>NC_053417.1:22626205-22963705 GCF_016859285.1 Xiphias gladius | reverse complement strand
CCGTTACTTAAGTACATGTTAACACACCGTTTGTACAGGCTAGAGTTTGACCCAGCAATTTCACACTCTGTCGCAGGACCTGATGTTGCGACACGGCTGGCGCACGGCAGCCATAGTACCTGAGCTGGAGCAGGAGACCAAAGTGGTGAGCACAGACCGGTACGCTCTGAACCTCACGTGGCTACAGGCTCTAACCGGCCTGATGGAACGCCTACAGGTGAGGATTTAATCCCGGGAATGTTTGGAGGTGTTAACTCTCTCTCTCAGAGGCACACTAAATAACAAGGATGACACAGCAAAAAAAATGTCTGTCTTCAACAGCTCCATCCCAAATGTATTCAGGGTAAAAGGAAACAGATGTTGACCTCTCATAGCCAGCAGCTACTAATGCGCAGTAAACCCCAGATTGCTGGGGGGAAAAAAAAAACAAAAACGGAGGGTAAATCCCAATCTGCACGGACACGAGATTTTGTCATTGGGTTCTTCACTGGGATGATGACATGTTGATGAAACAGGGTGCCAAAAGTCGTCAGCCAAGCTGTTTCTGAGTACGTCTAACTTCTGTTTACAAGCCCCTGTTGGCCTGTTATTGGGGTTTGAGAAACTGATTGAACAGCACAAAAATGCAGTAGAAACAACTTTTGCCCTCTGGTTCAGATCAGGGACTACAAACTGCATGGGCAAATGTCAGGTTCTCCATCTACATCCAAGTGTAGTGTAGCAGACCTGAATTTGTTCATAGTGTTGTTTTTCTTCATTATCTTAGACACACCGGGACCTAGACTCTAAACAAGTTTTTCAGGAATGGCAGAAAGAAAGAGAAGAACTCAGGTGGGTGCCATTGTTCTTGAGCTCTTGGTACTTTGGTACGTCATACTTCTACTCGACCATAATTTGGTTGTCAGCTATACTTACTGTTTGTAGGCTAAGATTTTAAAAGTATAGAATAAGCTTGTAAATTATTATGCCGTTACACTAAATTAAACGACCCAATTGTATATAAAATACTTAGAATTAACTCCACCTCGACCAGCTGCAACATTAAAATATTGTTTACATGTAAACTTTTGAATGCAAGACATTAACTTGCAATTAAGTGTTCTTACTTTGTGTTATTGCTACCGTTACTTGATCACTAAGTACTACTAATACTGACAATCACGTTAACTGTTACCCCTAAATGTTTCTGTCCCAGGGTAATGACAAAGAACTTGTTCAACCCTCAGTTCGGCAGCATCTTCAGAACATGTCACAACCCCACCTACTTCTCCAGGCGTCTGTGTCGTTTCTCAGACATCTACATGGCCTCCCTGGGCTGTCTTTTGAACTACGACCTCTCCTACACGTTCTACCCCCGCCGCACCCCTCTGCAGCACGAGGCTCCTCTGTGGATGGATCAGCTCTGCACGGGCTGCAGGAAAACACCTTTCCTAGAGGAGATTTCTCACATACGATGAGAGCTGTGCTCTCCTCAGTGACTGATAGGATTTAATATTTTAGGCCTGGCTAACACTTGAGATAGATATAGGATTCGTTTCCTCTACCAGGGTTTCTTCTTAGCCAAGAAGGTTCTGACCAAGTCCCTCCACAGGGCAAAGTAGTCCTGTTCCGCATAGCGACCCGCCTACCCAGTGGAGTCACTAGAGGGTGCTGTAGATTTAGCTGCTGCCCAGAGAACATGCTATTGAGTTAGACACGAGGTACAAGATTGACAGACACTTTGGTTTCTGCCTCAAAGTATAATGGAATTGCTGAGCGATATGGGGCTACCGTTACACAAATAGAACAAATAAAGAAGTAAAATCTGACTTAAGTTTGTGTTGTATTATCTGTTATTAACCGTCTTATACTCTACACATACATTTTCATGTAAAAACGAGTAGGTTTACAGTGAAGCACGTCACCTCAAGATAACTGAGTTATGAAGAGAATTAGTAAAGCCGAGCACCGAGACTGACTTTTACTTAATTAACTACATCTAGTGAGTTGTGCACGTTGTCTCAGCCGAATTTTCTTCCATTTATTTGATTGGCCGCTTGGTTGCTAGGCAGCGCTGCATCCATTCATCATCATCCCCGCCGTAGACAGTCATTCACTCGCAGCCGCCTGCCCGAAGACAGCAGCAAAGGTACCGTACTCTCTGCATGTAAACTGCAAAAAAAAAAAAAAATGTTCCCGTGGAGCCGGTCGTTATGATGCGGCAGAGGCGCGCGGCAGTCAGTCGCAGCCGAGTCCGGCCGGCCGGAGCAGCGCGAGTGCAGCGGTCTCGGGGTTAAGTTCTGACGCGCCGTCCCGCGCCGGGACCGGCCGCGGAGCCGCGACTCGGCGCGCGCTGCCCCGGCGCTCGAGTTGCTTGAGACGCCGTATTTCTGATGCGACGAACGACTGATAAACACAACGAACGAAGGCGCTGAGATAACTAATGCGTTGTTGCGTGGCCGCAGAGTCCGTTGCCCCCCCCGTCTATGCGTTTTTATTGCCCCCTACACTCAACCGCGAGATCCAAAAGTTTGGTCCCACGAGACGCCATTTTATTAAGACGAGACTTTTCACCTCTACGGGTTGAGATTCTTCTTTAGTTGTCCAGCATAGGACACGGTCTGTGTCTGAGGATGAAACGTTCTTTCAGCTACACCTTGAGGAAAACATTTCCAACCCGGCTGGCGTTTCAAATGTAACGAAACTGAATTACTCAGCTTGTGTTTACCACCAGATGTTTCCGCAGATGTGTCGCATGTGGCCGTTTTTAACCCCACGTTGTCAATAAAACAAAAAACAAACATATTGGACTGCACCCTAGGGTCCCCTCAAAGTAGGACTAGGTGATGTCTCACTGTTACGGTTTATGTCTCCATATTGGTCATGTCCTGACAAAGTTCTGAAATAAGTCCAAGACAAATGTTAGATTGATTGGTCTATAATCTTTTTTTTAAATTCTTTTTTTTTCCCGTAAAGAATCAGCCCGGAAATCTTTTATATGAACTAAATGAGTAAGACATTGTTATTTTAAAAATCCCCTGTTTTCCGAGAGTCGTGCTTTTATTTCGTCATAGCGGGACTTGTCCCCAACGATGTCTCATTTCATAACGTCACTAGTCGCGACAGTTGCCGTCGTCCGGTGTTGTGTGACCTTTGATGACAGATTGACATTTTCTGTCAGTCTAAATCATGCAGACTATCGATCCATTTCTGGCGAACGTGAGACCCGCCTCTTCCTTCGGGCACTCGCAGGCCTTCCCGTTTCCTCAGCGCAGCCCTGAGGTGTGCGCTGTGTGACCCCCCAGCATGAGTAATGGGCTGCATCTCTTCACACGTCACCACCTCCTTTGGCACACCGCTCGGCGGCCGCATATTGCAAACAGTGTAAAATTCCCCTTTGGAAGGTTTTTGGGACGGAAAACAATCTTCACTGTGTCTGTACTCTTAACTTTCTCCCTCCCTTTGTTAGAGAATCCTACCAACGTGGAATGGTTCATTTTTTTCTCTCTCTCTTTCTCTTCTGAGGTCAGAATGGGATATCGGTTTGTCCTTTTTTTTTTTTTTTAGTGTTGCAGTACGTTCCTTGGAGTTCGATTTTGGTATTAGATGAATTTCCCTTGATACCAGTATCCTGTTTTAAAACTCCGTGATACCCATTGCCAGCACTGGGTAGCAGGATATATTGATTTCTCGCGGCTCATAATCATTTAACATAGTTTTGAATTTGAACACGTCATAAATATGAGTGTTTCAAAATGCTGCAGCGTTTGTTCATTGAATGCTTTATGTGATCTTTAGTGATGCATCTGTGTTCCTGCGGGGCTTACTGGTGTTTCAGTCTATTTAATGGCTCTTTGCCTCCAGCAAATAAGCCTGCACCTGAGCAGCAAAAGCTGCCAGGACTAACTTATTTCATGTCTACTGACCTCTATAAATGTGTTAATGTGAAAGCAAGAAAGCGTAAAGCCTCAATTTACTGAAAAACAAAAAAACAAAACAAAACGCTGGAATGAATACATTTAAAATAATGTTTTTATTATGTGTTGCAAAATAGACTTGCTTCATGTGATAGAGGAACTTCTATAGGACAGTCCCTTAAATGAAATGATGGCACAGATTTTAGTTTCTAAAATCAGTCTCTCCTTTGCCAGCCAGCTTAACACTGGGTCATGGCAAACTTTCATCCTTCAGTGCTTCCATCCTGGATTTTTCGAGCTACACCACTTGGTCCATTTGCAGTTTCTTTACTTCATCCTTTCCCTTTTACCCCCCCTCCCCCTCTTCTCTTTTCTATCCTCACTCCTTCATTTTCTCAACTCTAAAACTCTCCATTCCTGTCCACGTACAACCTTCCCTTCCTTTATTTCCTTGCTTCCAGTTGAGTACCCCTGTGTCTGTCACTATGCTGGCTGTGGGCGGCTGTTCATTCAGAGGTTTGTGTGCTCTGGCAGCCAGTCCCCTCACACAGCAGCCTCTTCTATTATTAAATGTAATGGGACCTTTACTTTTACAGCTGAGCAAGGTTAGGATCTGTGCTCGGTGTAGGAAGATCTCCCTTTTGCAGTTGATACAGTGTTCCTTCATTCAGTCTCCAAAACTAAAACAACAGAGAGTGAAACCCCAAGGAGAAAACACAGACTTACATTGTTTGTTTTACTGTATTATTATTCTTGTTAATCTGCGAACGCATCATGAAGCCACAACATCTTTGTTTATTCATGAAGTTTGTGTTCCATTTGGCCAACCAACAAAGAAAAAGCAGATGGGCCGGACTTACTGGATATGGAAATGTAAGTTTCAAGCATAACACAGTCGGGGAAGATGAGCAGTGGAGAGAGGCCTCGGGACAGCGACTAATTGCCCCGCGCCAATGTCCTGGAGCGGGGCAGTTTGTATAATCATTAATCAGATCTCACACTATGAGAGCAATTAGTCTGTATGAATAAAATGAAATCATCACTACCCCAAATCGTTTTATAGCTAGAGTTTCTTTTCTTTCCATCTATTGCACATGTAGGGACTTAAATTAAATGTGCAATAATCCACCAAATGATGTAAATAGTAAAACAAAATTCATATAAGATGATTTAAGAGTAGTACGATGGTAATAAAGTGTATATAGTGTTTGAGTGCATATCAAATCAATTTAAATAGAACAATTTGTGACATTTCATATCGATAAATACTATTTCGGTTACATTTTTAAATTCAAACAATTGTGAAATCCTTATCACAGGCCTTAGTAAGCACATTCCAAGGACTAATTTAAGTCCTAATTGACCTGAAATCTTATATAAATAAAATTTGTCCAACCATATTTGCTCCATCTCAGGCACATTGCTGCAATTGGATGTGTTTTGCATTTCAGTGACACATAGGGAACTGTACATGTATTTATTTTTCATTACCTTGGCTACTGCTGTTTAGCCGCTTTTATCGCGAGGAGGCTCAGCTGTGCTGAACTCCTGCAGCATTGCAGCATTGCAGTTTCACGTCTGTGTCAGCCACAGACGTGCAAAGCGGCTGCAATGAGCTTCTAACTTTCTCTCTGAATGATAATTTTACAAGTGAATATAGTGGGAATCAGAGCACGGCCGTTGTCTTTAACTTTTGTGTGCGCTGATTTTGACAGACGATTGTTATGAAATCCGGATTTCACCAGAGCAGAGCGGCAGCTTGGAAATGGCTTTGAAGTGACTGCTGGTTGACATTTAGTCTCAGTGGGCCGTGTTTCAGTCACTATTTCATTCTTGTTCTATTGTCTCACAACAGAAACAGAAAAACATGTAAATGAGAACAGCTTTATTGGGAATTTGGCTGCATTCAATTACTGTAAATGGGAGCAGAGGCAGTAAGAGAGAAGCAAAAAGATAAAGGGCTGAAACCAGCTGACACTAGGCAGCATGCAAATACCTCAAGTTGATATCGTGATTATGCAAATTTGCGTTTTACGTCTTTGGCAACATTTGGCACCTTTTCAAGCAGGCTTCAGCTACTTTCCATAGAAAGTAGTTGTTTGCAGAGGTTCCACAATAGTTTTCAAACAAGTCCTCAATTTCGCACACTGACCATGCAGGGTCGAGCCATATACTCGGCTTTGACCTATTCTCCCCTTTGTTTTATTCACTTAAATAGTCAATTAACGGTATGGAGGACCTTGCAGTTTCTCCCGCCATGAGCCTCTATAGTATAGAACGTAGAAAACGGCGACGCCTCGGAACCTCACCAAGTCAGTTTCCACAAAAGCTCTGCCTTGATTTCACATGGATTATTTATACGTTGGTTTATGTGAGGCCATTGGCTGCTCCCAAGGCACTTTGCTCTGTCGTCATCATACATGTGGGAAGCCCCTTTGGCACTGTGTCAAACATGCGAGTCCGTGCTTCACTCCTTGGCGGTGCAACTTGCTCCCTCCCGAGCCCTTGCCCCTCTTGTGCTGTAGTTTGACGTCTAATATGTTATTAAACTGTTTTGTAAATTACAGCCCTGTCTGTGATGTCTGAAATACAAGCCTGTGCTGTAATTAACATAGTCAGTGGGCAAAGGATGAGAGGATGCATCAGATGAAGGCGTATTGTGTCATTGCGGGACTGGAGAGGCCTGTGTGACCGAAACATGGCGAGAGAACGGTTTATGTGTCGCCGTGTCGTACTTTCTTATGTGATATCTTAATTGTAGAGCTATCCTGGTGCTTTTGCAGACACAACTAAACAAACAAGACTTAAAGCTTATTGTGCCTAAAGGCCCTTTTTTTTTTTCATTTTCCTCCCTGTTGGATTATTCATCTGCAGACTGCATTTATGTGCATTCTCTGCTCAAGGGAGGATGTCAGCTGGACCACTGCAAACAGCTTATTAAAGGGAAAGTGTACTGTCTCTTTGATGGGCTTTGAATGAGTCACCCACTCTCTGCCTCTGTATCTGTGAGGCTTCTACATTTATTCTTGTTTCTCATCACAAATTGCCTATGTACTGTTTCCCGTTTAGTAATTTCAATACCTAACCCAGTGTATAGGCGTAACCACTGAGTTGTATTTGAATTCGTTTACTCATTGCTATACCTTACATCCACACCCATTGATGTCAGCCTTATTAACATTCAGAAGTGTGTCTTGTCACATCTTTAGTACCCTGGATATGAGGCTCTGTGGTTTAGACTTTTATTTACTTCTCTGGGGGAAAAGAAAACGTCTGTCCTCATCACCATCATCTCGCTTGACTGATGCGATTGGAGAAACATTGATGCTGAAAAAGAGCCATTACTGAAATGTTGTTTTTAATGTGCCACAGCTCCTCAGTAGATACACCCAGTCCAACAACACAGTAATCTTTTAATTACAAAGCTTCAATTATATGCAGTATATTATCATTGTGGCTCTATTTTACAGTGTGTGTAAGTTACAAGCTAGGGAAGCATTCAAATGAAATTAATTGGTACTCTCTAATATTTAATGGCCACACAGTGCAGTGTTTGTATAAACAAGGCTGAGACGATATCTGACTATTGATTTATCCTCCACCCTGGCTCTGTTTAGTCTTTGTCTCTGCTCCCTTGTTTCAAAGAGGAGCAAACAGACAAGACGTGCACAATTTAGCTTAGAAATCGTTACAAATGGAAACACGCCTGATATTGTAATGCAAAAACTGCAGGCTACTATCCATGGATGTTGAGATTGGATTACTTATCACTTGTTCTTTATCTTTGTTGCTGGAAAGAAGTGTTTTAGATTTCAGCTTGTCATCACCAAACTATTAAATGCCAGAAAACTCTTTCTTTCAAAATTGTTCAAACATTATTTATGGATTCGTGCAAGACTGGATTTCCATAATCACACGTAGCACTTAAGGCATGCTGTGGTTTAGATCTCTACAGTTTACTGCAATTTAGCATGCTCTCATCATCCGTAACAAATGGCCCACCTTCTTGAAATAGTATGAATATTCATGGATCTACACGGAAAGGTTATTCTCGTTTAAGCATGAAGTCGATATTAATTACAAACAATATCTGCTGTTCCTCTCTATGATTGCATATGCTTTCTTCTCTGCACCACTGAGCTGTATGACAGATAGACAGAGCGTAGATACAGGGGAGGGGACCCTACACAATCTGGTGTGTCGGGTCTCAGTAAGGATGTTTTTTGTCATGCAGAAAAACGGCTGTGAAGCTGCCATTAGGACAAACTTGGAAGGTAACTTGAGATAAACTGTATTGCAGATACGGATTAGCTTGGTACGACCCACAGATCGTCTCTTGCAGGGCGCAAAGCACACATTTCCCGACTCACCATCACTCCTGCCCTGTACAACATCACAGTGTACTTTCTCTGGGTTGACACAAGCAGAACATTGTCTCTATTTGTTCCCTTGCAGAGGATCTGACCCCCGCACGCATTTCACTCAATCAGGTCTATATCTAGATGATAACAAAAATAGACATCAAACCTCGCAGGAGGCGCAGCGTCAGGGATTAGTAGGGTTGGTTTGATTCAGTCCATCTAATGCATTAGAGAACAGAATTTATCTAGCAAGAAGCCTTAGGATTTTCTCTGGAAGGGTTTTTAGAGAAATCAAATGTTTTAAAGATTACCCTCAATCTTGCAGGAGAAAAAAAAAAAAAAAAAGCATTGAAGTCATGCATTAGGGGAGCAAAAAGTTATGTTCAATAATTTAAATAAGCAAGTTCAATGACATTAATGCGCTCTGCCTGCCAGGTGTGGTAGGATAACATTTGTTAAAATTTTAATTCCCTGCAAAAACATTAAGACCAAATAAATAATTTAAGGTACCAGCTAAAATAAACAATACAAGTACTACTTCGGATGTCCATCGGACAGATATATAAACTTAAAAATTACATTTTATAAAGATTTAAAAAAGATAATATGGATAAAAATACTACTATCCTGAAATCTTTGCATCAGAAGCTTATTGTATAAGAATAAAATAAATGATCAAATCCCTTTGAATTATTAGTCATTTTTAGGAACAGATTAACAGTTTTAAAACACTAACCCGATGTGCATTTCAGCAGTAAAAGTTTGATCGGCACCTGTGTCAATTACTAGACTGTGAGATCTGTTCTGGACCAAGTTTTGTAGCTGGTGACAGTACTATATTTGCATATCAGCGTCCAGGAGAGGGCGCTGTCACTCTGCATTCTCATGAGCATCACATGTACATTGCAGTAATACATGCACACTCGTGTCGACTTATTCCTACTCACAACGTAAAAATGCCCACTTTCTTAAACAAACTTTCTTATTTACCTTGTCAGTGCAAACGTTTATGGAATACACAAACAGCTAATCTTGAATTGGTCAGTCGAGCAACAGTGGTTGGTTGAAATGAAAGCTATCAAATTTACTATTCCCACCGTGAATTGAAAGTAAAGGGATTAAGACTTGCCCTCTAGCTTTTTGGCATTTCTCCACCAGCCGAGGGATTTTAAGTTAATGGTGTCAGGATTAGTCTTGTCTGTGCTGTGGTGAGTCCTCTATTGATCAGCTGGCACGAAGACAAAGTCCTTCTCAGTTTCTCAGAGAACTGTCCATCACGGAACTCCCTGGGACACAGTGGAGAGATAGCGTGGCAATGAGGATCCATTATATCTGACATAGATCTTTCACTGCTGCAAAGATCAATGAGCAACGTGTCCATGTAGCTTATACCCTCACCCTGCATTGGATCATAATTTTCTGAAGGAGACAGACTGCCATGATTAACTGATCTCGAGGCCAACACTTTGAAGGAACCCCTCCATTATTAAGTTATCCGTAACGCCTTAGAAAGTTCGAGATGATGCCATTTGTGATTCAAAAAATGAGGTAGATCGATGAAAACAAAAACACGAATAACTCTCTCTAGCGATTATAGCCGGTCCCTCGTTAATCAAAGGAAGAAGAATGGGCACAATATAGGGAACTGATAACTGTATTCAGACCTCAACAGAGCCGAGGGCACTTTCGATTCGAGCACGTTGCAACAACACCTCTTTTCTTCTGCCTTGTCCACCATAATATCCTGGCCCTCTAATGAGAGGCTATGAAAGGCTGCAGTGTGTGTTTGAGGCTGTTTGTAGCGGCTCCCAGGGGTCTGAGGGGCACGTGACCTCATTGGGAGGAGGACGGTTCGGTTGGCTCGCTCCAACAGCCCTGACTGTAACTTCTTTTCAACTGTGTTATTTTCGGCCGTCTGCTAGAGGAGTCTGCTCTCCATGGGTGTCTAAAAATCCAGCGGAGGATGTGAAACTGATGTAAAATCTGCATAAACTGACGAAGAAGTGCTGTATTGCAAAGTAAATATTAAATGTTCCTTCATTTCCCTTGAAGTACCAACAAAGTAAAGTGAAGAAATAGACTAACAAATGGCTTTTAATAATTCCATCTGCTGTGGCTTCAGTCATTCACTCTGACGCTCAGTCAGTTCAGTCATACTGAAGTTGGAAAAGTGTAATGAAAATTAAATGCTCACACAGATAAGGCTCAGCTTATTTCCTCATGCTTCAAAGCACAATTGCCCTTTGAATATTCACTCCCTTCAAATATTTGTATGGTTCTCCTTCCTCCGCAAACTCACCCTCTCCAAATATCCAAATGTGTGTGTGTGTGAGCTCCCCGTTCAGTCCGGTATCAGGAAAATATTTACAATGTATACAACGGCCATAGGAGGCGTGTTCATCACGCTAAAGTATAAATATTGTTGAATGATTATCCTTGTTCTTTAAGGGGCAGTTCACTCCCTCAACTTCTACTTTTTTAAAGTAAAGGGCCTTTCCACACAAAAACATCCACTGCTTGGCCCCTTCACCCCAAATATTGATACTTATAACAATCCGTAATAAATGAATTTAACGAATTGATAATAATAACTACATGCCTCTTAAAAATGTGTGGTTTATTTTTGATAGCAGTTCGAGCATGGTTGCTTCTGAAATCTGCCACTTCAAGCTGTTCAAGATTCCAGGTTAAAAACTGAGGATTATTGCTCTTTGGCTTTACTGGCTCCGTTTTATTTTCTTTCCTCTGCAAAGCTCTTTTGGCTCCTTGTTTGAAAAATGCTTCATAAATAAATTGTATTAACCTTACTTGGCAAGTTTTATCCATAGTGGCTAATAATGAGCCCAGAGAAATGCCAGCAGAATAAATCATGGGAAACTTACGTTACAGAAAAAAATAGCACAACACTAGATTGTATTAATATCTTTTATTTGGATAAAGCTTTTGTTGAGCCAGCAAGGCTATATTTTGCCCTGAACCTCACATTGCTTTGTAGTAAAGTTGATTAATTATGTTTGTCCAGCTTCAAACACATTGAACCCCTACATATAGAGGGAACTGAAATGCTAAATTGCGATGCATCTCCTTAACAAAGGCCTTTGCGCATGTTTAATAAGCCTCTGCTTCTCTGTCGACGGGCAAAACACTGATTTATTCCTCAGGAGCAAATTTCGTGCCACATGAAAGCAGAGCCGAGGATGTATGAATGATCTTTGCCTCTGCTCTGTCCACTCCTCATTCCCCGAATACCACACACCAACTCTGCCTCCACATCCCTTCCCATGGCGTAGTCTGGAAATAAATTATTGAGTTAATTGGGCTGTACCCATACACAAATTCAAGTTCATTCAAGACATCCCACATCTGTTTATACTTCTAGAAATAATAACATACATCAGTTTTTGTTTATGGAATAATGATGATTAAGAGTTTAGATTAGGATTTTAATTATTTTACTGTTTATTCTGACTGGTGTTAGTCTTTAGCCATACATAAAACAGGAGGCATGAATTTAACTTTTAACATTTAACTTGGGGAGACAGAACAGCTTTTCTGTGAAAGCTTCTATGTGTTGTCAACTGTGCGGAGTGTTTTGTTTTTCGTCTGACTTGATGTTTTGTTGATTTTGCCGTATCAGTAGTTTCTGCGAGTCTGACAACATGGATGCCGGGGAAGGGATCTCCATTTCTTTTGTCCTCTTGAGAGTCTTCCTGCCCGTCCGCTTCCTTTAAGACAAAAGAGGAGCCAGAGCTGTTTGCAGGACAGGGGGGATAATGATTAAAGGCTCCTTGTCTGGACTGCACCCATTCAAATGCCTCGCACACGCCACAGCTGCTTTAGTTAATTGAACTGTAAGGGAAGCAGAGAGGGCTGAAGGTAGCACCAAGGCTGATGCACTGACTCAATAGAGTGGCATTTAAATAAAGCTGGGCAGGGATTGTGCCAAGGAGCTGAATAGTTGGCTGTTTGTTGAGATTAAGTAAGTGGCTTCTGATTTCAGCCAGTTAAAAGTAAATGAACTGTTGATTCAGTTGAAGATTTCTTTTCATGATGGATAAGATATGTACAGTTTTGGTATAAAAACATGTTCACAATCAAAAACAACTCTGAGGTGGCAATTTCATATAGTTGTAGTCAAATTCTTGATCAGTCCTCTGCTAGTTTTTCTTGCTAACTAACATGTGTTATACTGTGGCATTTTTTATTGGTGGTTGTGTGCTATACTATTTATTTATATTTATTATGTCACATTTGTGAATGTAATAAGATATGTTGTTCTATTCTATCTTTACGGTGCTTTTTTAAAATCTGGCCGAGGACAACAGATGATGGTTGATTCCTGCTCATTCACAGCCCTATTTTCCTGATCAAAAAGCACTGTCACGGTCAAATAAACTCATAAAATAGATAAAACACTAGAGCAAAATCAGCAAACTAGCACTAGCATGTCTGTGGCCATGCTAGTGGGTGTCTGAGCGGCTGTACTTAGGCCCAGAGGTGCTTTGAGCTAAATGCTAACATCAGCGTGATAACATGCTCACAGTGACAGTACTAACATGCATAATGCTTACCACGCTCGCCATCTTAGTCAGCGTGTTAGCGTGCTAACCTTTCCTAATTAGCACTAATCACAGATAATAGCTGAGGCTGGACAAACTACATCAACTACAACTTTGATGTAATGATGGTTAAGTCAACCCCAGGGTGGCGCTCGGGGTGCAGTCAGAGGATCGACGAAGTCGGTAGGCTTCGAAACTCTGCAGCGATGCATCCAATTTTTTGGGAGACTTTTCAGTCTCGACAAAAGTGGTGGACCGACCGACTGTGACAGTCATTGCCATCCCGAGAGCCGTGCCGCTAGCAAGGCTAAAAACAAATGATCAAAAACATCAATCAAATCAATAATCACTCTAATTAATGAAATCTCCGTCAGCCAAAGATCTATCCAGTCAGATAATTACCACATGACCAGGAGACAAAGTGGGGTCCATTAACAACAAAGTCAGCCAAGGCCTTTGATGTTGTGGTGAAATGTTTTTAGAAAATTGAAGTCTCAGAGGAAAAGGGGCGATGTTATTGTGGAGAGATGATGTAATTGTCTATCAGCAGGATTGTTGTTGTTGGGTAGGCCCATTGATTAATTAAGTGCCTGTCTGCTCAGTTACTATGAGTGCTTTGCAGTTAATGTGATGAAGACATCATTGGCCCTTGGGGAGATTACGGTCCTGGCTTGGTGACATTTTATTTATTCATGGTTTTGGGTATGATTAACTGTTATCAACCAAACACTTTACCCTTCCCATCTAACTCAGCTGACCCTGTCCCGCCTAACGCTGACCATGAGACGGGAGTCTGTTTCATGCGACATAGTGCAAATGCTTCGGAAGTGAGTGTCTTATCAGATAGCTGTCTGATGCTCTAGTCCACAATCCTTCTCTATTCCATAATCCTGGGCAGCATTAATGCATTGTTGTCGCTGCTGCCAGTTTAGCACATGTAACAGCCTGCTAAAGGAAAGTCTCTGTGTCCAGACATTTACTCGGTTGAATCAATGCAGCTAATAGTAACGCAGGGAAAACTATTGTGCTACATTAATCTTCCTTTTGTGTGCATACCAGAGGTGATAGGCTTACAAAATAAAGCATTAGGAGCGAGATGAATGAAGAGATTAGAAACTTGTTCGGAGGTCATCACCTACAGTATGCAGAAGTGGAGCTAATAACCCGGGGGAAGGCTCTGTGATTAGGACATTTGTGAAGAATGATGAACTGTTTGTCTGACGACTGCAGCTTGTGTGACCAGCTGTCTTCTAGTGACAAAGAGAGGGAGAACTAGTGTTGCAACTCTCACAGTGCCTAGAAGTCCGCTGTGTTTTGCCTTTAGCCATTTTAAAAAAAAAAGATCAAGTAACCAAGAGTTTACTTGTGCGACTTGTGTCAGTGTTGTGGGGTTTTTAGGGACTACGGTACATTTTAAATAAAAAAAACAAAACAAAACAAAACACCTGACAGTGTGTCCTCTTTGAACTTGGTGCGTGAGAGCGAGGATCCAGCCTGTATGTGAGAACGGCTGCCACCACACTCCTGGTTCCCTGGGAGACTGGCATGGTCAGCAGCCCTCACTCCAGCCCCCTCCCCCTCTCCTGCCGCCTCCTCCCTCATCCTCTAGCCATTTCTCCCCCCTTGTTTGTGAGGAAGGCGTGCGAGTAAGGAAGAGGCAGGGCATGTTAGCCAGAGCTGGGGGAGTGGAACTCATACACCAGGCAAAGCATACAAACACGCACATTCACACACACGCACACACACACACACACGCTCAGTCAGCGTAAGTGACACAAGTGCTGGCTCCATTCAGTACTGAGTTGACTTGCTCACTGCTATCCATTAGTCGGCATGCCGCAGAGAAAGAGGAGTTTCACTTTTGGAGCCTATGGAGGGTAAGAGTTAATATCCTAATCATCTGCAGAACACCTTAAACTCTCCACAGTTAATATTTGTACGATTGTGAGTATGTGTGCATGTGCGTTTGCGTATCTGTCTCTGTCACCCTGTTTGATGACTGTGCAGATTCTGTGTCTGTATTTCTGCCTGCAGGTCTGCCGTTATATTTATCGTAGCAGCTTTTTTCTTAAATGTCTCAGTTGACATTTTTTCTGGCTTTCTATTATGATTATTCTGCTGTTGCTGCTTGACGATGAATCGTTAAGGGTAACGCTCTGTACAGTAATGGTGACGTATCACATGTAGAGGCATAAACAAGATGAGGTGACAAAATCGGCAGAGAGAAAAGTTACACAAGCTTCAGGTTACAGGAAAGTATTATTGAGGCACTGACAGAGGTGATGGTTTGATGGTTGTGATGCTTTAGACACTGTGGTAAACAGTACACATACTATAAATGTATGCTTTCACTCATATACATACGGTATACAAAAAACACGCATAGATGTCACTGCATAGTTTCTTAGTGTATGCCGTATTTTGCATTTTTATGGTATACATTCGTGTGCATTCTGTATGCAATTGACTTCTTTTTGTGCTCGTCTCTGATTTAGCATTCATTTTCTGTTTATTTGGAAAAGAAAAAGATATGCGCAGCACAGTTCAGTGCTTCATCTATTTTTATTTGTGTGGCCCATTTCAGACCGAACAGATACGGAGCAGTAGACACACAGTCAGCAAAGACTTTTTAATGGTCAAAAGGTGAACAGGTGCCCCAATGCAACTGCCTGCCGGGCTGCCTTTTGTCAGGGATGTGTTGGAAGGCAGCCTCAAGAAGGTCCGGAAATATACCATTAGCTAACAACAAGTGGAGACAGTAATTATAGCTAAGGGTGGGCTATGCAGCAATTTTAGTGCAGTGGCCATAGTAGTAATTGACATCAGTGTATGTGGGCTGTTGGCCAAACGGTGCCAGAACTCTAATGCGCATGCGTTATGGGTAAAAAGGGCATTCAGAGGCGAGAAAACTTTGGGAACACTTTATTTCACGGGTTCACGGTTTCCTAATAATTTCCTAGGAAGTTTCCTGAAAAAGAACAGTTGGTACTAATGATGAGGTTTTTGACTGATACACTCCATTGGCCATTTAGCAAGATTTAGCTAGATGAGTGCAGCAGGCTTCCAGAGAGTCAGCTTGAGCATCCAAAGAGTTCAAGCCCTCTAAATGACCTCTAATTTAGCTGTTGCCAGTGCAATTGCAAGCTGAATTTCTGTGTTGAGTGAAGCTCCTGGATCCTGGATCACTTCCCCTCACAGTTTTGCAGGTGTCTTCAAGCATGTTGCGTTGGCCGTTAGCTTCGTCTGTGTTACGAGGGGTTGTGGAAGACCTGTCTGATCTATTGAAAGACTCCTAGCGGTCTTTAGTACACTTTTAATTAATTAAATCAAAGTAATTGCTTGTGTAACCTACGGAGGACTTCTGGTCAGTAGGTCAACAAATGTCAGCTGATTATTCAAAAATGTGAAATTTGTCAACAAGCAAGTATACAAGTCAATGTATGTGAAGGATGTAGTTTCCAGTTTGAAAAAAAGAAAGAATATTTACTTTGGTTATAAAGGAGGTTTTCTTTCAAGTAAATTGTCCTTGTAATAAGTACCAAATTGAATAGTTCTTCCCAGCAAATGTCCTAGGAAATGACTGGGAAATTAAGGAAGCTCTACAGTAATTTTTTGGCATGAGCAGTTCTAATGGGCCACCATGTCCGGATTCACCATCCAGTGTTTATTGGAGAAGTTTAACGTTTGACATTTTAAGACTCTGAGAGAAGCGGATCCGCTTTATATATAAAGCAAACAACTTGCCATTCTGTTTATCAGCGGCCTTGAATGCCATTGTGCTCGGCAATTTGATAGGTCACTCTGATTGCTCACATCAGCAGGTGATCTGTGATGCACTCTGCCCCCTTGCATCTCATTGGCATTCATTGAAGGGGGCGCAGCCCCTCTGTCCTCCGCAGATCGGTCTCTCTTTGACAGAGCATGCTTTAGAATTTTTGCATCAAATATTAATGGGGCTAACACTTAATTTGACTTGTTATGTGTTAGGTTTTCGTTTCACTTAGGGTAGGTTATGTGTCTTTTCTTTTTACTATTACACGCAGAATACTTTTTTACTAGCTATGTTGGATACTGTGGTTTGGCAGCATAAGTGTTTCTAGTGAAATGTGACCATGATGTTGGAACATTGAGCTTTCATATCCTCTTACTGACAAGTCTCTTAAGTATTCCTTTTACTTTTGAGAAAACTGGCCATACATGCTTGTTTTCACATGAGGCACGCTGTAGGTACTATATTTACCGTGGCCACAGTATGTATATTTCTGTTTGTCTACTGTGTAGCTCACAGTGGCTGCCTCCTGATAAACCACCAAATCATGAAACAAATAAAGAGCTATGACCTGTGTCTTAGATTAACTGAAAGCCCTCCCAGTAATCTCAGTGGCAAGACCTTCAGGCAACATGAACAATGATTCTGTATGTTGTAGAGTCCCATAGACTGGAAGAATGCATATCAATCCTGTTCAAAAACAGCCGATTGGAAAAACCCACATTGTTGTAGTTGTCGTTGGCATTCTCTGGTCAGCTGATTGGAAAAATGTCATTTCTCCAAGTAAACAGGACTACGGGCTCTTTGGGGAAAAGGGGTTTCCCACTGTTATACAGCTAATGGTAGTTTGATTATAATGATAATGTGTGAATATATAAAAGATTATGGGTCATATTTATCTGACTAAGAATCCCAGTTGACCACTTTTCTGGTGGGTTTGTGTTGTTTGTGGCTCCAGCCAAAAGGCATATGAACTGCTCTATCACTTTTTAGAACTGAAGGCTTTATGCTAAAAAAAACTTTGGTTATTTTTACACCTAGTGTTGTTTGGAAAAAGAAAGGAAGGCTTTTGTCTCTATTTGATTTTTGACGATCTAGCATCTAAGGCTTATTGTAGTGAATATTGTGCCATTTACAACAGGAAGACAACACATTGAGGGTCTTTTTGTTTGACAGAAGCAAATGTTTGCATGACAAAAGATGATTAGACTGCAAGGGAGGGCTACTTGAGAAACAGGAGGCCATTCAAGTGCCTTTCCAAGGGCAGTGGCAAAAACAAACAGGAGATGTAGGCCAACCAGAGGGCTCTTCATTGCCTACTCAGTCAGTTCACCTTGCATATTTACTTTGACGTTCACATTCATATTCACAATGGAAAGCAATGACAAAGAAGAATAGGGAGGGGAGGCACCGGGTGAGCTGCAGTTAATTATCTAATGCTCACAGGGCGACAAATTGTGTACTTAATTCTGGCCCGATAAAAGATTAATAACATAAGGTATTTTTTATTATGGTCTTGCGGTTTGTAAGTCCATCTGTGCTCCATATGTCCAGCTTGGCCTGCTCCAAGCAGGTGTATTGCTGCAGTCATGTCAGACGGTTTTACTGCAAGTTCATGCTTCATGACACAGTAACTCCTCAACAAATGATGTAGAAAATAGCACCAAAAATGATGGCTGACTACAGCCAACGCTGGTACTATAAGCCCCTATAGAGACACAGTGTCACTAGATATATCAGTATCACCAGTAAACAGAGTCCTCACACCGTACATAATGTATATATTGAGTAATGAAATTGTTTTTTTTTTTTCAGTATTACCTGTTCTTCTTTTAGCCAGTTCACCTGTGGTTGCATCTTTTTTCTTCCATTCTTTCTCAGGAAACAATTTGCTAAAAACGTCTATATCTTGATATGCACCAGATTTTATCAA
This sequence comes from Xiphias gladius, assembly GCF_016859285.1. Lineage (NCBI taxonomy): Eukaryota > Metazoa > Chordata > Actinopteri > Istiophoriformes > Xiphiidae > Xiphias > Xiphias gladius. The sequence goes on along the minus strand of NC_053417.1, from coordinate 22,945,187 downwards.
ACAAACAGGTGAGAGTGAGTCACTAACCTAACTCTGTCAACAATTCCTGGAGCTGCAAAAAAAAAAAAAAAAAAAAAAACTCCAGTGGTTTGCTGATTAAAAGCTTTTCAAGCAGCCTAACAGTTTGCTTCCAGTGTATATTTACACAGTAATTCATTACTGATATGATGGCACAGCAAAGGAGAGCAGATTATAAAATAGACACGGTCCTGGATGAAAGTAACAACAGGAAACAAGAAGAGAAACTCCTAGAGATCCAAACAAACTCTCATGTTAGGGGCTATAAAATGTACTTTGAAAATGGTTGATCCAGTGAGTTTGCTGTGATGTGGCCAAGGCTAGATTGAGGGTGGGGACCATCATTAATACCTTAATACTGTCAGTGTAATAATGTCATCACATTGTCAAAATAGCGTTTTGCTTATTTGGGTCCATGCCATCACAAAATAAAAGAACACTAGTCATGACACTGACAACAATAACCACAACAAAAGAACATGTTTTTTGTTTTGTTTGGTTGATGTAATAGACACCGCAGTACGTACTTACAGTCAACATAGCTATGGTACCAGTGAGTGTGTGTGTGTGTGTTTGTGTGTGTGTGTGTGTGTGTTCTCATATACACTGTATCCTACTGTACTGTAGCTAAATGAGGACATTCAGCCACTTCATGCTCATTTCCCTGTCAATGGGCTCATTCAGCCCACTCTGGGTCGAGATACAGAATATAGTCTAGATATAGTCACGTCCAGTATTGTTTGACAGTGTTTCTTACTATGACCCTGAGTGTAATTTATAAGGAAATTCTTCAGAATTGCTCAAGGCCTTGTGTGTCCCTCCGCGTATCTATTTTTGACAGTATCCAGTGCATTCTGAATGGCTAACTGCAGAGTAAGATACAAGAACATGTGTTTACTATATGTGGGTGTTAATGTGAGAAAGACCTAATTCAGAATAAAACGGAATCGGCTCACATAATGCCCCGATCCAGGCATCCACATTTTGTGTTTTTGCTGAGAAAATGTCGGTCAGTCGGTCAGTCGGTCCACCACCTTTGTCCAGACTGAAATGTCCCAACAATTATTTGATGGATTGCCACACACATTTATGTCTCCCACAGGATGAACTGCAATTACTTTGGTGATCCCTTAACTTTTCATCTACTGCTGCTAGTAGCTCTTGAACCTAGTTGAACCTAAGTGGGGTTTTAATGCTATGATAATCCTATAATGGTCATTTTCCTAGCTTACTATGGCAGAGTATGTGCCAATTTTGAATCAAAAGTGTATTCTTTATTGGGTAGACCACAGGTAGACTATGTGACATTTTCGCCTCTGTTTTGGTTGGAGAGTATTAAGCCCAAACTGATGGGATGGCGACAAAGGACTTAAGTTATCGTGTTCTCAACTCGTGCTGGGTGAACTGACTGTGACTCCACCATAATTTATTGTAGCCGTAGGGAAGAGGAATCATTTCTGTGCAAACTGGGTTCTTGAATCATGTTCTTTGCATTATTTTCACAATATTAGTTATTAAAACATCTGTTATGACATATGGACCTTATACGTCTGCATGATACCTCTTTTTTCCTAATGTCAGAGGTTATTTTCCAGAGGTTATTTTCTTCTGGTAAGAAAGCATTCAGGACGTAAATATAACCCACAGCAAAGCTTTTAAAAAGTGAAACAGTGAAAGGCTGTGTTCAGCAGCTGGTCTAAGTGATCTTTCAGGTATAGTCCCAGGCATTTTAAGATAATTTGGTTAGGCGTGTGTTGGTCTCCATCAGGATTATCCTAAATTTAGAGTGCTTCTTATATTTCAGATATAGAATTAGCACTGCAGGAACATGTCACTGCAGCAGAGTGGTGGCTGAACAACAAACTTGTTTGCTTTAAGCTGGATTTCCTCTGGGCTGACTCCTCAGCCCTGTGTGCTGACCTACTTGCCATGAGCAGTGTTGCTGACTTGATTTACACAATACCACAGGCCTCAGCTAATTTCTGAATTGAAGAGACTGTTTCAAAGTTTATCAGGAAACGAGGAAACAACGGGCTGCACTTAAAGTCAGATTAAGTTGAGTGAACTAATTGTCGAGTGTCACGGCTGCTGACACGGTGATGGCCTAGGGTCCCTGAGACCCGCCCTTAGTCTTCTTATCCCTCGCTGACGATTGTTTCCGTGGCAACCGGCTTGGGCTTGATACCTAGCCGAGAGCGTAGAGGAAGCATGAAACTCAATTTGCCAGTATTTGGCTACCACCTTTTAAGCTGTAAATCCTCTCTGTGCCATGTTGTTTTCCTAAATGCTCTGGTTCATCTTGTCTTTTTTTTAAAAACCAAAAAAAACAAAACAATGAGTCATAGCCCACATTTTGCATTAGCAAGGGCAAATTTGTGATCGCCTACTTTTGTCCACTCCAGCCGTTGCTCTCTCAGACAGGGACAGCATCTTCTTTGTCCTGCTGATAAGCTTGGGAGTCTTTCGCTACTCGCTGTTGTCAGCTCTTCTACTTCTTTATCTGTGCGCTGTCCTGCTCCGACCAGGTTCGCGTCTTTTTAGTAACGTCTTTCTTATGTCTCTCAGGGATGAGTTAGGTTTCCTTTTGATGGGAAAAGTGGTACGATGTTTCAATGCTTGTTGAGTGTATGATTTAGTTTGGAAATTCCTTTGATTGACTTAGAGTAATAACATTGCAAAGATTATTATTATAACGTTTATTAGACATGCAAACTCAGTCCTTCAAAAACTCTCTCTGATCCCAGTTGACACAAGTGCTTAACACAATGTTGACATAAATTGTGTAATGTATTGTGACTGACAGGAATAACGGCAAGCAGCTTTTCTCGTGGCTTTAATATTCAGTTTTCTTTGTCCCTTATCTGGACACAACCGCCATCAGACAGCTTACATAGCCCTTCTTTAGCTTGTAGCAAGATGTCAGACAAGTACAATATTTGTATGACTATGTAGATACATGTTTTAGCAGTTTAGCACAACATAAGAGAATATAATGTTCATTTCATAATCTTGACAAATCTTTGACAAATTGATCCCTTATCTGTCCCAGCATGTTGATAGGAGGTCTCAGCTCAATAATCTAGACACACCCTAGTTGATTTCGTTTTATGGGAATTTCATGAAACCGGAGAATGGGTGAGCAGCAGAGGATGAGGTTTAGAAAATGTTATTCTTAGTGATGGAGCACATATGAAAACAGCTTTCCCCTCCTCACACTCAGGATCGCAAGAACACAGCCGACTGCCCGTAGGTATTTTTGCTCTCCCCCAAGGACCAGTATGCATTCCACTTACGATGGAGCACTGATTTATCTACACACATGTGTCCGTTAGGCTCAGTGAAATGAATGCTGGTTGGAGATTTGAGACAGAACAGCACAACCAAATCCATCTCAGTGTCGTTTTAATGTCATATGGAGTCCTGGGGTTGAAAATGATGAGTGATATTCTGTACTGATGCGAATCAGGTGACAACCTACTGTAACAGCACAAGTCTGTTGATACAACCCCCCCCCCCCAGGGCCTGTTTCCTCTCACCAACACATTTTTCTCAGAAGGAGGAAGCTTTAGGTTTTCATTTATCTCTTGAGATTTTCTTACAACAAAAGAAGAAGTATAAACATTTTCACTTTTGGTCCTAATGTTAACTCTTTGGGGATATATTTGTAATTAGTGAAATTTAGAGGCGTTTTGTCGTATGAATGGAAACAGAAGTTCCCCCTGTAGCCTGACTCATGACTTTTGTTTTAGCCAGGCTAGAGACATGACTCTGGATGGCAGTATCTGTCAGTCCATCATTGTGATCCAGACTAAAATATCTCAACAACTGCTGGGTGGATTGTCATGAAACTGTGTATAGACATTCATGGTCCCCAGAGGATGAATTACAATGACTCTGGTGATCCCCTGACTATTCCTCTGCAACTACCAGCCGGTTGACATTTTTGACTTTTTGTGAAATATGTCAACAACTACTGGATGAATTGCAAGGCAACTGGGTTCAAACATTCATGTTCCCCTCAGGATGAGTTGTAATAACTTTGGTGATCTTCTGACTTTCTATCTAGTGCCACCATCAAGTCAAAATGTCAATATTGTTCAAATTCCTTTTTTTTAAATAACTAAATACCTGCTCAGTTAATGACAGTCTGCCAGCACACTGAGCTATGATTATGACATGCATGTTTACTTTGTCAGTGTGTGCATGTTGGCATCCTGGTACATACCTGTTGGCTTTTATACTTGTTTTTACCCATATTTCAGATTCAGCAAGAGTCACATCTCTTTCCAGAGTTGGTTGTTTGATCTTTTGGCTGTTGCTGTGTAATGCAAACTAATCACGTCCAGGGAAAGATGAGTAAGAGGCTTGAGCTCTGGTGGTGCGACAGTCAGACACAGGGTGGGCAGTAGTCAGAGACCCAAATATGGCTCGAGGAATGAATACAGTCATAGGAGACAGAATAAACACCAAAACAATGTAAAACCAACCTAATAGCTTCGAGATAATTTGTATAATGTAGCTCCTTTCTGCTGTCTGGTGGTTTATCAACCTGAGAATTTCTGAGGGGGTCAACAAACGGCACCAGAGGCAGCTGCAGGAGCCATGAGAGGCATACTAAACATTCCCTTTCCCCCAGGTCACCACCACCAGCTATCACAAGAGACAGGCCTGTAGCCATGAGTCATTCGCCGCACAACAGTTATCAGTATTAAATATCCCCTTTGTTGCCAGAAGTTTGAGGTAAACTGCTGCATCTCAAGAGGAGTTGTGGTATGTTTTTATGATTGGGATGTTTGCTGATTAGCGGGGTAAAGTATTTGGTCCTTCTCGTGTGTAAGGTTGTTAAAATCCTGCCTGGACTAAATATCACGATGAATGGCTTTCTGGTTCATGAGCAGAGGGAAAGCCAGACACGGGGCTGCTATTTCCTCTGCACACGCAGTGCCATCTATTGGCAGAAACAGGATCCTGCGTTCTTATCCGAGGAGTCGCCGACGCTGCATCGTCTGGTTATTGTTTCCAGTGATTACTGCTCAAATCTGTTCATCCAGAGGGACTTAAGGACAGATGATAGCTTATTCTCGACTGTCAGTGAGTAATGAGCCTCATAGTGCAGATTCAAACCAGGCTGAGATTCATTTTGTCTCCGGAAACACCAGGCCACAGTAATCATCCTTTCATCCTTGGACATGCTACTTCAACAGATGGCAGGAGTTATTTCAGAAACCCAGTCCACCGAATAACCAACCTCTCTCAGTTCAGTGGACTTTTTGTAAGTAGGAAGGGCAGTACACTATCTACTTTCCACACTGGTCTGAGTTAACTTAGACGCATGTAGACAAGAACATGGATACCATTAGTAAGTGTGGGGTTCAGTCATATGCCACTCGGTGTTGATGTATTCTAATTTGTCATGTCTTTCTTGCAAATATGACTCATTAAGTTTTTTGGGGGGGGTTATGAGCATTTAGCTGACTTTTAATGTTGCATTCCTCACCTTGTTGTTTTCACAGACTTTGAAATGGTGACAATTTTCAATTTTAGTTGTTTTTGACACACATTACATTACATTACATTACAACTCATAGGTAGTTAATACTGTTTATAGTAGCTGTCCTTCACTGGGTTTTTTTTTCTTTTCCAGAGTGGACAAGACATTCTCCAAGGCCAGAAGCATATGGTGAGTTGTTCTGTTTCTGTTTTCTTTTTGTCATTAAACAGGGTAAATCATAACAGAACAGCACTCTGAAAGTAAAGACAAAAAAATTGTCATCTCAATCGTAAGTTACTAAAAATGTATGAGTTTTTTCATTTTAATTAATACGGTGGATTACAATTTGTAATGCTTTTAGCTCTCTGGAGTGGCGTTCAATGTCACTGACTCAGCCTTGTAGGTTTTAAATGTGTGAATCAGTCCACCGCGTGGAGTGTAAGTGAGATGAATGAGCCAGTAAAAGGTAGAGCAGATGGGCAGCGGCGGGGAGACGGATACCCTGTCTGTCCTGCCATCTTCTGCAGTGCTAGCACGGTTGAAGTACAGCTGTGAGTGGCACGTGGAGTCAGGCAGGGAGCCGAACATGCACACCTCCTGCCACTGCAGATAGACCACTCCATTTCTGAAAGCTTTAGGTGTGGTGGGACGGATGTCTGGCCCTCAGCCCCCTCTTTCTGACTGCAGCACGTTAAACAGTGCCTCACTGCAGTATCATCACTCCTTCCCCCTGGAATACAGATACGGGAGGATCTCTCTTACCAGCTAGGCCTGTGTTACTCGGCAGAATTCTGGCAGAATTCTTTGCAGAGACTGCAGTTTGGCTGTCGGGCTACTACTGCAACAGACCGCACCTCATGGTAAAGGAGAGGAGAAGAGACACTGGTGGAAAATACAGATGAAGAGGAGGATCTATAAGAGGATGTAAAACAGCACAGGAGATAAAAGAATTGCGCGTGTGAAGAGGAGGAAGAAGGATAGAGCAAGTGAGTGGATGAGGTGACGTGAAAGGAAGAGAAAGAAGAGAACAGTGTAGTATGATGTCTGCAAAACAAAATGCGTTTAGTCTTCATTAGAGTCACACTTGGTCCTCTCAACCATATTCAAACGAGGAGGAATCCCACAGCTTGATGAATTTGGAGGATCCTTCCCGCTGTGTCAATAGAACTTGAATTATATTACATAATAATCAGTTTTCATGCTCTGCACGGCAGATCATTTTCTGAAAAACCTGTGGTGCTAGGACAACAGCAACTGTGAAAGTGGCATCAGATAGTTCACAAACAGCTGCTTTTAGAGAGGATTCTTCGCTGTAATAAGCCTAAGGACGGAAGTTAGATTTAAGAACAAACAAACAAACAAAACAAACATCAAAGAAAAACCTCCACAAACCCTGGAGAGCCAATGTCAAAATCGTCCTTCAGGTACTGAACAGTATGTGACTGGAAATTAGAACAGTGGGCTAAAATCTCCAACAGCAAAAGCTTTAACAGAACAACCCTGCAAAATGCCGTGCTCACCTTTCCGAGTGGGAAGGCCAAGAAAATTACGGTGAGTTTCTTTCTAATCTGCTTTAAGATGGTTTTGATGATAACTACATGACTCCAGCGTTAAGTGTTACGTAAGAATGTAATGTACCTGCCCGATGCACGAATTCCTCAAAAATTGTCCCAAGCCAATATTCAAGAAATGATTTATGAAAACAAACTGTATTCCTCAGAAAAGACAGCAGTATACTAAGGATCATCTATATCATTTCATTACCCCATTCTTCCATTGATGCTTTGCTTGATCGTACAGAGGTAATAAGTTCTCAAAACAATGTATGTGTACTCCATGAGCGATGACACTTAATCTTTTTCATGTATTTAATGTCATGAAAAGGAATTGTTTGGTTTTGATCCTTCGACTCTTGACGGTGATTAAATGTTAAATGACCATCTTCCATCTGGTCACTGTGGCTCATACACAATAAACAGATGATCCTCAACCCCCTTCTCCGCTCTCTCCGGGGGAGGCCTGTAATTGGTTGTAATCCTGTCTTGCTAAGCTCCCCTGATGGGAGGAAATGGGAGAGGAAGGTTAGTGTGGATAATGGCTATACTGAGATGTTGTGTAAGAGCCTCTCTCTGTGTCTGTCTGTCTCTCTCTCCCCTACACACATGCAAACATATGTCCAGACACAAAGTGCACTCTGCCCTCTCTGTCCCTAAAGCACAATGGATTATTGTGGCGGGCTATCCATTGTATAACTCCCTGCCCAGTCTTTAAAACAACTTGGCCACTGATCCCACTGTCTTTTCCATGCCTCCGCTCACCTGAGCTTCATGCAAGACAGGTCTGCGGTTTTGAACCACCCTTGGGTGCTATTTTTTTTTTTTTTTTTTCAGCAGTGAATAATTCTGGCTGGACGTCAGTTAGGATTTCAGCCTCCCTGTGTCTTACAATGCAGTGAAAAGGAGTAAGGAACCTTTCCTATAACCAATGACACTAATTTTGTTCCTTGAAAAATACGTGTCCTAATTAGAGGTTGGTTGTGTCGGCGTTAACTGCCGTGACCTCTGCCCTCTAGTGGCAAAAAGCTGAGAACATGCACGGTGCAGGTGCAGTCTGAAATGGTCTATCATTAATGAATAAAACAATAATAATAATAATAATAATAATGATAATTGGTGCTCAAGTCAGATAAACTGGCAAATTCAGAATCTCAAGAGACTTTTCCTGATGTGGCAGTTTTTGACAGCGATAGAGTGATCAAATATCTACTTCTTTGCTCAGTAGGTAATGGCATTCCAAAAACAGTTTATTCTATTGCTGCTGAATATCCTTGCTCTTTATTCCAAATTGTGTGATGAAATCCCTCATTATTTTTCATAATGCTGTCTAAATCCTAGGCCTGTTTCATTCTTCTGTGTCTCGCTTCCTCCACGAAGCACTTTAAGAGGCGTCACTGTAAACACTCCTCTGTTTGTGTTCACTGATTTCCCACGAGATGTCACTCTGCATCATCGTCTGTCTGTCTCCTCTGCACATGCGCTCAGCGCTGCGCCGCGAAGGCCGGGGCCGGGTGTCAGTTTGCTTGTGCACGCTCATCTGTGTATGTCAAGTTGAGCTGCCTGGAAAAGTGTACATAGCGGGAGAGCAAACTGTCAAGCCCGATCAGGCTAAACCATCTCTCTGTGAGTCCAAATCCTAACATGTCATCCACCATCCAGCACCAGCACAAGACGTCTTAAAAAACATAAAGCTCAGATGACAGCGGAGTGCCGGGGAACTTTGACAGGACATTTCCCTTTTACTTTATCTGATTCTTGGAGCGTTTCTGTGGCAAAGTTGTTCTGCCAGCTTTTTAAAAGTTTGCTTCTTTGCCTTCAGCCAGTATGTTGCAGCTGCAGTATCTTCTTGTTTGGAAGACAGGGCCTCAGGTATTGAAGAGGCAGCCATGGTCTTTAGTGCTTGTTTTTGTGGATGGTTATATCCCTGAGTATATATTTAGGGATGTGTATATCCATTGGGGAGCCTGTTTATTGACACTTGTCACGCAGAGGACAGTGTGGTAAGCCAGTGTGAGGAAGAGGCTGAGTCCAGGACTTTATACACCCTGCTTGCCTCCTGATTTTTCTCTCCAATGGGAGAGGAAATTCTCGCCTGATCAGATTTTTTGGTTGTTCTTTTCTTGATTGATAGTGAGGATGAGCGCTTCGTAGATCAAATTGTATAAAGTCTAACATCACTGAATACAGTAGTAGCTCTAACACCAAAAACAAAAGGGCGCAAAATTATTCTGCAGTGACCTTCTTTTGTTGTAAAGGCACATCGTTACTGTGATTTACCCAGGGCGCGTGCTTCCGAGGAAATCTGGACGGTGATATTGCGAGAGATAAGCAAGCTGGAAATCAGGACCTATTGGTAGAGTGAACATGCTTTATTCAAAAACACCTGCTGTACCTGGCCTTTTAATGCATACTGAATATGGCCAGCTGTCAAGGGAGGTGTGAGCTCGAGAAAACCCATAATGGAGTCTCCTCATGCATCAGATCCCACAGATATTTTATTATTTATAATTCCTAGCATGTAACATTGGATTGTACAGCCATTCTGCCTATTTTATTTTTCTATTCTTGCCTTGAATACAGCAGAATAGCATAAAAATGTGCTCATACCTTGAAGTGAAAACAGTTGCTGTGTTCTGTTGTCTTGATAAGAAATACTAAATAGGATTTTCCTATCTGACTGTTTGTTTAAAAGGACTTTTAGAGGTACAGTTCCCTTGGGAAAAATCCGCCTCTCGGACTTATCTGCTTTATGAATTTTGTCCAGTATTTGCTTTTGCCTGATTGTGGCAGCAGTAACTTCTATGGCTATAGAACAAAAGGCCCTGATGGTTTATCGTTATCCAAAACAGACTGGGGAAAGTCATGAGGTTGTTTTTTTATTTTTTACTTTCCCCTGGAACATAGATTAAAACACCTACTGTAAATAGAAATGACTCAGAAGATCATATGAAACGTTATGTTATATATTACATACATTTATGTAACTGAACTTCCACCAAAATAAAATATTTTTGAGGGGAAATCTGATCTTTTCATCTGGGAAGATTGCTTTTGACACTCAAAGTACAGCCACATTCATACACAAAACAAGTTACTGATACAAGCACCACTCAGAGAAATGGGTTCATACCAGAGACAATCATCCTCCCCTTTGTTTGACTGCTTCAGGTCCCTCTGAGGGGGCTGGGATTTGGGAAGGATGACCCAGAGAACAGGGCAATTCCAGGGTCTATTTATGTGATAATTCTCGACACATATGTTCCTTATATTTCTGGCTGGGAGGTAAGGCAGCAGGTGCTGCTATTCCATGATGATTCTGGAAAAAGGACCGGCTCTTAGTATTTGAGCACTTCACTGTTATCATTGTAATATATGATGACACAGAGGGAACACGTTCACTGAGCAGTACAGCTGACGGTGTTGTTGTCTGACTGCTGAAGTAAATTTTCACACACATTATAAAGAGTGTACAGCATAAATTATTGGGTGGATAGCCCTGAATGTTTGTGCAGACATATGTACTGGCTTCGGCGATTCCTTGACTTTTAGTGCCACCTTGAGGTTTAATATTTTTGATTTTTAGTGAAATATCTTAACACATATTGAATTGATTACTGTAAAGTTTGGTAAAGTTATTCAGGGTGCCCAGAATCTCTCTTACTATGGTGATCCCCAGACTCTTATTCTTGTACCACCAGCAGGCTGGTTTTTGGTTTTTAGTGAAATGTCTTGACATATTGTTGGACGAATTTCCATGGAATTTTCGTTTGACATTCCCATCAGCCTCTGTTTAGTGCCAAATACCAAATATTCGCATTTTATTTTAAAGCAAGATTCAAAGGCTGGTATGAGCAGCACACGATTTATTTACTTTTTACTTTGTGTCTCCCTGAGGTCACCACCTGACCCAAGTAGGCTGGTTAAGAAGGTGAGAACCTGATGTGAGAAAGTGAGATCATAGTTAACATCATCATAAACATGCTCATTTATTATATCTGCTTTAAGCCCCCCCCCCCAGTGGAGCAGTTGGCACTCCTACTTTGCCTTGCAAACAAACTATGGGCTTGTTCAATACAAAGCCAATTTGTTTAAAAGTGACTGGGGGGTGGGTTTTAACAAATCTAAAGACAGCAGGAGAACCGTCAGACCTACTACATCCAGCACTGACTGTTTTTCTCTAAAGATATTTCTAAGACTTTGTCAGGTGAAGCCAGTGATAAATCAAAATGATAGAGACATTCTCATTGTAAAACAAAGAGAATGCACAGTCTGTGAGATATGTGCAAAACTTCATTTGTAAAAAGTGACAGAGGAAATACTTAGGGTAACCTGGCATTAAAATAATCGCAAAGTTTCTCACATATAGATTTGTCTCCATTCAAAAAGACTAGTGGATTTTTATGACAAATATTTCTTGTGTCTGTATGAGAATCTAGTTTCAAGCGAAAACAGTAAAGTCTGCTGGAATGGTGCTTTTGTCCAGTCATTAGAGAGCTCATATATTCAGAGCAGTTTTGCAGTCAACTCTTGCGGCTCAGTGCTGGCTGCAGCCGCCCCCCCCCCCCCGCGAGGTTGAGCAACGCTAATTAAATCTCAACCTGTGGGAGACACTCAATGGTTATGCATAAATAACCATTCATTCATATTTCAGGACAGCAGCCATCTTGACTACCGGAGACCTCTGACATGTTGCGGCTGTACAATGTGTCTGTGATTGGAGACCTAAACCTTTAACTGGCCTTTGGGGTCACCGGCTGGTCACACGCAAACCCTGCCACACACACATCATACAGATTACATTCTGTATTGCTTGCTTGTCTTAATTTTGCCCAGCATAACGGCATAAATTTGAATCGGAAGGAACTTTCGGTTTAATTTATATGAATTCAAACATATTATTCAAACTGGATGAATAGCTGCTGACTCTTGATTTGTCTTTTTCCAATCCTTTGGGAATTCTACGATCCAGCTCGCTTTAGTCATTATTTGAGCTCGTGTCTCGAAGGATATGGTATTATTATTTAACTTGTCTTGGTTGAGAAGCTGCTAAAAAGCTGAAAGTGAGAGAGGCAGAGAGAGAGAGAGTGGAAGATGGGGAAATTTCGGGACGGCAGCAATTCTCCGAGGATATGGTGTGGGGGCAGGAGAGGGGAGGGACCACAGGCCATTTCACCAGGCTAATGGGACGGGAATCCCTGGCGGGTCGGAAGGGATTTACTGTGGGATTCTGCAGAGGACATTGGAGCAGGGAGGACACTACCATTTTAAAACCAGCTATCTTCCTCCACACAATAGAGAAATAAAGCTCTACTTGCCTCCAGATTTCTTCTTGTTCTTGCTATTATTCATTATTCCATACAAGAGGGCTGAGTCCTCAGTGAGGTCCCAGACTGTCGCTCTAAATGCACGTGGCTTTGATTAGATAGGCACCAGCTGCAATGATCCGTGCTAAAATGCCACTCGGTGCTAATCAGATTTCAAGCACGACGTTTAAGCAAAATCTGCCTGCTCTTATCTGATAATGTGTTTTTATCCATAACCATTATTGACAAAGCCCTCAAAGACATTGCCATTTTTTTTAACCCCCACACCTCCTGGTCCTCAGTTCTTCCAAACATAACTGAACCCCATATATATACCTCTGCAGTCTTTGTTCAGGGTTTAAAAGAAAAATATAGAGAGATTATTGTCATTACTGAAGGATGTCTCAAAGAAACACTGCTAATTTGGACATTGTTAAAGTTTTCCTTGACATAGTGCAGTTTTTCTACTTATAAGCTTTGGACAGTGAGAGGATTATTTGGTTTTGTTTATCACAATAAACAGCTCTTAATGGTGCACAGTATGAGGACTGTGCTGTAATCCCTTTTTATCTCTTCATGTCTGACAAATACAGTACACACACACACACACACACACACACACACACACACACACACACACACACACACACACACACACACACACACACACACACACACACACACACACACACATAAATACACACATTTACTTCACTCTTAAGGTCCATACCTGCTCACTGAGAAGCTGTCTGAGGAAAGGAAAAGATGAGTCGACACTCTCTGCATTAGAGTTTTATTTAGCCGGGACTTAGCAGGAAAAGGTACTACTTGGTGACACTAGCCACAGGTCTGCTGGGAACTGCCAATGACAGCTTAGTGGAGGAAATGCACATGTTCCCAAGGGATTGAATGAGACTCATTACAGTAATTAAAAACCTTTCCACACATGTTTTCTCATCCTGCACAATAAGCATCAAGGAGGCTGCAGTGTCTGTTCACCTTTGGGAGCTTAATTGTGGACATAATCACCTTGTTCAAGAAACATCAGAATGAACATGAATGTGCATGTGGGTGTTGTTTTTTTTTTTCACGTGTGGCTGATGTGGTTGCCACAGCAACAGCCCTAGCTGGCTGGTGGGGCAGTGTGGGGATTGAAGGCAACCCCCCGTTACCCTAATCCTCCCTGCTTTCCCTTCCCTTTCTGAGCGGCAGACTTCACTCGAGTATGTCAGCAGATGGTGGGGGAGGGTCACCTGCTTTGAAGGGGATAAGGGTGGTGGTGGAGTTGGTGGTCGGTGCGTGGTTTACACCTTGGGGTTTTCGGATAAGTACCAGATCATGTGTGTGTGTGAGCTTGAGAACAGACACAGAGAGTGGAAGCAGAGGAAGTGACAACTAAAGAGCGCATATGTGTGTGAGAGAGAATGAGTGGGAGGAGAGAGAGAGAGAGAGAGAGAGAGGGAGGGAGGGAGGAGAATCAGTGGCAGAGAGGATGCTCACTCACAGTGTACGACAGTCTAAAGAGCTGAGAGTGAGGCTAGCAGGTGAGTGACTGATGGGAAGCGGCAAGTGAGCTGACTGGAGCTGCGGAGAGAGAAGAGTAAACGGGGAGAGGCACAGAGTGGAAGAGAGGGAGAGGGGGAGGCAGTGAGACACTTAACTAGAGGAGAAGCATATATAGTGAGTCATCTGCCTGAGTGCTGGTTACTGGCCGGACTTCCCAGGGAGCACCCAGCCTACGACCGCCAACGTGTGAGTAGGTTTGCCGCTCAGCACCACGCAGGACATTGGGTCGTCCAGATCACAAGCTGTGACTTCTTCACACGGCTGATTTCTGCGGTGCATCGCTAACCAGCTGGGGTGTGTTATGTAATTTGTTGTGGTGTTGGGATGAGGCTTTGGCTTAGTGCTGCAAACTGATCTGGAGGAGGGCTTACATGGCAAAGCTAACCAGAGCAGGCAGGTGTGTGTGAACCGCGATAGGTAACGTGTGCTGCACCACATGCTGATGATGATGGGGGAGTTTGTAATGGACTGGACAGGACATTTCCTCTGTCCCCTTTACTTTGATGTGTGTTTCATTGCTACTTGTTCTTTTTGCAAGAGTGGGATATAAATGTATATCCTGTCACCAATTTATGCTAATTATTATTTATTGTATTATTTGCACAGTATTACTGTGTGCACAACACATTAAGACTTTGGACAGTCAGATGCATAAATGGGTCTGACAAGTATTACCTCTTCTTTAATTTAATACAATATCTATCTTTAAACCAACTGTTAGAAATGAAAGCATTTCCCTTCACATAAATAAATAAGTGTGTGTGTGTGTCTGTGTGTGTGTGTGTCTGTGTGCGCGTGCCCTGCACCCATCTATTGTGCATCAGTTCCAATTAAGAGTTCAGGGCAGCTGATGCCTTATCGTATCCTGCTCTCCCACGGGAGAGCTGCTGCTAGGGCTCCTCGACTCGCCTTGTTCATGTTTATTGAGCCCAACGAGAAAAGGCTTGCATTCATAATTGTTCCAGTTCCATTTGGATGATGCAGGACTTTCCTTGATTGAAAAGCCACTTTTGTGCATGTTAATGATTCATGCTCTCTTTTCTTCACCTTTATTTGATTCACTGAGTAATTCAGTGAATGTGATAACAGATGTCCCTCGTGGTCACTTAAACAGCTGTTTGTTTTATCCCCGGCACCAGTCCAACGGAGCTCCATATATTACCTCATATAAATAAATGCTGTGTCAGTGTAGTCAGCCACACTATTTACCTAAGAAATAATTCGTTTTTGAGTTAAAGAGTTGTCCATTTTGTCTTATTAGTTGAATCCATTTCTCTACATATGGGGTTTGGTGCCTTTTGGCTGCTAGAGTACACAGAACCTTGTAGATAGAGGGATATGAATCATATTTCATTGTGGCTGCTGTAGCCTCCTTTGATCGTCACAGGCAGTGATATACATTTTTCACTTTGCACTATTGCTGCTTCATGACCATTTCAGGTCCGCTTTTCATACCGATCGATCGCGTCGTATTTTTGAAATAGACTGAATGAATCAAACAAATTGGAAGCCTGCTGTGCAAACTGGCCAGTTGTCAGTGTCAATAGAGTGCCATATTCAGCTGGGGCATCGATCAGTGATCCTGTGGGGATAAAGCCATGCTGGTAGAGATATTGAGTTTAGAGCAAAGGATGCGTGACAGTAGGATCGCTCGGTTTTGCATTAGCAATGTGTTACTCTCTTGGGTTAGAGAAGAGAGATGCTCTGTCTGAATAAATGTGAAACTATGGGTACTTTGTCCCTAGATCCCCGAAGTGTTTGTGAATAGCAGCTGATGCTCTAAAAGAATTGAAGAACCTGCACAGTGGAAGGTGATTTGATATCTGGGGAATTTCTGTCTTTTTAAAAAAAATTTTTTTTTAGCATAAACAGCAAAGAAATCATATAATTACAAATGTCAGACATACTTTAACTTGCATGTTCCTGCTCAGTAATGAGAGGAAACATTTTAGAATTAAAATAAATGAACTTTTGGGTGAGGAATAGCATCTGGGCACCAGGTTTAACCCTCTATCACTAGGGCACTGCATCTTAGACAGAACAGGTGATTCGCTGTGAGAAAATAAAACATAACAACAGTTCTTGAATTGACTCATAGAGGTCTTAATCTGAATTGCAGCTTTTCTCTGCTTTTTAAAGTGTTTTAAATTAGAAGTCCTATTTTCTTAAAATGTCAGATTTGACTGCTTTTCAAAATAAAGTTACAGCGTGCTTCAATTTCTACAGACATCAAGAAGAACGAATTGGTCACACAAAAGATTATTAAGTTAATTTTAAAAATGTAATAAAAATCAAACTTAAGGCCATGGCAATGCCTCATACCACCAGTCCATACGAATGAATTCTGTTGCTAAATGAGACCAACAACATTTCCTGAGGCATTACTTTTTATTGTCCTCTTTCTTGATCTCAAACTGAGTGACCTTTCCTGACTGAATGTTCTCTTGCATTTGTCTGATGGTAGGAAACAAGATGGGAGTGACCCCCGAATTTCTGCAACACTAGAGCCACAGCTGTTCCAGCCTACACTGCCATACACCACCTCACCATTTCACAAGGTAGGAGTAGTACGAGGGGGGATTGACCCCTGACCTTATCTGATGGTCCTCTGTGTGACATTTATTTCTGTGATCTTTGTTAGGTGTCAATGCTCATCTTGTCCCTACACCTGCTTCTGTCTGAATGCCCTCGCTCGGGGTTCTCTCTGTACTCAATCTCTCATGTATTATGTATCCTGTATTAGACCCAGACTCTCTCCATGCAGTGTTACTTTCATTATTATTCTTGTCTTCTTTTGTTGAACTTGTGTAATTAGAGTGAACAGGGCTCCTTGCCTGGGATGATTATGTTTGTCTGTTTCAATTAATGGAAATCTATTTTTAGCTGGAATTTGTCATCTTTTAGCGCAACGATTTCTCGGTCCAAGCCTGACAAGTCTGACTTCATCAAAGCAAACAAAACACAGCCTGTCTGAGCAATTGTCATTCTTAAATCAAAAGACAAACTTCTTCGCCCCCTTGATTATCTAGGATGTGTCGCTGAAATGGAAAATTTGTAATGTTTTATCAGTCGGTGTGCAGGGTTCAATTGTTATCCAGCTGGTTTTATGCCGTCCCAAACAATGAGCCAATTTTACGTCACTGTCAGTTAAAAATAATCGACCATTTTGTAGACTTTTTGTGTAGGATGAAATAAAATTTGCTGATTTCTGCTCATCCAAAGTGTATTTTTTAGCATGCAATACATTTTCTCCCATATACTTTGTACGATTCACTGCAAGAGGGTCTCATTCAATTTGTCTCCGGTTCACTAAAACAGTTTTTAAGGATTTTTCAAAATTTTCAGTATTTATGAACCAGCTTAGCCTGCTCTCTTCTTCTTCTTTTCAGTGTAGATCGTATGATGAAAGACTAAATTGCTGTGTTTAGAATATAAAGGGCAGTGAGTATCCTGATTTAAGGATGAAATAATTTAAAAAATCTATTTAGGCTGTCACATCACCTATCAAATCCATCTTACTGCCAGAGTCTTCATGCCTACCATTAGCATGTCTTATTGTTATAAATGAGCGACTGGCCTAAAAAATCTGCCAGGGATTTTTTTGAGAACTTAGAAACTGAACAAAGCTGAGCTCTGTGGTGATTAAAAGTGGATACAATCTCACAAATGTTGGACTGGTTTCATAAGGTCTCTCACACTTTGGATGGGGCTTATGCTTCTGGCAATCTGACTTGATCTGAGTAGAGCAGAGGGAGTGGAAAGGGAAAGGGATTAAAGGAGAATTTGGAGATTGGGTTGTTTAACAGTCACTCCTGATCCCTGCAGCCCACACCATCTGTAGATGCCTCAGACTTACGAGCCACAATTAGTCAGAGATGAAGGAGAGGAGGGATTTTTGAAACTTCTGTGTGGCTCCAGATTTCCATGACATGCAAGCCAAATATAGCCAGAAAAGGCACCACTGAATTCATGGCTTGTAGTTTTTTTCCCCCATTTTTCTGCACATTCTGGAGAAGAAACAGCAGAAAATGCATTATATATGGATTTGTAATTAGACAGAAGAAAACACTTTACTTTCCTACACTTTAAAGGGTGTCAGTGGCTTTTAAAATGCAGTTATATCTACCTCTCTAACCCCATTTTATCCAACCCCCTTTAATTTCGAATCCAAGAAGGTGAACATATCTGATTAGGATAATGAGGGAGAGCATGGTAATGTGATGTACTGTAATATAATAAGGGCTTAGTGGGGCAAGACTCAGAGGAACATATCACTTTAATCAAAGCCCTGTGAAAACCAGGTCAATCTGCAATTAACCCCACCAGGTCTTATGGTCACTGCATCAAACTACGGTACTGTACTGTCATATTGATAATGTTGCATATTTCCGAGAGAAGAAAACACAAACACAAAAAAAATTTCATCATTTTTAGAGTTTAATGCACAGTTCCTCCTCATCACAAACCCATTAAAAAAACAACACATGTATTCCAAGACAAGACAATTCTGAGATGCTACTAACACAGTGACTATCCAGATAGGTTTAGTAACATACTTAAATCAACAGCCTCAGTATTATAACACACCCACAAACATACATTAACCGTTTATACAGTACGGCCCAGTGCTCCTGGACAGTGTTTCCTCACTATAGTGGGGTGTGGCTCCTAATGCAGACATGGTATTCAATCCATAAACACCAGCAGATGAATTACAACCTGCTCTTCCCAGGTGCTGCACTAGTCAAGGGAAATTGCTATAGCTCTCCATGAATGTGGGATGCAAAGGAAATCCTAAACAACTCTAAATTAGCTGGAACCAAAATGCTGAACCAAGAACCAGACCCACTGTGCATCAAAGAAAAATTACAAAAGAAGCCTCTTCTTCCCAAAAGACACTCTTTATTCTCATAGAGCTGGAAAAAGTTTTAATGAGCTCTGTGAGGATGCACCGAGTTGCAGCCGACAAGTCTGGAGGAGAGTGGAGTTCTTGCACATTTAATTCGCCTCTTGTCATAATGACGATCCTATTAGCTCTCATAATGAAAGGTCTCAGCTCTAACACCTGCACTCCATGCAGGCCTGGCTCCCTATGGATTCCACACCTCCTCCACTCTGGTCATTTCTGCAAAATGTATCTCTGCTGAGATGAGATGTCTCGATTTTCCTCCAAAGGTTGCCGCTTTTAAGACTTTTGTCTCCTTGCTCTGTCTGTCTCCTTATTTTACACATCATTTTTGTTCACAGCTGTGATCACCTAATTTTCGAATGTCATTTGTAGTCCTCCTATATTTAGGACTGCCAATACAGCTCCTATGTGAACAGGAAGTTGTTGAAGGACTTAAGGACTCAACCTCTGGCTACCTGCCAGCATAAGTCAAGATAGGGTATGTGATCAAGATAGATGTGGATGATATACAGTATGGTTTGGATTTCCTCCCGCAATATTTTTAAGAGAGAGAGTAACAAAGAAGTATCAGCAGAAGACCCCAGCTTCATCCAGAGGATTACTGCAATTTGAGACGAACACTTGCTGATAATCTTGTTTGTTTAGAGCCTGTGGATATTGTCTCCAACTTTGTTTTATCCAGCACTTTGACAGTCATGGTAGCAGTTAGCAAGGATTGCAGCTTTACCTAGAGTGTCACAGTGGGACACAGTCAACTGTCTACCATTTGATAAAGGTACACCAGTCAGAGAGAGACAAGTCGACACATCTTTTGATGCAGCGGGATGCCAGTTTATGGATAGTTAAAAATGGCGAGAAATCATGACAACTACTTCTATGCTCCAATGGTGACAAAGGCAAACTGGAAGAAACCCAACCATGTAAGTAGCTTTAGTTTAGAAATGCTGGATGGAAAGCATCACTAGATGGCAAACTAAAGAGGGAACTTGGCAGCATTTTTACCAGAGGCTTGGAAAACTGCCTCTCCAAAGTAAGATTAGATTGACGAATGCAATGCTGATTATTGAACTGATGAGCTGAGGAAATATGTATGTTTGTGGGGGAACATTTCTAGTTCTAATTTCAGGTGTGTCTTTTAGTGTAAAGAAACAGATAACAGTATAAGATTTGGTCAGACATACTCATGCTTTATGGGCATGGACATCCGGCTTTATGGCTAATGTAATTGTTGTTTAAGCCCAAACGTGATAGGAGGCTAAAAACTACAGCTCTTCTTGTTCTAATCTCTGGTTAATGTTGTTGGAGCTGGGGTTATTTACCTTCAGGGTTTGTGGCAGACTATTATTTGCACATGGTGGAGGACTTTACTCATACTCACACTGAAAGCTAAGACACAATTGCTCTGTACACAAACTGTTTGACTATGTCAGGCTTTGCTGGCTGAACCTTTCAGCCTTCTTTTGATTACTCGAGACCAATGTCTCCGTGGACTGTTAGATTTTTTATTTTTAGTAGTTACGATCATCATGGTCAACGGATGCATGCAAGTTTTGCATGTGAAAGTATACAGGACAATACCCCAACAGCTGTGGTGGGGCTCTAGAGAATTAGGTAGGTGTTCAATGGGGAAAAACCGGTCGGTCACACTTGACTCCGTAACAGTGTGACAAACCACAGGGGAGAGGCAAGGGATCACATGCAGCAATCAGGTAAAAGGTTGAAGTCTGAACTTTCCCAGTGTTTCAATTCATGGGAAGAGTTGAAAATGCATGCTTTTCCATCTTAACAACACTTGTCCTGAATGAAGATGTTTGACAGAATTGGTTTAAGCAATTAACCATAACTTTTTATTTGGGGCTCAGCTCAGAAAACAGATATGTCATAAATTTCCTCAATTTTTTTAAATCAGCAAATTGCTGATAAACATACATTTGAATAGATGACGTGTTTCAGAAGCCCTCTACAGAAAATGTCACGTTACTTTTGTTTGTCATCTCAGAGATACCAGCTGTAAAACCTTTGTAAAATATCATGGATTTTTATGTGCTTTATATCTGTGATTAATGCAAACATTACTTTTTACACAGCACTACCCCACCAAAATCTGTTTTTGTTCTCATTTTTGGAGTTTTATAAGTTTGTTCAAAAGAAGTCTTACAGGCAGTTGGACCTCATAGGCAACATAAGTCACTATATGGGACAACGTATTGTACATTTCTTTGCATGTGAATTACTTTTTGGCAGACAAAATATATATGTATCGAATATACAGTATATGTGGTCACGCATAGTCCATATAACTAACAAATATAATATAATTAAGAAAATCTTAATCTGATGCAATAACAATGCTTTATTGTCATTGAATTTCCCATCCCAGTTTGTGGCAAGGGGAAGAGTACTAATTTTGGATTTGAAAAGGTCAGAGGAAAAGAAACCAATGAGAATGTAAATCCAGTGACAACAAAACACGGGGGTTAAATGTGTTTTCCTGTCAATGGATGGAGTGCGATGGGGTTGAACAGAGTTGAACTGTAGTAATCAGATTCACTCCTGTAAAAAAAACCAAATTAACCTCCACACCCAACAAATGAACTCAAAACATTTCATCTCATTCTCCTCTCTCCAGACCACAGATTTATTTGAAATGATTGAAAAGATGCAGGTAAGATGATGGATTGATCTTTGTATTTTGTCTCAGGTCTCTAAGCTACACTCACCAAGCAACTAATCAGTCAGCGTGTCTCTTCCTAATTCTGCAGCACTTTGACCCTCTCCTTGGCTACGATACTTATCTTTCTGCACATGAGAAGGATAATAGGTCTGGTGATTTCAGAGGAGAGTTGTCAGAGCATTATATGTGTGTCTCACTGTCTCTGTTAACACTCTGGTTGTAACACTGGCTGACAGCACTATAAGCTTATTATCTTACCTCCAAACCTGTCTCCTGGCTTCTGAAGGCTTTGGAAGGATTATTTGTTTTATTCATGTGATCCCACACATAAAGAGTGTGATGATAGAGCTTACCAAAATTCGTAATCTTTTTCGTGCACGGGCTTGTGATGCAGGACAGTCAGACAATATATCGATTCGATGTATCGTCTCCCTTGACCCCAGGCGCCATCACCTAGCCCTTATTTAGTATCACTGCATCTCTTTCTCTGCATCATTCCCACTCACAATCTCTTTCACACCTAAACATATACACACCTCAGGTCCAATGTGTGTTTAATTGTAGGAGTGTCACTTAGCTCTGCATCTTTTTAATCCCCAGGAGTCTTATTACCACACTTTTTCTGTGTGCTAACAGATTTTTTAGTCTCTCCCAAATGTCTGCTCTTTAGCGTCCTTTAATTGTCGTTTGGTACCCGTGCTCCCTGTCTATGTAATGTGTCTCTTTCGGTATCTTTCTATCTGTCCCTCTTCGACTTTGCTTTGTTGCCTGCTGCACATCTCTTGGGAAAACTTTGTTCGTATGTACTGAGGTCGATCATTTTCTCCCAGTTTGTTTTGTTTTAGTTGTTCTTTAGAACATGATTTATGTAGGTTTTTTTTGTATTTCTAATCAATGACTATTGTGTGAATTTAGGTATTTGTGTTGCCTTTTTTGAGTGCAAAACCTGGTGCTGTGATGACGACTGAGCGTGACCCCTCTGTCTCTCTCTTTCTGGTTTTCTTATCTCACTCTTTTCTCTTATAGGGGAACAGGATGGATGAACAGAGATGCACCTTTCCTCCCCCACTCAAGGTACGAATCTCCATGTAGAGACAGAGCATTATTCACATGTTGCGGACATTGTGTCACGACTGCTCCACCATATCTTGTTCTGCCAGACAGGCTGATTACTTCAGCACAGAGTAGCACGGTATTATTCATAATGCAGTGAAATGCTCTCAAGTCTTAACATACAACAGTTAGTTCGGATTCAAAATCATATACAGTATGTCCTGATGTTATGGTCTTCGGCCTGAAAGGATGAAATCTTAATAACACAGAATTATCAGGATATGATGATAATGTTAGTAATGTATAATTTAACACAATCGATGTGCCCGGTAATGGTTCATTTGGATTTAATAGGTGCTATGTATATGTATATATATGTATATCTATCTATATATCTATCTATATATCTATCTATATCTATAGATAGATATATCTATCTATCTATATAGATATATCTATATAGATATAGATATATCTATATAGATATAGATATAGATATAGAGCAGATAGAGCAGTTGTCTAGCACAGCTTGATAGCTCAGTGGTTAAAACTGCTGACTTTTGCGCAGGAAATTAGGGTTCAAATCCCGGCCAGGGCGGGGTAACACATAACACACATGACGCTGTTGGCAACAGCTGTGGTTGGACTCTAGAGAATTAGGTAGGTGTTTAAAGGGGAAAAACCGGTCGGTTACACTTGACTCTGTAATAATAGTGTGACAAACCACAGGGGAGAGTTGTACTCCATAACCAAGTGGCAGGTGTTTAATACCTACCAAGGTGTATTCCTGTACATAGTGCTATGGAATGGAAGACACCTCTATAGAAGGCAGTAGTGGTAGACGGAGCGATCCCAAGCGACTGCAACATCAAGAAGAAGGAACTAGAAAATCGAACAATATCAAGGGCTGAAAGAGGAGCTAGAAAAGATGTGGGGAGCAAAGTGGTAACTGGAGCACTGGGGGCTGTGACCCATAAACTGGGAGAATGGCTCCAGCAGGTTCCGGGTACAACATCTGAGGTCTCTGTCCAGAGGAGCGCGATCCTAGAACCCTCAAACTCCCAGGCCTCTGGTAGAGGACCCGAGCTTTAGGAAGAGAGGGAGATTTTTTTTATTT
Source organism: Xiphias gladius (assembly GCF_016859285.1). NCBI lineage: Eukaryota > Metazoa > Chordata > Actinopteri > Istiophoriformes > Xiphiidae > Xiphias > Xiphias gladius. The sequence continues at coordinate 22,921,500 of NC_053417.1, read as the reverse complement.
TTTATTTTCTTTATATATATATACACATGAATGATAATGGCTTTGATCAAACATGTATTGATACGTAATTCCTGTGTAGTTGTAGTAAACTGATTTTCATTGCAGAGCAGTTATGAAACAGCGTCCTTGGGGATTAGAGAGTTGGACTGTGTGGTTATTTTTATTCTTTGATGAGGAACAATGATGAGGTTTTTTTTTTTTTTTTTTCTGTATATTTTTTCAGACTGAGGAGGACTACATTCCATACCCAAGTGTCCATGAGGTAGGGGGGTGATGTGCTGCAGTAGCACTTTTCATCATTAGTGCTTGTGTATCTCTCAGGAATCAGTTCAGTTTCACTCCTGTCCTGATATTCCTTTTAAATTTACATCATTCCTGTGTATCAGCCCCTTGCTATTTTGCATTTCGGGACAGGTGTTGGGCAGAAAAAGCCCCTTTCCTCTCATCCTCCTGCCTCAGTTTGGGGGATACTGGATTGAAGGGACCAACCATGAGCTGAGTGACGCCATGGACACAGAGCAGCTGCAGCCACTGTCCCCAAACACCCGCACCAAGCTGGAATGTAACACGACAGCCACACTCTACCGGAAACACTTCCTGGGCAAGGTTAGCCACTTTGTGCACCACAGAGAAACGTCACTTTTGCCATAATGTAGATTCTTTTTTTCTACTTTATCTCTTCATCTCGAAAAAGTAAATAAACTGAAAAAGCAATATTTGTGAAGATGTAGCAAGCTCAAAGACAACCTTTTAAGAAAACACAAATATTAAGATTAGAAACACAACACAGACAAGATTTAAAATATAAAAAGAAAAGACAATGGCATGAAGACATGAAAAAACAGAATTTGATTGCAGGGGTGATGCCAAAAATCCATACACATTCATTTCTTAAAACATAATAATCTATTAAACAGTTTCAGGCACATATGTTTTGGTTTCATAATGAAACCAATTCCTCCATCTTCTTTGATGCACTTTGGTTTAAATTTTCCCTATTAGTTCTTTCCAGTTGTATATGCATGGACATGATTTTCTGAAACCGTAATTTATTTACAACTTTAAAAGCAGAAATAAAAATGATATAAACATTATTTTGTATACAATTTTAAATAAATATGTATCATTCTTAAACTGAATTTCTGTTGTCATTCTACCCAGTAATATAAAATCTACATCCAAAACAAGAGGCTCTCTAATAGGTTTTTTTTCCAATTTCTATTATTATTTTTTTCTTTAACACTGGGCAAAACCAAAAACTATGACTAAATGAAGCATGGTTCTTAGGTTCTCACTGTATCGTCTCCAACATTTTCATGTCCCTGCTCAATTATATGTGACATTAGTTAATCCATAGTTTTTTTCACGTGCATTTTTATAGTCGCAATCATGCAATTAAATATAATGATGGGAAGATCAAATAATCATGTTCATTTAGTAACAACAGAAGATCTACTTTTTTTTAAAGGTGTGATCTAACACTGCTTTCAAAGTGATATTATGAATGTCCTCATTGAAGCAGCTTCCTTCCTCCTGAAATGAGCTTCATTACTCTCACAGAATATTTCACAATCAGTTTCACTTCTTGCTCATTATAGTAATGAAATGAATAAGCAATAAGCAAACCCCAGAGGAGTAAACCACTGACAGGCACCAGTCTCACTGTTTGGCACCTCATACCCTGTTGCTAATGAAGATACATGAGGCTTTGCCACCTGTTCATACACATGCATGACATGAACAAATTTGATCCCCCTGTAGCAGAGGCAAAGCTGGTCAGATTGGAAAGATATGGGTAATGACCTGAGCGCGTACACGTGTCCTGCACATGTGTGTGTCTGTTTATGACAGATACTAATGGCCGTATACGTGCACTGTGCCCTCAGGAACACTTTAATTACTATTCAGTGGACGGTGTCCTTGGACATCTGGTGTTCTCCCTTAAGTACGATGTTATTGGTGACCAGGAACATCTCCGGCTAATGCTCAGGTAACACTCATTATGCATACACTGTATAATTTAGCTTACGTTGCAGAGAAAATTGAATATTTAAATCCGAATTGTGCACATCGGCAGCTGAAGTAATGAATGTGCAGGCTTAAACAAAATTTCACCTCTTTCATGATCAACAGGAAATAGATACAGAGTCATCTCCTTCTTCGTCCCTGAAATGCCCATTATTGACCAGATAAACACATCCTCTCAGCGCGGGTGTTATCCTAAGAGTCGTAAAGCTAGAGAGAGTGTCAACAGCACTGTCATTTCCACAGCAGAGTAACAGATGGACTATTTAGGACAGCGAGTGGGCAGGGAGGGTGGGAGGTTTGATGAAGGTCCACACCGGATCATCTCTCTTCAATCTGATAGGTTCTGAGAAATGTTGCATCATATTATATGGCCTTAAGACCACACTGATTGTTTTATGACTTCACCAGGACCAAACTGAAAACCTACCATGATGTGATCCCCATTTCCTGTCTGACAGAGTTTCCCAATGTGGTCCAAATGGCCAAGGTGAGAAGAGTTGTTTTCATTATGCAGAGATAAGTCTGTTGTGACACTGTCTAAGCACATTTTGATATTTTTTTTCCCTCTTTTTTAATCCAAGCTTGTCTGTGAAGAGGTCAACGTGGACCGCTTTTTCCCTGTCCTTTATCCAAAAGTAAGATCTGGTTTGGTTTGTATAGTTGCAGCTGCTGTATATGCCCTTTCCAGTCCCACATGCACATAGGAAACACTGTCCGGTGAAAACAGAGTGAATTTCATACTAAAAACACTGTAATTTTGGAAGGTAACCTGTTCATTTAACTAAGTCAGACAGCTGGAGCCTCATATTAGCTTCAGATAATCTTCAGATCGCATATTTTGTCCCCCATCACTTTCGTTGGAAACATGTGAGCAAGAGATCTCTTAAGAGCCAGTGTGAACAGGACTGATTCCAAGTAAAATCAGTTTCAATGTTCATATGGACACCAGACTAGAAAAAGTGTGAACATATCCTCTAAAATTTCTTGTCATATGTATATTTATTTACAGGCTTCAAGACTTATTGTCACCTTTGATGAACATGTGATAAGCAACAATTTCAAGTTTGGGGTCATCTATCAAAGGTTTGGGCAGGTAAGCTTTAAAGCCTAGATGTAAGCTAAAGGGAAAGATGCATTTTTAGATGGTTCTATAGACGTGCATGCGTCCTTTATATTCATTGTGTTCAGTCCAAAAACAATTAGCACGTACTCCACATTGCAATTTCTGATTTTTTTCAAGGAAGCTGATTATGCTCAGTCATCCTCAGTCTTGATTGTGGATTTCAGTCTAGTCCAGTCACTGGGGCTGTCTTCAACACTCCCTCTCATTCTCTGAGGCAATCACAGCCCTCTTGTTTACTATGTGGGGGGTAGAAGAGCTACTGAATGAATTGCTGAGGGCACTTGTACCTTTGAATGGAGACCTCAGTGTGTAGAGATCTGCACTGCCGATCTCTTAAGGCCTGCAGAAGTTTAAATACATTGGTGAATGCATTGCGAATGAGCCAAGGGCAATCTCGGGAAAGCAGCGAGGGCCCTCTGCTCATCCTTCAGGACGTTTTCTATTCAGGAGGTGTGCTAAGCAGACAAACACATGATGGTTAGGCAGGCATATTGCATACGGGAATAAAACAATAAATACTCAATACACAACAAAAGCTACTTCTTAGGCATTGTTTCTATGTGGTTGTGCTGAGGCAGGCTTTTGTTTTTGCATCACTACTCCACATGCTGACAATAGATAATCAACTCTCCATTGCAGAAGATCATTATTGCACAAGCCTTCCTGCAACCTATCTCTAAGCCTACTGTTATACCTACTGCTTGGATTGATCGAAGCCACCTTTGTCGTCTCAAATGCAAATGAAGTGTGTTTGAGCAAAAGTGCCAAACACACGCCAGATACACTCTACCCCCTCGCTTCCAGTTATTGACCCTAATGATGTGTTGCAGTAACAACAAAACCTTACTTAAAATACTCATTGTGCCAATGCTGACAGTCTGCACAGTATGCAAATCTTACCTTTGTTGATCAGTTTTCATTCTGCTTCCCAGCCATTGTCCTTGATGCTTCTTCATTTGTATCGCAGACATCATTTGTATATTTTTTGGCCATATTATTGGAGTCTTCTGTAAAAACCACCCTCACTTGTAGCTGCTGACACATCATTGGGTCCTCAAAAACCTTGATGTTTATGAGGATTTTTTTTTTTTTTTACTGGTTCCAGACTTCAGAGGAAGAGCTGTTTGGCAACAGTGAAGAGAGTCCTGCCTTTGTAGAATTCCTGGAGTTTTTAGGAGAGAAAATTGGGCTGCACAACTTTAAAGGGTAAGGACCTAAATGTGGTTCGAAGGCAGTTTACATACTCTAACATACATTTTATGACATTAGACCGACTGCAGTTTACGTCATATCAGGCTAGCTACAGGAGTTAGGGTCATGCTACTGCAGCGGTGGTGGAGAACATCCTATTCGACATGGGTCTGTGTGCTTGCAGTTTCCGTGGAGGGTTAGACGTGACTCACGGGCAGACTGGCACAGAATCTGTCTACTGCAACTACCGCAACAAAGAGGTCATGTTCCATGTGTCCACAAAGCTGCCTTACACGGAGGGGGACACCCAGCAGGTACTGTAATACAATAACAGACTAACCCACCTTTCATGATTCACAGCTAGCGGTCAGACAGGTTCCCTCTGGGTATTGTAGTACCGTATTTTGCATGGACCTCTCTGTTTTGCCAAACAATTGCAGCACATATTTGCAGAAAAACAAAAGACAAAAAAACATGAATCACCTTAAATTTATGCCTTAGTGTCTGCATATTTGAACAACAGTCCTTCCAGTGATTACTGTGATTTAAAGCCGAGATGCAGCACTGCATTGCTCAGACGGCTGAGTACTCCTCCTCCTCTTCTGTGTCACATAGTCTTGCAAACACTGATTTATTAGCATAAATTTGCACACACCATTTGTTATCCTGTTTGGCCCAAGCACAGATCAGGCAATGTCTATATGTACAGTCTCCTCAGCAGTAGTGGGTGGCTCCTTTGAGCCTATCAGTGCTTGTTCAAGCTGTCCTCACAGGAAACAGCACTCCCTGGTGGTATTTCACTAATTCACATGCTTTCAGCTGTGAGACAGGGAGAGGGAAGTACTAATAGAAAGTACTTCATTGTAATTGTTTATAATTTTTTGCAATTTCTCTAGTCTGTACACAGTATGAAAAGCAATTTTCAGTTCATGGTCTTTCTCAAACACAAATAAACGTACTCTCTTTTCCTACTCTTCCCATTAGTATTTCCATATGATTTATGAGCTGTTGGAAATATGGCTGTTTTGCCAGCGCTGTGCCATCATTGCCATTAAAGAAGTATAAAGTATTCTTTGAATTAAATGGGGCTTTGTCAAGAATTAGTAGGAACCGCAACAGAAGGGTTTCCCAGCAATTAAATCTGTTCTAAAAAAATCCTAAACACGGCTGTCTGATAACCAAATAATATTCATACATATCATCCATTGCTTGGCATTTACATTTTCTCACTGTACCATTACTGTCTTGAGAGAAGCATACTCACATTCATTTCATCTGTAAATGATCTTTTTAAATTGCTGTGTGGCTGTTGTGTTGCAGTTACAGAGAAAGAGGCACATAGGGAACGATATCGTGGCCATCTTATTCCAAGAGGAAAACACTCCCTTTGTACCAGACATGATTGCCTCCAACTTTCTCCACGCCTACGTTGTGGTCCAAGTGGTCAACCCGTGCTCTGACAATGTTCTCTACAAGGTGGCCTGTTTGTCCTCTTCCTCTCCTTTACTTTGCTTCCTGTGATAAATTGTGATTATACCTCACCTCACTCTTTATCCTTAGGTGTCAGTTACCGCACGAGATGATGTACCTTTCTTTGGCCCAGCCCTCCCAAACCCCGCTGTCTTTAAAAAAGTAAGAGAAAGAACAACTTGTAGACCTGAACTACTCCATCCTCTAGCCAAGTGCACTTTCCCCCTCGTTGTCATCTCTTAGTTTCCAACATAATGCCTTGTCTCTCTGCTCCTCTCTTCCTAGGGCCCTGAATTCCATGAATTCCTTTTTACTAAGCTCATCAATGCAGAGTATGCCTGCTACAAAGCTGAGAAATTTGCCAAATTAGAGGTGAGTTGTTGAAAGGCATTTTTTAAAAAATCTGTCATTTTGCATCTCTGACCAGAGCCATACAAAGTATCCTCTGTTTCCCTTTTTTTCACGTCCTTCTTTGTGTATATATGCGTGTGTGTGTGTCAGGAACGAACACGGTTGGCTTTGTTAGAGACCCTGTATGAGGAGCTCCATGTGAACAGCCAGGCCATGATGGGAATTGGAGGAGAGGATGACAAACTGGAAAATGGGAGTGGAGGAGGAGGGGGCTTCTTTGAGTCCTTCAAGGTAATTCGAGAGGCAGCAGCCAAAGCTGGGGATTCAAACTTCACTTCCTGCAAATTTCTGCTTGATTGGACAAGACTTGAGAAGCTGAAATGTGTTTGCATAAAAAAAGTTCTTTGTAAGAATTTAAATTCTGTACTTTACTTACACTAGCACTAAGACAGGAATTGTGTTTTCTACATAGACTGGAATTTCAGTTCACGCTTAGACTTATCTTTATTTAAGAAAGTGTTCAACATTTTGGGAAATACACGTATTTGCTTCCATGCCAGGATTTACATGAGAACATTTTGATGTGCATCTCATTTGGGTTAGTTAATAAAACTAATCTACAGCCCACAGCCAGTTAGGCTAGCCTAGCATCCATCCATCTGTTTTCTGCCACTTATCCGGAGTTTGGTCACGGTGGCAGCAGGTTAAGCAAGGTAGTCCAGATGTCCCTCTCCCCAGCAACGTTCCCTAGTTCCTTCTGGGGGATCCCGAGGCATTCCCAGGCCAGATACAATATGTAGTCTCTCCAACATATTCTGGGTCTGCTATGGGGCATCCTACCAGTTCGACGTGCCCAGAAAACCTCCAATGGAAGGCACTTGGAGGCATCCGATGCCTGAGCAACCTCAACTGGCTCCTTTTTGACACAAAGGAGCAGCGGCTCTATTCCTAGCTCCTTACCCTATCTATAAGGGTGAGCCTAGCCACCCTACGGAGGAAATTCATTTTGGCCGCTTGTATTCATGATCTCATTCTTTCAGTCACTACCCAAAGCTCATGACCATCGTTCAGGGTTGGAACATGGACTGACTGGCTCAGCTCCCTCTTCACCACAACGGTCCGGTATAAATGCCTGCATTACTGCTGACAATGCACCAATCTGCCTGTCTACCTCTCGCTCCATTTTACCGTCACTCATGAACAAAACCCAGAGATACTTAAACTCTTGGAGGTTTTCTGGGCATGTCCAACTGGTAGGAGGCCCTGGAAAGACTATATACAGTATCTCATCTGGCCTGGGAACACCTCCCTCCAGGAGGAACTGGAGGCGGTCGCTGGCGAGAGGGATGTCTGGACTATCTTGCTTAACCTGCTGCCACCGCAACCGACTCCGGATAAGTGGCAGAAACGGATGGATGGATAGAACTTCTCATCTAACTCTCAGCAAGAAAGCAAAAAAGTATATTTCTCAAAAATGTCAGACTATTCCTTTAAGTGTCATTATAAACCTATAAAGATCATAGTTACTGCATAGGAACAATATAAAACTGGCATCTACTGTAGTAATAATAACCATGTTTTGTACCAGCTGTCAGATGTATCTGTGGATGTAAAAAAGAATGTCTTCTCTCTGGTAGCCTTTCAGGAATTTTCTTGTCTGTATAAAAGCCGCAGGTATTAAGGGCTTTCTCGTTCTCCCTCGGTCTCTATTATCTGAACGAAGAGAAGCTCTGCTGCTTCGTCCTGCTGTAACACACCACTCCTGGCTTCCCAGCTTTTCTTCCACATGCTTTCTAGCCTGTTTTGTGCTGCTGTGTTCTCTGCATGCTCAAGTGTTCAGTCACTGGTCACTTGTCCATATAATGTCTGTCATCTTCAAGTGTCATGGTACCAAAGAGAGTGGATAGTTTTCTTTCACTATCAGATAACTCTGCCTCTCCTATCTGTTCCATGCCTGCAGAGAGGTGCACTGGGCTCTCCCGGCTATGTTTAAACTCAGTGCGGTCAGACATCTGTGAGCCACTTGGCCCTTCTGCTTCTCTACTCTTCTCTTACCACCTATCTAAACATAATGACTCATCTGAACCCCCCTCTGGGCACTAAAGCTTAGCAGTCTTCTCTGTCGCTTCCTTGTCTGTCAGGATTAGCGTCAGGCCAGTGCTCTCTGCCTGTAGTAGTCAGTGTTCAGGGACAGCCCTGGGGCTCCTCTCGGCCAGTAGCACCGTACGGCAATACTGAGGGGGTCACAGGGTCAGTGCCATCTGAATGTATCTCCTCCTCCTCGTCTCTCTCTGTAGCGGGTGATCCGCAGCAGGAGCCAGTCTATGGATGCCATGGGTCTTACTTTCAAGAAACCACACACAGTCTCCACTAGCCTGAGCGGCAGCTTTAACCACAACCCCGCAGAGAGCCCCAAATTCCCAGGGATAGTAAGTACTGTCCCACTGCTTCTGGTCCTGAGTGAGGCGAGTCTCGCTTCCTCTACTTCCCCCCAGTAATTCTACTAGAGCTCATGCCCCCTCTTCCCTCACTTGCCTGCTGCACTAACTTCTCACAGAGAAGGGTCGCACACTTGGTCGACTTGAGCATCTATGCCTGGGTCTTAAACTTGGCTCTCACATTGCAACAGTTGCACCTTGTCTGCCACCACAAGATGGAGTGACACTTGTAGAAACTAATGATTGTAGGACACAAGGTGAATTTCTACCCTGGGTTAAAGCTGCTTCCAATATTTACTGTTTTTACTTGTGTTCTCATTATTTAAATCCCTCGTGCATCTGCATTGTTTATAAGTGCTCTTTTGAATTCTAATGAATGTGGGTTGAGTCCTTTTTGTGCGTATGTGTGTATGTATGTGTGCACGCCAGCTAAAGCCTGTGGACTTCTTTGGTGATCACACAATGATTTTAATTGTGGTTATGAACAAATTAATGTTTCTGTCCTCAGGTGAAAACCTTGAAACTTCAAATGGCAACTTTTTTACATTTTCGATTTTATATGATTTGTTCTTAAAACACTCCGTGTTACACAAAATTTTTGCAACTCATAGAGGAGATATTCATCCTTCAGCTGAAAGTGGAGCGTGGAACTCACCAAAATTTGTCGTTACAAGGTTTTCACTGAACAGTGATTATGCATATGGTTGCTTGTCTGACATGTTCTGCATATTTGGGGGTCTGTGGGTGCGCTATTTTTTATGGAAATTCTCTGACTTGAAATGAAAATAATTATGAAATTTCATTTTTCTTTGTGTTAGGCATCGAACAGGAGTCTTAGTCTTGTATATTCAAACAGACACCGCAGTAAATTAATATTTTATTTCTCTGTCACAATTAACCCTGTATTGATATGAAACCCAAAGTATAACATGCTGTGTGTCCTCCTCTGTTGTCTCTGTCTCTTCCTCATCCTCTCTCTCACAGGCATATGGTTCCCATATTGTAACTGGCTCATCATTTCTCTCTCCCATTCAGCTGCCTGCGTTGCACCCATTGAGTCAAAAAATGTCCCTCTTTGTATTTTCCAGTTAAGACGTGCTTTGTATTTTGTTTGAACAACATGAGTTACTGCATACAATCTCATATATATTTGTATATATCTCATGTCCCCCCCCTTCTTCTTTTGTCATCTGTCATCATCACTGTCTCTGTCTCTCTCTTCCTTACTCTCTCTCTCTCTCTCTCTCTCTCTCTCTCTCTCTCTGTCTCTCCTCTTCCTGTGTGGCTCAGTCATTGCTTGTCCCAGGCAAAAGTCCCAGTAAATATGGACGTCGAGGCAGTGCCATAGGGATAGGAACAGTAGAAGAGGTTCATGTCTAATTCTAACTTCTCTCTGTTGATTCAATTCTTCTCTTTGCTACTTTTTTGTCTGCATGGCTCCAACGCATCATGGCCAAACACTTTTCTCCATGAAGTTCAGCACCCTCATGTGTTATTCAACATTGTTTGGATTGTGTGTTACAGACAGGATCTATTGTATAAAGATCTGTGATAATACACAAGCAGATATAGATATTCTTCTTCACATTTTCACATTAATTGATTTGATAATTAAAGTCTATGGGATTTTACATACACTTCCATATAGAAACTATTTAAATTATTAAAAGATTAGCAGCTCTGTGATTTGAGTGTAGCACGTAGTCATATTTGAAGGTGCCACCATAGGCTTCCCTTCTGTATAATATTTTAGCTTTTCCTGTATTCTCACATTCCCATCTTGTTACTGCAGCATGTGTTCATCTTCTGTAGTCTTTTCTGCCTATGCTGTTTTTTTTAATTCAGTATGCTTACTTCTCTATTTGTTTAAAAATGATGAATATTAATGATTTAATGACTGCCTTACAGAGAAATTATGAAAAAAAAAAGGATCCTCTCCTTGCTCTTTGAAGCCACATCGAATAGAAGGCTTTTTCAAGTTCTTACTTTGAGAGCTTTAAAAGAGAGACTGAATGAACAAAGCAGTCGCTGACAAAGCATATTTAGTGGTAGACCCTGGAGCCTTTAAATCCATTTTTCATCTCCCGCCTTAGTGTGCTCTGCTCTGGCTGTCAGACTGGCACCAGGGCTGGACATTAAGCCGCTAAGTGCATATTTTAACTTTTTTTTTTTTTCATCATAGTAACAACTCAAAGGGAGCCGTGTTACTCCTCAGCCTGATAATTCAAATTAAACTTGAATGCTTAAGTCAAAATAACCATTAACTTCCCTCAGTAAAAAATAAATAGATTGACATGCTCTTGAGGCTAATTTATTATTACTCAAAGATTTTTAAGGTATTATTATTTTAACTCTGCCACTGACTTCCTCTCTTCTCTCCCTGGCAGTCTTTGATAATCCCGGGGAAAAGCCCGACCAGGAAAAAATCTGGTCCTTTCAGCTCCAGGCGAAGCAGTGCCATTGGCATTGAAAACATTCAGGAAGTCCAGGAGAAGAGGTGAGAGAAGACTCCTGCACATTCCTGCTGTATTTATTTTGTGTGTATCCATAGACCCTTTTGTTCTGTCCCTCTCATATCTTGTCTATCTAAAGCCTTGGAACTAAGGTTCATAATTAACTATCTTGTACTTGTTAGAAATGTCAGTGCCTGCACATCCATTGCCTTTCTTACATTCTATTTGCTTTTTCTGATATTTTCTACATATATATATTTATATGTCTCCAGTAGCAGTAGAGAGAACTCCCCAAATACCCAGAAGACCCCTGACAGTGGTCACGTCTCTCAAGACCCCAAATCTGACAACTCGTCCAATCAGAGCTCCCCTGAAGTGCTCACAACCGCCAAGAACAGGTGTTTATGATAGGTTACAGCCTTATCACATTGATATATCGATCACAGAAATCACATTTTGTGTCGCCATACCTGTGTTTGTGTCTAAGCGCTGGGTTATCCTCGGCTGCAGCAGCATGTTGAATGACTGTGTCTTATACGTAAGATAAAATCAGGTTTGGCTGTGCTGGAGAGTGGTTAACCCAGGGTGTAGTTCTTATCTCGGTGGCAGGGCCCCATCTATCCCTGAGGGTCATGACCTCTCCCGCTCCTCCTCCAACGCTAGCAGCTTTGCCAGTGTGGTGGAGGAGAACGAGACAGAGGCCACAGAGGACTATGACACAGGCATGGTGAGTGGTATATTATATTATATATATGTGTCCCTGTGAGACAACACGATAATTGGTATTTAAGACATCTGCTTGTTTTCCCGGCTAATGGGCACTTGTGTTTTGCTGTGTCTCTCCTCTGTGCACTCCCAAGGAAAGCCTGTCGTCTGCCGGGACACCACACAAGCGGGACTCCTTCACCTACAGCACCTGGCTGGAGGACAGCACCAGCAACACCAGTACCACCAGTCGTGGGAACTCCCCAGGTGAGAGAGGTGTAGTGCTTGGAAGTTACAGGATATTAGTAAGGCTTTAAAAGAAGTCAGAAGCATTTTGAAGATTAAGGCAGATGACAATAGTGGATATAATAGTAGTAGAAGTAAAGTTTTCGGGTGGACCATAGGAATGATGTGACAGAATTCAACAGAAATTTATTTTTTGGAGTATTCCTTTTGTTCTACCAACATTATTTAATATCGTAGCTGGTTCTAGATTTTTGATTGAAATGAGGGCAACATATGACTAGCTTCGGTCTCTTTCTGTGAGAATGCACACACAGCGAGGTGCAGACCAGTCTGAGCCTCGGTCCGAGTCCATCAAAATTTCAAAAACATTGCACAACTCTTCTCCAGTACACCGTGCTCACCAGATGATTTTGGCTATCTCATCTTTATCAGGGTGGTGTGTGAGGCCACTTCAGGTATCCTTATATAAAGTTCTTTGGTCAGCCATGTGACCTTCAGACTACCATAGACACTAAATACACAAAATATCACTTTTAAAAAATACTTTTTACAAAATACTATGTTTACTCATAATGAATACAAAAAAAAGTCAGAAGGTAGCCGAAAATGTTTGGTGGGGTGAACAAAGCATGGTCTAAGTTACTGGAGAAGAGTTGTGCAAGATGCTTTTATTTCGACCAAAACATACAATATGACTGATTTCACACAGTTTTGACCTGTCGTTCAGGGCCCGGTAAACCTGACCGAGGAAAGGGGACAGACATCCGTATCAAACTGGAACGACCACATGATCATCAGTCCTCCTCGGTAAGTCAGACCCATCCTGGAGTAAACAGAAATTTGACCACTTGATTATCAGCTGCCTCTGTGTATGCTCTGCATGTTTTTGTCTCTTAATGCTCTATGCAGCCAGTCATTGAAACCTTTTAAGTACACACAAAGTAGCTGCTGCACTGAAGTTGTATAACAGTACAATCCCTGCTTTACTGCCCTGTGGTGCTGTATTGCTTTTTGCGTGCTGTAGCTGATGTTTGTTTTCTTTACTGCTGTTTGCGCATCTCTGTGTGCAGAACTGTTAACTCCACACACCTGGTTGTATCCTGGATCTCCATGTTCAGGTTAGACTTTCCTTGATACCCTCTCATGGTCTCTCATTCCATGGATTTAAACAATGGACAAGACCAGACACTGTATATACAGTTTATTGATACCAGACCAAACGCTGATTCTACACATATTGTACATAAGACTTACCAAAATTACTGAGGAATATCCATAAAACATGACATATACTGTAGATGTTTTGGCAAAATGAATATCTGAATAGACTGCATTCTGACACCTTAACTTCTGTCAAGAGTTTTTACCCGATGTCTCTCTTATTCCCAAAGCATTCCCATAAGTCAAAATCCTTCTGGGAAATGAGACAAGTGCATGCGTTCGCCATGACCAGTAATGAGATGGAGAAAGATGCGGATGATGACAGAGAAGAGAAAAGGCAGGTGGAGCCTGGCCAGCCTGCTACTCAGTTGAGGGACAGGGTGCGGAAATCCAGAAACCCGGAGGACACTTGAAAGGATGACGCACAAAGAGGGGCCAGCTATTGCACAGTGTTGTCTCCTTAGACTCTTTTCTTTGCCTGTTCACACATCTGTTGCCTAGTTGTATGGTGTATGTTTTTGGTTGTTTTTTTTTACCTGATATTTGTTTGAAAAGCACACATTTTATCTACAAATGTAATAGTTTTATTTGTAAAAGATATTAATTGGGTTTAGTTTGTCTTGTTAAAGACTAAGTGTTCTGGCTATACAGGGTAAAGACAGTGTCACTGATCTCTCTATTGAGACTGTGAGATGGACTTTTGCTGCAACATAGAGAAGATTGCCTGGATGGTTTTACCAAATCAACAAAGGTTTTGGCTCAATAAAGATCTCTAATGTATACATAATACCAAATATATAAAAAAAATATATCCAGCATCAAGATGAGTTTTTTTCTAACAAAGTATCCAATGCGTTATAGAATTGTTCTGTTTGATGCCGTTAAATGTGATTATTTTCTGGGTAAAATCCAAATAGAAGGACTGCATAGCTGCAGCATAACAATTTTACTCTTTCCTCTACTACCCAAATCTCAATAAGATTAGGTTTCAAATTTAACACCACAAGTTAAGGTGAAGATAGCTATGTATCGTAAATAAAATGAAATGGTCTTAAAACTTAAACATGCAATGTCTTTGTTCCTCCAAATGATTTTACCTCACTTCTTTAACTCACATGTTCAGCAGCCAATATGGGGACGGCAGTATTAGATTGAGATTAATATATTCATATAATAATATATTCAGAATCCTTTTAAGGCAAAATAGTATCTTTATAAAATTCGTAGTGCAATGCACCAATGCTATCTGTATAGTCTGCTAATACAGTATGTGGATGTATCCATCAATGACTGATTTAACTGCTTTGTCCGTCATGTTTGCTGGTGTGGAGACCAGTCTCTACATTATGTTCTGAGTTGCTTTTTTCCCTCTAATATACGTTTTAATTTATTTTTTTGGTTTCTATGGAAATGACTTTTATGGTGTACATCTGTCGTACTGTACCTCTATGGTGACTACCTTCAGCGTCCTGTCGTATACTTATTCTGTATGTGTTGCTTTGGAGTAAATTATAATGTTGTCATCTATAAAGCTCTGTGTATTTTTGCGGTCAAATCTCTTTCAGTGCGGTAAATTTGCAATGCAATTATAATAAAATAGTGAATATTTATTTGCTAGTGAGTAAATAACTGCAAATACAACTACTGATTTTGTAAATAGATATTTAGTTGGAGTACACAGTGTATAATGTATAGGCCATTGATTTAAGATGGGATTGACCAACACCTCGAAATAACTGCCAAGTTAACACTTTATTGTTGTTTTTTCTCATACACTTACATTTAAATATTATTTTGAGAGAGTTTTGTAGAAAAAAATAATTTTAAAAGCTATTCAGACTGTTCTGTAAAAGGGAAGATCTCACAGTACATCCTGCTGATCATTTCAGTTGCCTTATCATCACACACTGATGGTCTAAGTATAGAATAGGGAAGCCAATAGGTAATAGTCAGCAGGATTTACAATGAAATGAATGTTTTGTTGTTGTTGTTTTTATTGTAAATAAATGCCCTGGCAACTTTACAACCTAGTGTACAGATCATCTCTTGCCTCACGTCACTCAATGCAAACTTATTCTTTTGCTCAAACATGTTTTTGTCAGTATTCCATGTTATTCTGCACACAAACACAATATTCTGAATCCCACATTCTCAAAATCCCCGTTGTGAAATGCCTACATACTGTAGATGTTCCATTTCCCATCATCTTAATGAAAGCCAAGAGAGAAAACCCCATGAATAAATGATTTGATGTGGTTGCCCACAAGTATGTAAAACTAGAGCAATCTAAAAGTGGAGGTTTCCCTGGTTCCACAACTGTGCCACATGGAAGAAAGAAACATTCAGTTTTAATGAGTCAAAAGGAAATGAAACTGAATCATGACTGAAACAGGCTTTTCAAATGAAGCTGTTCACAAAACAATAACGGGCGGATTGCAACATGGCTGTAGCATTTCGTAAATTGGTTTTACAATTCGAAAAGAGCGACACAAGAAATAAAATAGTTTTGGTTCTACTCTGTCCTGAACACTCCGGACCTTTCTGTTTTATAGGCTGATACGAGCCTGAATTTATATGAAGAAATATCCATTTGGTAAGTAGAGTTTAAAAAAACAAACAAACAAACAAAAAACCAAAAACAGTCTAATCAGGTCGGTCTAATAAGTAAAGTGAAGCTCAGTCTTTGTGCATAAACAACAGCAATAGCTCACTGCTCCGTGGGAGAGGGGGTCTTAAGACCTTTGGACCATGCTGTGTTTTTGTGAGCCTACCAGCAGATGTTTGAGATTCAGTCAAAAAAAGAGCACAACACATGCATGTTAAAATATATACCGTTAACACTGGTAACACAAATAAAAAGTATAATTTTAGAATAGAAAGTTTAGAATATGATATTTAATTCTCAATGTTTCTTTTGCAATTTACAGCTGCAGTTCTTTATACTACATTATAGTGGTGAAAAAAAAAAAAGTTACAAAAAGAGGTAAAGGAACCCAGATTCCAACTATCCCAGGCATGTTTTTTTGCTTGTATTTTTATTTGTGTTCATGTTCGCTCAGGGCTCTTCGCTGTTATTTACCTTACATGTGCATTTCATTGCTGAACTGTATTCAGGCAAACTGAGGACGCAGACCTCGCCTGAATCAAACTCATGGTCTTTCTCACTGAAACGTTGAAGGTTAATGTTTCATTTTCACACCCACCGTTGCTAGTTAGATTGTCAGTGCCCTCCAGTGGAGTCACTTAAACCTTCAACTTATCTGTTGTATGTCGCCGAGCATAGGTCTCCACAGTAGTATTCAACTATGAAAAGTAGGCGATCACTAGGTTTTATTTATTTCATTTTATAATTGCAGAATGACAGTAAGTACAAGCAAAAGAAACCGTAACAAAGCTACAGGCATCCGGACAAAACATATCTTCTTCTTTGAGAAGAATATATATATGTGTGTGTGTGTGTGTGTGTGTGTGTGTGTGTGTGTGTGTGTGTGTGTGTATATATATGTATATGCGCTCCTGCGGAACCTTTCTCCCTCTCTGAGACACAGGAAGCGCAGTAAATTTGTGTCGCACCGGCCGGATCTGGGCTTCCGAAGTCACATTGAAGCCGAAGACTCCGGTCACAGTAATAATAGGTAACTTAACCCTGTTTTTAAAATGAGCACGTTTATTTTATTCGTGTTGTCAGGTATTTGATAGCAGAAACTTTCGTAGCTTTATTTTTTTTAGTGATAATATCGCGACTTTCACGTCCAAAGCGGAGCTACCTTGCTAGCTAACATTAGCAACAACCCAAGCACTACAATGCTGTATGCCGGGAACACCCGGCAACTAGAAAATTACTCCATTGTTTATTTTAATACTGATTTATGTGCATTTTCTCGGTAACGTCTGTGCATTTCATGGTTTTTAAAGTAGTTGAGGTCATCACTAACCGCCGGTCAGCTACCTATATCGACTAACCTAAACCCGAGGATGGACATGTTGACACACAGCGTGACTGCAACTGACAGTCATGTTCATTATCGTATTTTTATAGAGCTCAAGGCAACGCTTCAACTTTCTTACTTTGTTCGACCAACAGTCCAAAACCCGAAGATATTTCACTTTGCAATGTTATAAAACCGAGAGAAGCTAAAACATCCTCATATTTTAGAAGCTGGAACCAAGCTTGACTTGAACGATTAACCATTTGAATTTTCTGTCAGTTAACTAATTTATTAACCGGCTAATCCAGAACAACAACGATTAGTCAATTAACTGATTAGTCAGTCCACAGAAAATGAATCGGCAACAATTTTGGTAATTGATTAATTGTAGGTTGGCTGGACTCTTACAGATAGGGTAAGGAGCTTGCACATCCAGAGCGAGCTAGGAGTAGAGTCACTGCTCCTCCATGTCAAAAAGGAGCCAGTTGTGGTGAATTGGGCATCTGATCAGGATGCTTCCTAGGCGCCTTCCATTGGAGGCTTTTTCTCGGCACGTCCAACTGCTAGGGGGCCCTGGGGTAGACCCAGAACACGCTGGAGAGACTACATATCTCATCTGGCCCGCGAACACCTCGGGGTCCCCCAGGAGGAGCTGGAAAGTGATGCTGGGGAGAAGGATGTTTGGACTATCTAGCTTAACCTGCTGATGCATTTTGTACCATTTTCTGAAATTATATAGACTAAACCATTAACCAATTAATTGAGGAAATAATTTTCAGATTAATTGATAATGAAAATTATTCAAGAGACTCATAAGAATTTTATTATCAATATACAAGTATGTGGTGCGAGTTCTCTGGGTTCACTGGTGCTACATTTAATATAATTTTTATAAAGTTATAAACTTACTGTTACATCACTAGTTTGAAAGCTTTACAGAAGAGCTGGGACTAACACACAGTATTTTGCTCATATCCACAGGACAAGTGACCAGTCAACCCATTCCTGATGACTTTATTTGGATGATCATTAACAATGTTTACTTCAAAGGTCATCCCTCGTCTCAGTCTATTACGTAGAGTAACTTGTAAGTATAAACAAATATGTCTCTCTAATCTCATTTTAAACTGCATTCCCTGTAATGTTAGTTAAGATTACATAATTTCTTTTCTCTTAATACCCAGGTGCATTTCAGACCCATGGAGACATTTTGAATGGATGTGTACAACCAGCCGTCCCTGCTTACTGCTTTTCACCAGAACAGAAACTGAGAAACTACTCAACAACAGCAGACAGCACACCTCCCCCTCGATGGATGCAGCTTGAGCCAGAACTGGACGAGGCTCTTGTGCCACGTAAACTGTCAGTAAGTCCTCTGGAGAGCTGGCTCTCCCTGCGCTACTCCCTTCCTCCGCTGCTGGAGTCCGCTCTGCCACAGGAGGACGTAGAGCTGCTGGAAGAGAAGGTGCTGCCGCCCATCTCCGTCCCTGTTTTGGAGGATGAGAGGGGCCTGGCAACACCCCTTAGATGTAAGAATGTTCTGAAGATAAGACGGCGGAAGATGAACCGGCATAAATATAAGAAGCTGCAAAAACGGATTAAATTCTTGAAAAGGAGAGTGCTGGAGGGCAGGGGGAGGAAAAAACAGGTGAGAGTTTTCTCTAAAAGGAGTCTTTTGTCAAATAAGAATCTTGTCATACTTATGGGTCAGATGATTTGTTGGTCTGTTCTTTGCAGCAAATTAATATCAGCATGATGTGTAATAGTTTTATAAGAAAATTTACACCATTGGTCGTATTTAACTTGAATTGTTTAACTGAGTGTAATTGATCATGATATACAGTATACTGTCTTACTGACAACAAAGTCTTTACTCAACTAAAGAAGACGTCTATGTTGTGTAGAATTGTTGTGAGTCTTGTATGCTGTTGTGCTCTAAGTACAACCCAATTTTCCATAACTAATGGAACATGAGTTTAATTTATATACTAACATGACCAACTGTGTGTCTTTATCCTGCACAGAAACGATTTGAGGAGGATCTAAAGAGGATTTGGACACGAGCTGGACTGAAGAAGGCCCCAGAGGGATGGAGTGCACCTAAGATCTTCATTAAACAGCATGGAAACAAAAGGCAGTGAGAAACAGTGACGGTGGTTTGAGATGGTGTCACATCCCTCAGACTGGGTGGTTCCCTTCAACACGCTTCACAGTTAAAACAGTCAGCCTGCTCTCTGTGTTTTGCAGCTTAATTGAAGCATGTTTCACTGATGAGGACATATTCCGTACGAAGATGGTATATACCATTATTTTTAACCACGTGTACATAATCTAATAAAGATCTTTCTCTGTCAAGCCCAAAGCACGGTGTGCTGTAATTTTCTGTTGCCATTATTTCAGCCCGATAGTAGAGCTGTAGAACGGCTTACATTTTTCCTCTTCATACTGTGGATGGCAGTATTGTGCAAAAGCCCTGAAAAAAAGATACATTCACTCTGGAATTACCATTGTCACCACTGTGGTCATCTTCACAGCACCAGCCTGTCTGAAATTTAAAAAAAGGGGGGAAAATGAGGAAGAACTTTCTAGAATCCTTTCCTTATGGTTTACTTGTTTTAAATTCAAAGCATTTCTGTTTCTCGACTAAACGGGATTGAAAATATAAGCCTTTTTTTTTTTTTTTTTTTTCTACCTTTTGTGTTTAGCAGGAAAACTGATGTAAACAAACGTACACTGCAATATCCTAAAGTTATCTTTTGTTCGGTCGTGGTCTCCTATCTCCTATTATAAGGCCTCTCAATTTGTGATTGGTGGAATCAATCAATCCATGACTGATTGGAATCAATCACAAATCCGATGTTTTGAAATCCGGTGGCGTTTAAATGTGGACGACCGCTGTTTTCCTATTTGTCCAGTACTTTTCCACAGAACCTTGCGGCGTTTATTGTTCTGTTATTGCACATGTTTGTTGGGAAAAGCGCAGCACCAAAGGTATTGGATTTCGTGGGCTGGCGGAGGCGGAGCGTCTTTAGCCTCCAGGCGGCAAGATTACAACAAAAATACAGCTGAGCTGGTGCTCGGCGAACTTGGGGCATTCTTGTGTTTTATCCTTCAAAGCGCGCACGACCTCCGACGGGCTTTCCGCTCCGCTGTCCGCACTACGAAAAAGATGCCCCTCGATATGGTTCTCCTTCAGAGTAAGTTCTTCAGTTGTTTTTTTATTTTGAGAATAAAACAATAATGACTCGAGGAAACTTTCTTTGTGCACTTAATTGGATCCAGGTTAGAATTACCCGTCGGGAACAAAAGTCGAGAGCTACTCGGTTCTCAGGTCTGCTCTGCTGCACTGTGAAAATCTTCTTTTAAATAAGATTTTCAACATTGGTTCCTCAGAATGTTTTTAAGATGTAAACAGCTGATGTTGACCCAACAATATTCTTCCTCCTCTTCTTCTTTTCCTTTTTTTTTTTTAATATAGGGTTTTAGTTGCGGTACAATTGTTGATTGTTAAAAGCAGGACTCACGCATTGATTTGTTCATTTAGTATTAACAACAGCATGAAGATTTTTTTTTTAAATCTAGTTTTAGTGGCGGTAAGTATACGATTTTTAGAAAAAATCTGAAAGCTGCTTATTTTCAGTGTTGTTTGTTTATCTCTTGTATTTATTTATGTATGAATGCTTTCTATTAATTGTTGACCTAACAGCCCGCATGATGTTATTTATATTTTGATATTTAGAAATAATGTATAACCATTTACATTGTATTGCCACACTTTTGAAACCCCGACTGATCTATCTATCTATCTATCTGATTTCAAACTGAATTCCCTGCGTAAATAGTCTTACTCAAGATTGCAAACTGTTGTTTTGTTGTATTTTTTTCCTATCGGCAGCCTATATTCAGAAACATTCAGAGTTCCGGGCATAGCATGGATCGAGCACGGGTAGGGTACATGGACCTGAGCGTGAAAAGGAGCATTGCACAGTATAAAGTAGCGCCGCGCGGCTGGGACCAGCCAGGGCCCGTTGATATACACTGGTATAATGTTTATGTTGGATTTTTATGGCTTCGGCTACAATGTGTTTCTAGTTAACTGCGGTCAGAGTAGAGGAGTCAGCACAAGCCAGCAGCCAGTCATTATACGTGTCAGTAATGAGTGTTTCACCACCAGTGGGCTGCTTTGAGCCCGGGCGACGTGGAGGAGGGGGATTACCACTCCAGCCTTGTTTACGACGGGCTCTGTCTTAATTAACGGGTGCCAGCAGCATGCCATGCAAAAGACCGGAGCTGGTGATTTGAACACAATAAGATTATGAACGTGTATCTACTCATTCCAGGCCGAAAATGACAAGGTCAAAACTAAAGTAACAACTAGTAGACAACCCCTCCGCTCTCTGAGCCCACCTAGTTCAGCAGAAAGGAATTTTCTCTGAAAAAGGTTCCCACACGCTGATCCCAATGTCTTGTTCTATAGCTGTCTTTACAGATTTGACATTTGGGCATCGCCATTGTGCGCCGGTGTGCATGGTCCCAAATGGAGCTCTACCATCAGTTACACGAAGATGAATATATGCATTTACACTGCGTCCAAAATAGTTTTTTATTTTCTGAAATAATACAATCCATAAAACACCAAATCCATATACTGTACATCTATACAAAGCAATACACATTATAAAGAAAACAAATCTTATTCAACAAGTTACAAACTCATAATGCAATGGTATGTGATGACAGAGGTGAAACAAGTAGTCAGACCCTCTGCTTAAGTGAAAGTACCAATACAAAGTAAAATACTCAATTAGAGTAACAGTCCTGCATTCAGAAATCTAAAGTACAAATGTACCAAAACCAGAAGTACTATAGGCCGTGTGACTGCGATGTATATACAGTTCTGTGGTTTAGTCCAGTGGTTCCGAGCTGACAGGCTGGGCCCGTCCAGTGTGTCACAAGATAAATCCGCTGAGATGATTAATGGGTAGGAAAGCAGAAAAAACAAAGTTCTGCCGCTCAGATTTGTTTTCATTTTTTTGGACTCGTCTCTAATCTTTGTGTTTTTTTTTGTTTTTTTTCATGAAACATTAGATAATTTTACCTCATTGTGCCTCAAACGTTTATTTTAAGAATTCATCTAAGATGTTTAAAGATCAAATCAGTCTTTGTTGGAACTGCTAACAACACATAGAGATCTGAAACATGACAAGTTATCATGTAAAGTAAAAGTATATCCAAACTGTACTACTGGTGCACTACTTGAGTAAATGTACTTGGTTACTTTTTACCACTGTAAAATGGCATAGTATCTATTTATGATGGCCAACACAATGGAAAGTACCTTGTGTCTACACATGGATGACTAAAAATACCTGAGAGTCTTGGCCGCCATTTAATGGGTGAGTGTTATGTACAGGGCAGCCAGTAGGCTCTCCAGGCCCCTGAATGTATCTTTGTATATTTAGCTGAGTCTGCAACTGCACACATTTATTTGATTCCCTTCTCAACCTGTGACGGAGCTGTGAGTAAACTTCACAGACTTACAAAACCCATGAATCACAGAAATTACAATGAGCGAATTCATGCTTTTTATTTGAGTCGTTCATATAAAACCTTTTTTTGCATTTTACCTTAGGAATGGCTTTCTGTTCATTGGTTCACAAATGACAACAGTGATTCTGCAGGTCATTTGCTAAATGTCTGTTATTATTGGTGGTAATTCAGCAGCACATTGTTAAGTCTTTAGTGTGAGTCACCAGCCCGTGTGTGTCTGTAGGAGAGATGAGAGAAAATTACAGGGGCTGGGACACTTTGTTTTACCTTCTGCAGGAAAGTTTATACCCTTCAACAGAAAACCCGCTGAAGTTTTCCAGCATGAGGTCTCCTCTCTGATGCCTCTGTGTGTGTGTGTGTGTGTGTGTGTGTGTGTGTGTGTGTGTGTGTGTGTGTGTGTGTGCGCGCGCTGAAATAAATTATCTCAGCTTGAAGTATTATTATATACCGGTGCACACTTGGTGCAATCACTGCATGCACTGCTGGGCACAAGTCCCTGCATAAAAACGCAGTAGCAACGCTCCCGTTAATTAGAATTTCAGTGTGGTGAAATGAAACCTCTCTGCACATGTCTATTGCCTGTGCTCGCATGAAGGGACTCAACCATGTTCAGCCATGGTGAGCAAAACACCTGGATGGATGGTCATGCAACTTGTATCAAACCTCCTATAAAGCCTTATAGTGTTTTGTAGCAGTTGTCACTGGTTGCTTGCTAATCAAACTTGGTATTATGAGTCGTTGCAAAAGGCTCAGTAATTTCCGGATTTGAAAATTCTCAAGGCTTTATTGGCCTGGACTGAAAATCTATTGATCGACTGCCGTACAGAATTCAGCCGTCGGGCTTTTAACCAGAACCGTGAAAAATCATGCCCACATCACACCAGTTTTACTTACACTGGCATAGTGTGTTTTAGAATAGATTTTAAGATCTCACTGATTACTTTAGAGGCTTTTCATTGCCATACGCCTTTGACCACTCGCCATGTATTCCTCTTGCTCAGGACCATGAGAGCCCGTGAAGAGTTTGAGACCCTGGGGCATAGGTCTTTTAACTGTCCCAGAGGCCTGGCTTAGAACTAGAGGGAGCAGAGCGTTATAAAGCCACGGCCTCACTGCTCTGGGATGACCTGCCTGATGAAATCAGGTCTGCTGAGTCAGCAACATATTTTAAAACTCTCCTTGAAGCATACTTCTATCAGAGAACTTATCTAGATTTCATTTTAGTTTTGTTCTTTCGTTATTTTACTTGAATCTTATTATTTCAGTTTTCTTTCTTCTATCTCACACTGCTGGAATCGGTTTTTATCTCTTTTATCATAACATCTAATGATCTTTTTCAATTTGTTGATGCCCTGTGTGACTCCACTTTGTTACTTGGGTTTTGAAAAGTGTTAATTAATCATGGCGTTTTCAAATCTATCTATAGACCATACTGAAGGCTCTGCACCTCTAGTCTCTATAGTTCACAGTACCCACTACCAGTACAGTAAAAAATACACGTATATGTTCCTGGACTTATGACACCAGGTAGTGTGACTGAAGTGAGCTGAATAGCAGCCCGGTTCTTCATCCCCTCAGGATCATGGCCTTGCAACAAGCCAGCAGCCTGGATGAATAGAGGCTCTGTATGCTTTGGCTGCATGCATCTCCGCTGGCCTTTCAGTAAACAGACTACGAAACTGCACTGTGGGAAAATGGATCCGAAATAGCAAATGTGCCGTAGGAAAAATTTCCTATCCCTAAAGTGTGAAAACAAACAACAAAATATATTTCCACAGAATATTGTCGCCACCTGGTATGTGATTTCTGGTCTTGTTGTCCTTTGAGGAACTTTTTTGGTTATAAACTCTTGCCTATTTTACCGGGTCCTTGCTTCTCGAGTTACTGTAAACAGTCCTTTCACTGAACCCACATCTACTCCAGCTCTGAAATCTTTCGCTGTTGGTTCAGTCCAGGTCAAGTTTAAACTCTCTGGCCACTAAAGCCATTGTTGCTGGTTTTAATTATAAATATTTCTCAAGGCTTAGTCGGTGAACAGGCTTTTATCACTGAAAAACATGTAATACAGCAACAGCAGGCAGTATGCATTAAGAGTTTCAGTGGGCTACACCTCTTATTATTCATGTTTTTTGTTTCTGTTTCAGTTGTTGCTGTGCTCCTCATGCCTGGAGGTAAGACATTTTTCTTTCTCTTCATGTATAAAGGCTTCATGCATAGTAACCCATGTTTCATGCTTCTTTTTCTGTCATTTCTACATTGATCTTCTGAGCACATGTGGTTATTTATTTGTGTCAGCATGGGGTCAGAGCAGCAGCGGCGGAATTGGTGTGGTGGTGGAGGCCAAGAACATCACCCTGCCTGCAGGGTCTAGGGCCGTTCTGCCTTGCCACAGCCCTCGCATGGTTTGGACCCAGGACAGACTGAAGGACCGTCAGAGGGTGGTGCACTGGGACGTGGTCCGCAGCAGCCCAGAGTATTCTGTAGAGCGAGTCCTGGATATGTCTCCTGGAGGCCGCCAGAGGGTCTACAATGGATTCAACAAAGGACGCATCTCCATCCCAGACTTTGGTTTCAATGATGGCAACTTCTCCCTTATCATCAACAGTGAGACTTCTCTATTTTCCAGAAGCACCGTGAAAATCTCACTCTTCCATGTATGATTTCATCTTACGTTTTTTTTGGATGCTTTTCTTTTTCAGATGTGATCACAACCGACAGAGGAGTTTATACTTGCAATCTGCACCATCATTACTGCCAGATTCACCAATCCATTCAAATCCAGCTCAATGTCACTAAGTCAGGTGAGGCCTCCTAATCATACAGCCCGATGCTATTCCGTTAGCCTCGATGTGTGAAATACCTTATCTGGCAATGCATCTCCCACTCTTATGTTTCCAGCTCGGAAAGAGAAACGCTACTGGGATGGAGAGAAGACTGTATTCGTGGTCTTATTGGGCAGCTCAGTGGTATTGCCCTGTGTGAACCGGCGCCCCCTGTGGAGAGAGGGTCTCCAGGAGGACCAGCAGCAGGTGGCTCATTGGGACTTCCAGCCGCCCGGAGTGCGTCCTGACAGGGCTGACCGCCTGGTGGACCTCTATGCCTCCGGAGAGCGCCGGGATTACGGACCGCTCTTCGCCCAGAGCAAGATGAGCGTTGCTGAGGACGCGTTTACATTAGGGGACTTCTCACTGTCCATCTCTGAGTTGAAGCCTGTTGACAAAGGCCTGTACTCCTGCCACCTGCACCACCACTACTGTGGTCTGCACGAGAGACGCATTTTCAGGCTCACTGTGGGACCTCCGCTTCCATCTGCCCCGACTACAGCGCCCAGAATTGTCCAGAATAATGAGCCAGAACCAAGTAAGCCACTTAGAATTAAAAACAAGAGACACCACCAGAACTTTGTTTTTCCAGACGTTAGTACTGGTAAATATTTTTCCCCATATGGTTTCTTGCCAGGATTGTCCATGCAGTGAGAACACTGCTCCAGGTTTTTTTTTCTTTGTTATATTTATAGGCATAGTTGGTCAGTTAAATCAGTTCCTCTTCTCGCCAGTTTCTTCTCAGCCTCTGTTTTTGTGTCTGAGCTGAAGAGGGCGGGAGGTTGTAGAAGGAATGTAGATGCTAGTTATGAAAGAAAGAAAGAAAGAAAGAAAGAAAGAAGGAAAGAAAGAAATCTTTCTGTTGGTTGACTGTGAATCCAGCATTGCAAATTGATAAGCGGGGTTTTTTGGAGTCATCTATTTGCAGTTCTGGCTTGAGAAGCTGTCCACGGTAAATGTCTTTAAATTGGCAGCAGCGGAAGTGGTCTCATTTTCCTAGCCGACTTTTTTTTGATATGCAGCTTTTTCGTTTACAGCTGGAGACATTTTAAAGATCCCGAGCAGATGAGACGTTCCATCAGCTAGCAATTTAGGGAGTGAGATATATCTTTTGTTTTTTCCTCCATTTGACCCCATTTTCAAAACGTCGTGTCTAGACTGGTTACACTGTATCTCGAGTTTGGTTTATCCCGCTTTACTCTCAGTTTCTGCTCTGTTTATCTGCCGATGTGTATCAGCCTCTGGTTGAGGCGTGTTTACCAGCAGTCAAAGGAAGTCTGATACATCTGTTCAACATCTGGACCAGCTGTGGCATGAAAGAGCAAAGTAGGGGGCGGGGATGAAAGTGTGTGTTAGACTATAGATCCTCCTCTCCCTTTAAAGAAATAACAGCCCATTAAATAACTTGGTAAAGTATGTTGTGGAGAAATGCACATGGGGATCGATGGCATCCTGCCCACGTCCTCTGAGTAAACCTCAGCTAGGAATTCACTTCTTTACACACTGCTGATCTTGTCTGTTAGATTAAGACCAAGTTGTTTGTGCTCACAGAGGCGCCAGCAATCATCTGAAATTACAAATGACATGAGAGCATCCACTGTGATGCTATAATTATTGATGGCAAGATCGAACACAACATTATTTCTTCGTAATCATGAAGAAATTTGTGAGCTGTCAGCAACGCAGCAGAAATCTTTATCTTTGAAAACAAAGATGCTTTCCTGAAGTTCATTGACTTGCAAATGATGCATGTCCTGCGGGGGAAAAAACAAAACAAAACACAGGGTAACCTCTGCGCAGCATATGTGAAATAACCCTTAACACATACACACTTGTCAGATCTGTCAAGAAAATGGAAATGAGCTACTGCTGGGACATGGCTGCTCTGGTTGTGACAGTTGAGCTCTGGAGACGATGACCTTGGACGTGTCTTTGTAGTTTCATGCAAATTAGATACAT
The DNA here is from genome assembly GCF_016859285.1 of Xiphias gladius. Classification (NCBI taxonomy): domain Eukaryota; kingdom Metazoa; phylum Chordata; class Actinopteri; order Istiophoriformes; family Xiphiidae; genus Xiphias; species Xiphias gladius. The sequence continues at coordinate 22,894,074 of NC_053417.1, read as the reverse complement.
TAAACAATGACAGGCAATAATTACCAACAGAGCTCCCACTAAAGGAAGTGGGTGATTGAGTCAGAAAAACCTTTTCTTTTGTTTTTTCATGATTGACTGCAGCTATATTTGAGACAAATATTCAAGAGGAAAAGGTTTAATATGTTTCATAAATCAATTACTTTTTCCCTGCTCTGGCTTATGTGATTAGGCTGCTTTTGAATTTAGGGAGATACTGAAAGACTATAATAGCAACAGCTCTGTTAACATGCATTGAATGTTTATTCTGCAAAAGTAGCTGTGGTACAATACACTGTCTTTATAGTATACATAGAGTAGTTTGTAGTTGATATGTTTTTGCATCTTCAAGCCCATTATGTATATTCCGTACTTTTCATTTTTTATTTGTTATTGTCAACTATCTAGAAAGCTTACACAAAAGGTCTGAGTCACTTTGAGACTGGCTGCTGCCTGCAGTGAATTCAGATATTTATATAGACTGGCCTGTCAGACTGTAGAGTTCACTGATGAGCTTTACTGAGAGGTGTCAGATTTATTTTCCATGCATGCAGAAAATAAACTAGCGTGTTTTTGCAAGACGACGAGAAAAGTCCTAAATGGAAAACTAATATAGACATGCGGACAAACCAAATTACAGAAATTGTGTCTGTTTCCTCACACTTCTCCTCCTCTCTTCTGGTCGGCCTGTGTTTTTCTGAGAAGAGAAAAAAAGAATAACAGCTGCATGACATCAGGTCTGGAAGTCATTACCGCCCAACAGCATTTTGACATTTAACTCCTGCTTTCCCTTCCTCTGTCTCTGGCTTTTGGACTTAAATGAAAAAGAAGGCGGCCCTGGGGGAATAAAAAATGTTGGTTATGTAGAAAAGCATTTCAGTGAGATCCTTGTTTATTACCATTAAGTTAATCCCCTCTACCAATCCTATATATCCCTGTTCAAATATGACCATCAATCCTCTACAGTTCATCCCGTTGTTATTTTATTTGAGGGGTTCCTTGAGTTCGCTTGGTATTTACAGTGTGGAACTTTTACTATTGGAAGGTGCTGTTTGATTGTATCCATTTTCTGCCTTTAGGGACTGATGAGGTGGAGAGTCCACGGGTGGTGAATGTCATCCTCCCCGAGCATCGAGGTTATTTTGTGCAGCATCTGGGCTACTTCCTGGCAACGTTCTTACTGCTGGCGTTCATCGTTGTCGCTGTCATTGTGCTGACACGACGACGCAAAAAGAGAGGTATTGTGTGTATGTGCGTGTGTGTGCGTACAACCCATAAACTCTCTCAAGGTTCTTGTCTTGTATCTGACAACTTGCTTGTACTTTATAATTATAAAAGGCATATTCATTATGGTTGGGAGTGTAGAGCACAGTGTGCAAGGGTCACATTTTGTTGACACGATGTGTTTGAGATTGCATGTTAATTTTTTTTTTTTTTCCTTTTAAGGGCTGGAGTATGAGCTGCATAGATCTGAAAGGCAAGTCATTACTATATTGTAAATTATATACCATTTTTCCTTTTAAATGGAATCCAATTTTAAGCAAAACATTATTCACTTTGTGCAGGGGAAATATGATCAGTGGAGGCGAAATGTCATTAGACTGCAAAGAGCTGAAGACCTGTAACCAAGGACCTGTGAATTCAGGTACAGTAATCCTCCTCCACACACATGCAGTAAACAAACATGACCTACCTTAACAAATTTGTGCATTTTGAGTTCTCGTAACCCTGGTGTCTGCCACAATCCACAGACTACAAAAACAACCTACTGAAAGAGAGAGATATGACCAAAGACTGCAATAAGGGTGAGCCGACATTCTGCAATTAAAAAGTAAATTCACTTCCAGCAGTTACTTCCTTACAGCCACAGTGTAGCCTAAGATAAGAAGCATTAGGTTTTGCTGATACGATTTCCCTCTCCCACCTCGTCATTCAGACTTTGATGGGAAACTGTGGAAGTAAGTGCGATATTTCTGAGATGCCGCTGGCAGGTCCAGGGCAAACACCGGAAGAGCAAAGGGACCATGGAGAAAAGGAGAAAAAAAAAGGAGGAAACCCAGGAGAGGACAGGAGGAATGCTCCCTCTGCTGTAACTCTAGCACACTAAGCTTTTTTCACTAAAAGGCTTCATCATTTTTTTATGTGTATTTTTTTATATAACTTGCATTATCACCAGCTGTTGTAACAATAAGGTTACCGATTTATTTGAGCGTTACTCTTTGCATTCACTGGTTGGTTTATGTTGAATTTTAGACATTTTTTTAATTATCTTTTTTTTTTAATTAAAATGCATGCTGTTTATTGAAGTATGTTTTTCGTGTTCTGTGCATGCTTGCAGAGCTGCAAACTCACAGCTCTTCTTCATTGTTGAAATTTGATTCCTTAATGCACAAATTCTGCTGTACTTTAATTTGTAAATGGCATTTCACCATGTTTCAAAGGTTAATTTACTGTATGTAGACTGTTTGGAGACGAAGGGAACACATTTCTAGCTATAGATAGCAGTTTGTTTGTTTTTTTGTTTGTTGGTTTTTTTTAAAACAAAACTACTGTGGTGGCAAAGTGACTAAATTTCAACTTTTCCTGGATTTTATGTACTTTAGAAATACAAAATGTAAGACTTAAATTCTTCTCTCAAATATTTTCCCCCGAAATGTATATATAATCTCTAAGAACACATCTGTACATTGATAACTCATCAGGTGAAAAATAACGAAATTTTAGGACCATGAACCAAAAGCTCAGTCTACCGAAACTCAGGAAAAAAAAAAAATCATTTAACCATTAATTTGGTTTTTTTAATGGGCTTTGCAGTACTTGTTTGCATCAAGCATGTACAATGTACCCTGGTTTATAACACTGAATATTCACCACTAAAACTGCTGGTTGATGATACAGGTTGTTACAAATCTTCATGGCTCTGTGAGGTTTACTGCAGGAAGACGTGTGTCTACTATCTCTAATAATTCTGAATCACAAACTGTAGCCCTAACCCCCTTCTCTCTCTCTCTCTCTCTCTCTCTTTCTCTCTCACTCTCTCTCACTCTCTTTCGCTCACTGTCTTGCTCAGCTCCACTCACTCTGTTGTTGGTCTCTTCTAATAAAATAGTTATTCTATTAAATATTCACACCTGTGGTCACAGACTCCTCAGTCACTTTTTGTTCCAGTGGTTAGAGGAGGCCCCACAGACATTGTGCCATTAATGGTCTAAAAGGAGAAGGATTTGAGGTAAGTAATTAACCATTGTATGAAAACAACAGAGGAATGAGCGAGGCATAGAAACAATGAACTCTTGCTTGAAAAGGGTTAACACTGGGCCCTGAGTCTAATAAAAGAGTAGCTCTTATTTTTTGTTTTTGCAGTAGACATTGCAACTGCCACCTGTTATCACGCCTGGGGCGATCAATCCCATCCAGTAATAATGAAGCACTTACAGTCCTATGATTGATAATTCTGTAATTGATTGATCTCTAATTATTGTTGCTCTCATTGGTAGTTATATATAGACATATCTGATATTTAATAAGCTCTTTAACTGCATCAGTGAGGTTAGTGCAGATTTTTTTCCCCTGCTTTTCCCTAAGTATCTCATAATAATGCTGATGTAAAAAAAAAAAAAATGCTATATGCTAAAATATATTTTCGATTGTTTTATGGGATTTTTAATTTGAGGATTTGTATGTTGTATGTATCGTATGTATCAGCCATTTGGGCCATTTATCCACAATAGGCCGCCATACATTTCAGACAACGCGTTTTTTTTGTTGTTGTTGTTTTTTTTTTTTTTAAATAGTCTAAAATGAATTGGACTGAATCGACTTCACGCGTGAGTCGAGGTCCCGCCGCTCGACGCAGTCCGCAGCGGCGAGAGCGATGCGGAGAGGACGGCGTCCGGACCCCACAGGGCCGGTCCGCCGCCTCTTTTGTTCCACCGCCGTGTCCCGTACAGCGCGCCGTACAGTAGGAGCGCCTCGCGCAGGGCGGCCATGCGGGCCCGCGCACAGCCCCGGCACGCCGCTAGATGACAGCACCGTCTTGCCGATTGGCCTGTGAAAAAAATAGCAATAGCAATATTCCCAACTCCATATCGCAAGGATGTGGACTGTCCCTTCCTGTTTTAGTGCCGAGAGAGCCACCGTACCGACTCACACTGGAGCAGGAACACGGGCGCTCATAACGCGATTATGCCTGGATTTTCGCTGCGTTCGTCAGAGACACGGAGCCTCGTTTTCCACCGTGGGTTGCGCGGGTTTGTGTATTAGGGAATGCTGTTATGTTATTCTCCGGGTAACTGGTAACGTAGCAGGCCTGTTTACTGCGCCGCCAGCCCTTGTTCCTTTGCCGTGTCAATGATTGTCCTCCCCTTACTCTCATGGCGGAGACTAAAATAATATATCATATAGACGAGGAGGAGACTCCTTATCTGGTCAAACTGTCCGTTTCGCCCGAGAAAGTCACCCTAGCGGATTTTAAAAATGTCCTCAACAACCGGCCGGTCAATAGCTACAAATTCTTCTTCAAATCGATGGACCAGGATTTTGGGTGAGTGGCCACTGACGCTTGATTATTATTATTATTAGCCCGTTCGTCCGGCTCACTAGCCATTTACTATTGCAGCGTGTGCGTCCAAACAGCTCGTCGCAGGCCGGAATAGGCAACAGCAGACGACGCCGGCTGCAACACGCTGTTACATGTGTGCGAACTGCGGTGCCCTGTCCGTTTTCCAGGCTCCTGGCACCTGCTCGCTATCGCGGGCTGTCCCGACACACGGGTGTGTGAAGTGGGACCAGATCGGTCCAAGGGACCCGATGACGCAGCCCCGCATGTCCCCCCACACGGAGCCAGACTCCCTGCGCCCCGGAGTGGGTCGCACGGCCGGATGGCAATGTGACCGTATTAACCAGGTGGAACATAAATGTCAGTAGCAATGTTGACGGAGAGTCCACATGTTCGGGTTCTCGGGTTTCGTATTGTTTTGTTTTGGTTTCCCCTGTGCCCGGTTATCGGAGCATGCGATGTTCAGCACGGAGCATAAGAAGTGACCGTGTCAAAAAAAAGACCACGGCATTTTCATCCGTTTTCTGATAGACTGGGAAGTTGTCTTCCTTAATGGAGACGCACAAGCTCACGCATAATGGACTGCGGGGGAATCCCCGGGGGGCATAGGACTGCCACAAGCCAGCGATTGCGACTATTGGATGTGCAGTCATGTAATCAATGTTTGCATTCACAGTAGCTGCCCCAGAGGAGGAGATCTGCCAAACAGTACTACATCCTCATAACCCTGTTTTTCTAGGTTCTCTAACAATTGTTCCAATACACGCTGGGTTATTACAGTGAGTGTGGCACCAAAGGTTTCAAGAAGACTGGCTGTGCATGTAGGTTAAATAATGCCCGCTGAAGGGGCACTAGTTTGACATCTCATCCCGTCGTATCTCACAGTCCACTGGCCATTCAGTCAGGTAGGACGTGTAATAAGCGCTATCGAAATTTACTGTGGTCGGGAGGGAGAGAAAGGAGTTGGTTGATCACGGGCAAGATCTTACTACTTTTCTTATGTCGCAGCATCAGTTGTGGAGCCAGACTGGAGGATTTCTAATGCCGCACGACGTGTCGTGTTAAAAGAAGTTTTTTATAAGGAAAATATGGAATATTATTGAAAATGTTATTTTTCACAGTGAATTCTGCCCCAGAAAGGCATAGGAGCTACCCCCGCTATCCACTGGATGCTGGACATTGTAATTAATAGAAGTGTTTCCTCCCTCTTCCTTTTTTCTTTTCACTCGCTGCTCCTCCCTTTGTAATCCCGTCCTGATTTTCAGGAGTCACACGAGGTCTACACAGCTCCTCAGCTCTCTTGGTCAGTGAGATCTACTTTTATCAGGCCTTTGCCGAGAATGACATATTTGTGTCAGTGCCTGTTTCTCATTCCAGTCTGAACAGTCATACATGGGCCCACACACATTAGTATCTAGCGCTGTAATCGCAAACGCGATTGGAGGAAATGCAGAGGCAGGCAGTGTCTATAGAGCCAAACGTCATACATTTCCACTGCAGCCTGACCTTGTGAGGGAAACTGGCTCTTCCTGGTGGCAGGCTAGGCTTGGTGCGCCGCTTTGTCCCCAGCCCCGGCTTCCTGCCTCCCTTGCACTGCAGGCCGGGCTGCTCGCTGGGCCTCAGGTGATCGACAGGCAGATTATGGAAACAAACAAAGCGTGTTTGCTTTCACCACATGGAGACGTGGCTCCATGTCGCTGAACACACCGCTACAGTAGGCCAACTGGCTCCGGCATGTGCATCAACAAAGCATGTTAAATTCGGCCGTGAATCGGACATTGCCACACAACTGTTTTCACACAGGGCCGTTATACACAGTTGATGAAGGCAGCTTCATGAGCGTTCCTGCCTTTGAGTTAAGGTTGAATATTCAGGCTCTGCGAGTGCCGTATGGTACTGGCACAGTATGGAAGCAAACCCAGTCAAAGGCACAGAGGATAGCAGTGCTTTGTGGTAGCCATGCTGGCTGTGATGCATGCACACAGACAGTATGGCTGATGGAGAATTAGCTGGGGAGGAATAAGACTGCTGAGCAGAGAGGGAAAACATCAAATCCCTTGCAGTTATAGACGGCGTTTGAAATGTAAATGAGCAGTCAGTGCAAGGTCCTCTGTAGTAGACCCCCTGCCGTGCAGGAAAAACCAGCCATTTTCTTATGGGATTGCTGAACTACATTTGTGCTGGCCATGTCAGCTCTTTAAGCAATGGCCACACAAATTTGATAAACGGTTTGCCCCCAGAACGCCTCAGCTTACTGCAGTGAACATGCCATTTCAGTTCCCTCTGGAGTCAGTGTAACCGTGGGCTGTGGCATTTTCCGTTCACACAACAGAGCAAAGAAAATTAAACGATCAACGTTTCTTTGTGCACATTTCATACACGAGCCGTTGTCAGTTTTTGTCATTTTTTGCATTCATTCATCAATATTCATAAGACAGGAGGCTAATGGAGGCCGGGTTGTTTTGATGGAGCCCTCTTGGCTTTTTTCGGAGACTTCAAGGTGATGATATGGCGTTTTGTCATTGCCATTGGTGGTGAGTGGGTTTGAGAGCTCACTATAATGCAAGTCACAGAGGCACTGTGGAGCTGAGGAAGCAGCCAAGCTGAAGGTCTGAAAGAAACAGTCTTGTCTGTGTCTCGGAATATAGGAGCTGGAAGGGGGATCTTTCTTCTGCCGAGGAAGTGATGCTAAGCCCCGTGTAGTTAGAGGACAAAAATCTGCAGCTTTTTGCACAAAAGAACTCCTGCTTCACCTCACTTGTTTTTGTTGTTTGAGGATTGTGACAGAATTGAAGGTTATATTCCACTTGAGTCTCATGGCACTAACAAAATGCCCTTGCTGTGATAGTGACAGTACAATATTTGTCTTATAGTGAAATTATGGATAGAAAACAACTTAAACATCTGAACTTTGTTATTATGGTGCTGTGAAAACCACAGGATTACAGTATTAAATGAACCATCAACAGTATGCATGCTATTATAAAGTGTTTTCTACATACAAAGTTTTATCGAGCTGTTTACTCAGTCAGACTCAGTGTCGTATTGAAGTCTATCTATTCACAATCTTATTTGACTACAAATATTTTGCTTCCCTGTTTATAGTATCATTAGCATCAGCCCACCGAAGCCCTTGGACTCATGGCCAGTTTCTCCTGGCAGGCTTCTCCTGCCCCTGGTTTCTGGTTTAGGCTGTAACTACCCAGCCCTCCTCTGTGTCTCGCAGCAAAAACAAACACGTCTAATCTTCCCCAGCTACACAAATATCCCCAGCAGTGGAATATTCAGCGATCACCAGGGTAAATCTTGTGTCACTATCCTGCGAAATCTGTTAAGACCTATTTAAGCTGTCAAGTCCAGGAAGTCAGAACTGTGACAGCAGCCCACACCAGACACATGCTCCTCTAAACAGGGCTTATGGTTTGTTTGCGGGTGTGTGTTTGTGTGTCTGTGCTTGTTAAGCGTTCAGGAGTGGAACTGACAATAACACGCTCCTAATATCAGATGGAGGCTGAGGAGGCGGCAGGCCAAGGGCATTTCACCTCACGTTAAAGACGTCATCTGTTATAGTTGGAGTTTTTCCCTGGTTCTTTTTGGTTTCAGCTCTTTCAACAGACAGAGACATGTTTGAGAGATGTATTTTGCGTGCCGGTTCGGTCAGAAATCTTAAAATACAGTTACATTGGTGAACTTTGTGAGTGGAACAGGCAGCCTTACTTCAGTCAGACAGCGGGAAGAAGAAGCGTCGCTGATATTTCATCTGCCACTCCCACATCCTCACAAGTCACCTTACAGCTGGTCATGCAGCTTGAGAGAGAGGATGCAAACACTTCCTACCTAGCAAGCGGCCAGCAGAGTCAGCCCTTGCCTCCCTCCCTTTTCCTCCCTGAGGTGGAACAGGCCACAGCAGCAGACTCTGTGGTCGTCAGTTCCAGCCACAAGGCTACGTTATCTCCGTCCACCACTCCCAGCAATGCAGCTCCCACAGCAGCAGCGCACACAAAAACAAAACTGGCTTGGCTAATCATTTCAGTAACAGGGAAGTTCTGGCAAACAAGAAGTGGAAAAAAAAAAGCTGTAAAGTCGCTGTCAGAGACACCCCTGCGTAAAATCTTCTTAGGGTTTCCTGCTGCTCTCAAGTCGTGCCTCTCCCTTTTCATGTACTATTTTCAAAGCCAAGAAGCTAATATGAGATCTCCACAGAGTTTCAGATATGCTTGGTCATACAATTTTCTGAGAAAACCCTTTGCAAAAAAAACAAACAACATACACAAAGACATACAGGGAATTATAATGGAAAGTGGTAAATATATCAGGATGTTTCAGCCCCATGTGTGTGTCAGTGTGTAAGGTGTTAAGCCAGCTCATCTCCTACCCCTCAGCAAGCTTCGGGCTTGATCTATGTGACACGAGTCTAGCAGGTGTGGTGACTGCTTGCTGCTGAACTGTGCCCCAGCAGGTCAAAGGGCAACCGGGAGGTATTTTTGTGGGGAATTTACAGCCAAAGCCGAACTCACTGAGGGAGGCTCACGCACTAGATCACTCTATTAATACACGCTCCTGTGCCTTGACGCCCTGTTTTCGCAGCTATGAGGCTTTTACTACCCCAAAACACACACACAACACTACACATCTGTCTACCTACCTACCTACCTATCCACCTATCTCTCTATCTATCTTCAGTGGATCACTGAGAAACACGCACCCCTTTGCAAGTTTACTGTTAGACCCATTCATTAGTGTTTTATGGCCCTATCCTTGCCAGGTTGAGCGCCTTGACAGCCCTTATCATATTATTGTGCTTAGTGTAACTTGACGGACAGCCAAGATGTCCATAAATCACTGAGCTCATTGAGCTTACCTATACTAGCAAAGGTGCAAAGCCGGTTGAAAGGCATGTGGAAAAAGTGACTTAGAAAGCGTGAATGTCTCTCAGTTATGTGTCAGCTATGCTGGGAAGGGAGGTGTCTCCAGGCTGTGCTGTGTTGTTTTGTTGAGCTGACTCCGTGTCCTTCTCCCGCTAGCCTAGCCTGACTGTGTCTGTCTGTCTGTTCCCCAGGGTTGTCAAAGAAGAGATTTCCGATGACAACGCCAAGCTGCCCTGCTTCAACGGGAGAGTAGTGTCCTGGGTAAGTGAGATGGATTGTGCACCCGTGGCGCCCCTCTCTCCTGGCTGCTTGCCTGGTTGTGCAGCCTCAGCTCTAACCAAAGATATGCGGAGCACTCGTGGATCATGTAAATGTAGCCATGTAACGCCTCCACAGAGCTTTTTAAACGCTCTTCACCTTGAGCTCACTGTTCGGCTGCATTGTATAGGTGTGAGTGATTCCTTTTGATATTAAATGTAGCCACTGTTACAGAATACAATCAGAGAGTTTGATACTAAAACAAGAAATCATACCAACTAGCGTAACCTCTCTGATGGAAGTTATTCTGTTGACTTCTGGAGATTTATAGTGTTTTTTAATTATAGAAGATAAACAGAGCCGTGAGACCAGGTTTCACTATTTGAAATCAAATCAATCTGTCATGTTAGAGGAGCATCTACATCTTAATCATTTTTCAGTTATAGGTGACACAAGGTCTTGCTTTATTGCAAATGTTGATGGTAGACTAAGAGCAAGGATGTAGAAATTAGTTTGATAGGCTGTCCATTTATTCTACTCGATGGCTTTCGTCTGTTTTTTTTTTTTTTAACAATCTAGCATATAAATATTATGCTTAATTGATCTCTGTGGGGAAATTAATTATTTTCCTTGCCTTCTTCCACAGGGGAGGTCACAGGTCAGAATCAGCCACACAGTGGTGGCTATAGAGTTGTGAGGGACTGTCTTGCTCAGCGTCGTTTAAGCGTTGGCGATACTATCTAACAACAGCGCTCGAAGCCTGTACATGTGCTTAAATGTGGTCTCACTGTGCCGCACTGCTGCTCAACAGCCAGTTACCCCAAGTTTATGCATCTTTATGTTTCATTCACATTTAGTCCAGCAGGATTATTCTATACTCTACACCCGTGGGCACCCTTTTAATAAAGAGATTTTTTTTTTTCATGGTTGTACCTGTTCATTACAGGTAATTCACAGAGATGTTGTTAAATTCAAATTTTGCACATGAAGTGCCCAATAAGTAGCATTGCTTGATAATGTTATATAGGCAACCTACGAAGTAATTAGTATTGGATCCATCTACAGTGACAAATCTGTACATCGCTTAATCTGACAGTTGTTATTTCTGACTGGTTGAAACTTATGTCAGGCGTGAGATATTATTTCACCAATCTAAGCACGGCATAACAGGGTGTTTACTAACAGGGCTTTTGATATGGTGATTTGGATATGTGCTGTTTTGTTTCTGCAATTTTTATATGTTTGAAACAAATATGAAAATGTAGTTAATGTAAACGTTGCCTAAGTTTTTATGTGGTGAAACTTTATTATATAATTTACAATTAAAGAATGGAAATTAACAAATCATATGGCACCTTTGTCCAACCTTCATGTAGCATAGGGAGGCATCAACCCGATCCAATGTATTGATATCAGATCCCATAGTAACCATATTACTGTACGCGGATCATAATTTTTTTCTTTTTAAAATCAGTATCAGTTACATTTATTAAGTCGCAGCAGGCAGTTCACAGCTCTACAGTAATACCTGGTCACGCGTTACCTTACATAAAATAATCCGATGAGCCCCACACATTGCGTTATACGTAATTTAAATTTGAGAAAAACAGGGCCACTGGTATCGTATCAGTAATCAGTATCAGAGAGAAAAAGTCGCATCGGTGCATCCTTAAAAGTAGGGAGGTATTTTTACGTAATAATACTGTTAAACACTGAAAGAAGCTATTGATATATAAAGCAGTTGTCCATAAATCTGGAGAACCAAGGACCGGAGCATTCTTAGTGTGTTCTGTACAGAAAACCGGGCACAGAACCCAGACACCGAAGGTGATGGAAACTGCAGAGATAATTTCAGTCTTTGAAAAAGCAGCCAACGGGGTTCATTTACGAATCTAGCGACACCATAGTGACACCTGCGAATCCCCAAGCTTGCATTAGAATAATCATGGCCCATACAGTCGTTAGTCTTTCCACGGCTGCCTGCTTTAACCTTCATTATTCTGGCTCAGATGAAAGGAGAGCAGCTATATCTAAGGGTCATTGTACATCATCCTTTGTACTGACACTCAACTTCGTAAAAGCAGTCTGGTCTTTTAAGTTTCCGTGTCGCTTGCTGTGTTTCTCAAGTTGTTTATGCGAAGCCACCAGTCATCTCTAGGCCCCTGCTCTGCATCTCATTTCGTAGCCTTTCCTCATGCACTAGATGTACCTGTCTCTGTGGTACCAACATCACTGAGGTTGTTTTTGATCTTCCCCCTCCACACTATGGGACCTATATCAATCAAAAAAAATATTTATTATTGTTGGTTTTTCTCTCAGAGCTGAATATGTCTGATCCAAAATGAATGTTTCCTTTGCTTCATCTTATCTCTCTCAGCTGGTCCTGGCAGAGAGTGCCCATTCTGATGGAGGATCGCAGTGCACAGAGAGCCATCCAGAACTGCCCCCTCCTCTTGAGAGGACCGGGGGCATCGGAGACTCACGCCCCCCCTCCTTCCAGTAAGTAGGCTGATTACCGCTTGTCATGTATGCACAATTACACACACTTATGCATGTAGGCAGATGCATTCAAGAACGAAATCCTGTGCACCGGGTGACCTTTTTATTTCACAGCATGCCATTTGTGCTCATCAGAATGTGGATTGCTCATCAGAGAGATTAATCACAAGGCTCATATGGTAGGTGTAGGTGGTCTGTACGCCTGTGTGTGAATATGGCATGTGCGAAAGGTTGAGAGTGGTAACATGCATGAGTGAGAGTGGTTTTCCCACTTGTGTGTATGTTCCCTCCCGTCCACTCAACCACGAAGTTTGGCGTGAGTCCCCTCATCTACGTAAATATGATGCATATGCAGCCAGTGCCGCGGATTCTTGAAATAGCCTTCAAAGCATAAACATCTTCAGGCAAATACTGGCACTGAGTGAGGCCCATTGTATTCAGTCACTCAGAGCATTCATCCATACTCGGTTATAAAGGCATATGTGGTTTTAAAAGACATTGGTGCCTAAAAGCTCCAAAATGGAGATTTTTTTTCGAGAGCCGGATTACAGTTACCTGAGCCCTGACTTTGACTTCAAACTGGTAAATTAAAGAATATCACTGCACTTGCTAAGGAGAAGTCCCAAGATAAATATAGCTGTAAGGGCCGGGGGCAGTGGGGGCGAGAGTTGTTGCCATTACAGCACTGGCGCAATATGGCTGGGGCTCTATATTGAGAACAAGCAATCTGTCAAGTGTATCTCTTTATCCAGTGTTTGACATCTCAGCTCGCTTTTGCCCTCTATGGGCTGCTCCCTGCTGTTTGGCTGTCAGCTCTCCTGATGATTTTATTGTTCCCGGCCTGCTCTCACTAGGACTACTGCCACCTTGTGGAGTGCAACAAAAGTGTGCCAGTTCCCTTACCCCCACGTCATTTCCCCCCCCCCTCCCTCACTCTCTCTTTCTGTTTCCCTCTTCGTGTCAGACAGGCAGGCCTTTCTTTCAGACAAACAGCGTGGTGGATTTCCTATAGCGAACCTTCTCTCTTTCTGAAATGAATTCAGACTTCCACCTTTTACTGCTCTAGAATAAATAGCTAGAATATTATTACCGCTTCATTTTCTCTTTGTGCTTTATTCATGCATTTCATGTGTTTGCCGGCATGAATGGCTCTATTTGATGAGCACACAGAATAGGTGTTTTGGGCTGAGAGTGGACTCAACTGATGTGCTTCTGCCTGGTAATCCGGATCAACTGACATTAAAAGCACCCATCTCTGTTTCCCAAGGAGGGGGGGGGGGCGGATTGGCAGCAATGAAAGGGGGTGGTGGTGGTGTTCATTGGTTCACAGCTGCAGCCTAGCGCCTTGGATAATCTCCCGCCCCGATCAGCAGACCGGCCGCTCTGCTGGTCGACAGCCATTGACAGCCTGACGGAGAGGCAGTCACCACCACATCAATCAGCGCAGTTTCCCAGTCACTATCAATAGAAATGCATTCAAACTATGCATCTTCAGTGATATTTGCATACATGCGCCGACCTGTTCTGGCGTAGCCTGGCCCAGGTGCACCCATTAGTACTCCGTAGCAGAAGTGTGTAAGCATGCCTCGTTGAACACTTTATCCCGCTGAGTGAACACAGCAGACACAGCATTCTGTCTGCTGTGCTGTTTTTAATTTGCATTGATCATGCACACATTGCCACTGAGGTGTTTGAGAACATTTTTTTAAACCACTCCAGGATGATGAATTTATTTTAAACCCTATTTTGTTCTGTTTATACAATATGAATATGACACTGTTTACATAGGAGCACTGGCATTTGAGCGTGAATGAGTGCGCATGAATGCATGAAGGCAAGCGTGATTATCTATGCAGGTTCAAGGTACATGTTGCACACATGTCTAAGTGTGTGTGACAGACTGACAGGATTGCATAGCGTTCTCACCAGCCTCAGGTTTCCTAGGTGCCTGCTAGCTGTGTAAGTCCCCTTAACCCTGGTGCCTGAGGCCACAGCGTCCCCAGCCCTCTGACAGAATAACAATCTGCCCTCCAGCCCCTCCAGAACCCCCAGACTCCTCTCAGAACCCAAGTTCACAGGCCGGCTTATTGCTCAGCCCATACCTGATCTACCACTTCTCGCTTTTTTATGCGATCTGTCGTTCTCCCCTCTCTGTCTCTCCCCCAATCATGCTTCAAGCACCATCTGGGCTTTCAATAGGTCTCATTAATGCAAGTGTTGTCCAGAATGGCTCCCTCTCAGGGTATCTGGTCATTAATGACACTTAGTGAAAAACACATCACATACCGTAGAACAATGAAACTGCTATTTTGGCCAAAGGATCGAATGTGAAACGGAGCCATAATATGAGCTCCATATTTCCCTAAGCTGAATGGCAGGCAAACTGATATTCTGACAGAAAGAAGTATATTGTAGCTGGGGATTGTGTTTCAGGAGTGTTGGTCACAGGCTGGCTAGAGAGTTAATTTGAAAGACTTTCTGTGAGAGAGACAGAATGTGCGTTTTGTACATCATCATGAATCTAACTGAAGTTTTCTGATGTGTGTGTTGCAGCGCCAATGCGGTGAGCAGTCGAGATGGCCTGGACACCGAGACGGGCACAGAGTCTCTCCTGAGCCACCGCAGGGAGCGAGAGAGAGAGCGCGCGCGGAGGAGAGTTCGAGAAACTGAGCGTGAGTATTATCAGCTAGGAACAGATGGATCCTTAAAATGCAATTATCCTGTCCTTTCGAAGTTACTCCATTTCAGTGCCTCTTACCCAACACTTAAAATTCCTACTCTGCACACGTCTCTCATCCCCTAAAAAAAAAAAAAAAAAAGGGGAAAAAATAGACATGTATGAAAATGTACTTAGGGATCCCATGGTGTGTGGTGAACTTTAGATATATCAGACCAAGAAACACAGATATCCAAATTCTCAGAAGAGTAAAGAAAGCAAGAAGTGAACAAGTTCACCGGCTGTTTTCCACTTGGTGGTCACAGTACAATCTTGTACAAGGACCGTGTCAGTGGACACTGGTGTTTTGCAAAATAGCAGAAAATATCCGTTTCAGCTATTGTTAAGATATAAATCCTGCTATTCACAGTCTGCCTGGAAATGAAATTGTTAGGATCTTGATCTTAAAAGTCCCTGAGAACCGTTATCGAGCGCGAACATATCTGTTTCATTGTTTTGGCATTTGACTGAAACATATTCTATCAATTTCACTTTGGTTGGAGGAGGAGTGCTTTTCCCCTGATCCTTCAGAAGTACTGCCCTGCCTGCTTTACAGCCTCTATTTTTAATATGAGAGCCTGACAGGCGGCATCACATGTCTGCACTGTTCACAACAGAGAACAGTGTATGCTGGTGCTGCAGGAAAAGGTGTGTTTTGTTATCAGCATAATCAAACCGGTAATATTTTGAGATATCAGCTTCATTCTAGTCCCGTCCTTGCCACACAGAGATTTTGGCAACATTAGTTGGTTTTATGGCAGGAAGTAATAAAGAAGCAGCTTCTGATGTTCACAGTCTGCTGTTGTTTTTACTCACAGCAAAGCCAGTTGTCTCTCTCTCTGTCTCTCCTCCCCTCGTCCTCTCTTCACAGCAAGCCTGGCTCTTTGTATCCTGCGCTCCAGGCTCATTAACCACATACTCATTAATTTATGTGGCGCAATTAGTATCACAGAGTACGGCATCAGGTTGGGGTTGTAGGAAGAGCTGTAACTGTCTCACATGCTAGAAACTGATTTAACTTTATTCCAGCAGAATAACTGCATAATCACGTCCATTGATTTCATCATGATCAAAGTCCTGGGCATCTTGTGACAGTGCTTTTATTTCGATTTGGCTCAGGACATGTTTTTGGCACTCACCACGTCAGATCCACTGTTGGTAACTGACAATTGCACATCTGTTGTTTAGTGGGGGATGAGGAAATACCTCAAGTCTAATGAACTTTGCATCTGTCTTCAGTCCTCCTCTGTGCTTACTGACCTCAACACAAATCAGACACTATTTCACAGACGACAGAAAAAAGAGAATTACTTAAGGATCACCTCTGTCGTACTCCTGTATTCCTCTCCCTCTGACACACACATGCGGTCCCTCTTTCTCTGTCTCCCTCATCTCGTATCTCCTTGCCTGTTAGTTTGTCATCTCTAATTAAATGAAACCATTGGGGGAGTTGGGTGTGTCCCTTGTGGTCTACCGGCAGTTTCGTGGCTCATAAATCTAGCAAGCGAGACACAATGAAATGTAATTCAGTTGGGTTCAGTGCTTGCTTTTACAATCACATGGCCAGAATGCAAAGGCACATAAAGTTGGAGCCAGTGGCCCCGCCTCCTTACCTCGCTGCCTGCAGCATAGGCAGCAGCAGGAATTCCCCTGTCACTTTATACACACGCTTCAAGTGATTCTGTCTCTGTGTAGAATGCTCACGGTTTTACAGTGCGCAGCACTGGTAAACACATCCCTCGTTATTTTCCGTCCGCACCGGAGTGTTTGGGAATGAGTGGATGAATAATGTAGCAGTTGAAAATTTTAGGGGTGAACAGGTGTAAGACCCTTAGGGCAGTATGGAGTTATGGGATATGATCGGTTTCGAAGACGCCAGGTGCTGTGGATCTTAACCTGTCGTAAGACAAGACTCTAATAACACCGTAGCAGAGAACATTTAATACACGAAAACCAAAAAAAAAAAAAGCACAGCCACTACATTAAGCATTATGCTGTTCAGTGCTGCCGGGATTTCAAGGTTGAGGTCAAAGAAGACATGGCTAAGCCAGAGCGCTTATCCTCGTGTTAAAGTATTAACACAAAGCACAAAAACATCTGGTGAACTTAAAACCGTCCTCGGTTATGATAAAGTTTCTTAAAATCATGTTTTGTGATGCATTGCCGCTGCAATGCAAGTATTTCGTTTTTTAATAACCTGTTGGTGTTTACACCTTAGGCAGTGATGGGAGAGGACAGCGCATCATCTCAAATCCCATATTGTCTCTCTCTGTTTTGGAGAACACCATCATCTGATTGGTCAGAGACAGATTACCAGTCATTCTATAGTTGCGTGCCACGGGAGGGAGGGAGGAGGCAATGCTTTCTCCTGACTCTCAGCTCAATTTCTCTGTGCATCGGATGAGAGCCCACTGTTGTCTGTGGTGAGAGGGATCTGTTGTGCTATGTCCGTGGAATCTGACATTTGAAGACTTTACATGTAATGGTGATCTTCATTTTGTGGTTAGTTTAATGCAGGTGATTTTTTCCATCATTCTAAGGTGATTATCGAAAGTTGGTTAAAATAGGAGGGCTCTTGTTTTGCATTGAAGAGACAGTTTTATTTCGTTGTTGTAAGCAAATACAGGGTGAGGTTGTTTATGTAATGTAATGTTACCCACCAGTAGAGAAATTATCAATTTAAATTGTTTCATCGACTTTTAACTGATGAGTGCATTATCTGTTAATTATTTGCTTTAAAATGACACAACTTTTTAAAAGGTCAGAAATACATGATGTCTAACTCTGTACTCACTTCTTGTTTTCGTACTCGCCACCCTTCACAGAGTATCTTTATGCTGAATTTATTATTATTCTATTCTATTGTAGATAAGCTGTGAAGCCCGTCGGCAGCCGGCCAGTTGGCAGACACCGTCTGGGGCTCGGGCCGGGCTTTAGAGAAAGACTAGCACAGACGGAGCAGAGCACAAAGACACAGATTTCAGTCTGACTTGCTGAACGTGCACACTTGTGTTTCTTGTTTTCTCTGGTGTGGCAGTCATCGGAGCGTGGGAGGAAATATGTTTGAGTGAATAATCTCATTGGATGTCATGTCCCTCTGCTGATTGAGTGCCTGAGTGCAGTAGCTCAGCTTTCAGAAGAGCACCTTCTGGGCGGAGCTCGCGATGGGAACTCCCGCACTGCTTGAATGTTTTGCTTGCTCTTGGCAAATGCGCCGGCTGCCACGCCCTCTCCGCCTTATGAGACCTTTCCAACCAATCCGCTGTTACCCTGAGACAGCACCACCTCACTGGCAATGTATGTATGGAGATGGACAGGGTGGTCGTACTCTGCTGGGAATTTTGCTATTTGGGGCCCGGCTTTGTCTTATCTTTCTGATAGGATGTGAATTAAGGCAGAGCTGTGTACAGTAAAGGCACTATATTGAAAATAAATGTCAAATAGCTGCATTCATTTTTGTATGATTATTCCTTTTTTTTTCAAACCAGAGTAATTTTTGATGATTTATGTTATTCCACCACTCTCAATCTAATGTGAGGTGTGATTGAAATCCCACTTCTGCTTTTCAGTTCATGTTTTCATTGAGGACAAAAACCCCGGTCGCTTCCTCTCATTCTGATCTGACCCCACAGCGAGCAGTGTGACCTCCCGTCTGACTCACTGCTGCTCTGCTCTTTCTCCCTCCAGTCCCTCGCATCAACGGTCACTCTAAATCGGAGCGCACTGCGAGAGACTCAGCCATGGGTTACGACAGCGCCTCGGTAATGAGCAGCGAGCTGGAGTCCAGCTCATTTGTTGACAGTGAAGAAGATGAGGATGCTAGCAGGTAACATACTACTTCACATCAAAATTTATCTGGGCTACATCCACACTCTTAAATCAATAGCTTTGGCTTGTTTCTGAAACTGTATCTGTTGTTTTTCAGTTAATAAAAAAAACAGAAACCCCTAATACAATACAGTATGTCTGCAGTAAATGCTATTTCTGTGTGTGTTATTCCTTGAAACTCTCTCAAGTGTTGCTTCAGTGCCACAGATACTTTTAGGTTGTAGTAGGTTACAATCATTTTTGAGACTTTTTTGCTTGACATATTATGTATTTTTGCATTGGCTGTGGCTGAACCCTCAGCAATTCAGGCTACATCTACATTAAATAACAAGAAGGGAATCATATTCACTTACATATCCATTAGCAGCACAGTACATGTCATGTTTGTCAGATTCTTTCAAAATAAAAAAGCAAAATAAAGCAAATTGCAGACAATGAAAAATTATGTTGTAAATGCAGTTTGCAATCAGAATAACACTTAACAGCACTGCAAACCTCAGGTATCAAAAAAAGTAAAGTGTTGTATTGCAAATATTTTCTTTTATTTACTTTTTTCCCCCTTCTTATTCTAATATCCTACCCTTTCTATATCATTATTATCCATCTCTCCTTCTGCATTTCAGACTCAGCAGCTCCACCGAACAGAGCTCCTCTTCACAGCTGATGCGCAGACACAAGCGCCGCAGACGGAGGCACAAAGTGGCGAAGATCGACCGGGTGAGCAACTCCGAGACGCATTGCTGCCCCTGCTGAAATTGAAATTGACATTGAGGGCGAGAAACAGATGAGGGAGCTGATTGATCTAGACGTTATGCCACTTTGACTATACTTCGCTTCACTTATTGTGTCCCCTTCATGCTTTTCCAGTCTTCATCCTTCAGCAGTATCACAGACTCCACTATGAGCCTCAACATTATCACCGTCACACTCAACATGGGTATACCTTATACTTCCATGACTATGATGTTTATATCAGAATCTGATATATAATTTTTAATGTACTGTATATGCATGACTATTAGAATGTTTGTTAGATGTGATACTGTGCTCTTAGTCATTCCCTGTTTTCTCCCTGACAGAGAAGTACAACTTTTTGGGTATCAGTATTGTTGGTCAGAGCAATGACCGGGGCGATGGCGGCATCTACATCGGCTCTATCATGAAGGGAGGAGCTGTGGCTGCGGACGGCAGAATAGAGCCTGGAGACATGCTCCTCCAGGTACACCAGCAGATGTTTCCAGTTTTACAAATTCTCATTCAACATTTGGAATTTTTTTTTCATCATGCATTTCTGTGGTAAATATCAGTGTAAATATCAGTGTTTTAACACCTCTGCTGCCACTGTTTTAAGTGTGAAAGCTGAACACAAAGAGATCACTGTATTTCTATCTGTGGCTTTGTAGATTATTCAAAACCACTTCCGTTACTAGGCTCTTCCGTGAAAGTTGTAATTCTGCCTCTCCTTTTCCTTCCTGTTATTGCCTCTCTTTTTATCTCCGTGCGGCAGAGCTGTGTCTCCACCCACTACAAAACACACGATGCTTGATTTCAACTTGTTATTGCAACAACATTCACAATTTATTTTTTACTTTGACTGTGTATCCCAAAGTATTTTAGGATTTGCAGGCATCTGAAGCCCTAGGAGCACAGCAGAGATTAATGTGTGCACAGTGTATAAACACATTTTAGTCCTCTGCAGAGCGTCAAAGTAATGATTCAGTACTGAAAACACAATGTATAATTAAGGTATGTAATTTGATATATTAATTTATGTGGTTTTTTTTTTGTCTGTCAATCAGGTGAATGACGTAAACTTTGAGAATATGAGCAATGACGACGCTGTGAGGATTCTCAGAGAGATTGTCTCGAAAACTGGGTAAGACCGTTAAACTTGCAGGACCAAATTGCGGCTATTTAACTCTCAGCTGCGGATTGAGAGCATAACGTACTGTATGTATGTTTCTAGAATTGGTGACTTTTCAGACCTCTCTTTGTGACTTATGGTAAATCAACCTAGTGACTTTGAGATCATCTACTTTCCTGCCTTGCTCACCTGCTGGTTATGCAAGTTTAGAGCAAGCCTTTACAGTACGTACAATACTGTACACACTAAGGCTCTAGGGTATGAACATGCAGATTATCTTGTGGTGTAGACTTGCGTTGACTTGTGGTAAGTACAGTCCACTGAAAACAGTGACCTGATCAATAAGATGAGCATGAAACAGAAGAACTGACAGATACAGGTCAGCAATTTCACACTTTTGACAGCTGTGTGGTACCAAGTAATGCGGTTGATAATGTTTAGTAGACACTAATCTGTTCATTCCTGTCTGTTGCATTATTATGGCTAAACCAAACTTTGTCTTTGGTCTTTAAAAGACTTATATTATATTCATAGCATATATCTTTATATTTTATTTTCTATATTCATTATTTACACTTATTTTTTATATATTCTTCTCCAGTCCTATTAGTCTTACTGTTGCCAAATGTTGGGACCCGTCTCCACGAAGCTACTTCACCATCCCTCGTGGTAAGACAAACACTAGGGCTCTTTCGCAATCACATGGATACATAGCTAACTCTCCATAGCAAACACATACTTCACCAGATCAGACTTATTGGTATTACATTTGGAGCAGTGTAACTGATGCCATGTCCCAAAGGCTGAACTGGAAGATGGTCAAATTGTATCATTTTTCAGCCGAACCAGTGAGACCGATTGACCCTGCAGCCTGGATTTCACACACCACCGCCCTGACAGGACCTTACCCGCACTACGGTAAAAACAACCATCCACAGCCTCTGTCACACCGTGAAACATCCTTTCTGTAGTAATTATGATAACCTTACAACATTTAAACCGTTCAAAAGTTCTGCTTGTCAATATTGTGTCAAAACTCTTCTCCCATCCCAGAGTTTGATGACTTGCCTCTATCTGCAAGTAAAACAGACATGGCGACCATTGTCAAGGTGATGCAGTTGCCTGACTCTGGCCTAGAGATTCGAGACAGGATGTGGCTGAAGATCACCATCGCCAATGCTGTGATTGGTGAGAAACGCTTAGCTGGGCGTGCATGCACAAAACTAAAAGCAACACTTTGTTTCTTGTAGACAAAAACTGGGAGTTTGAGTTTATTTATTTTTGACTAATTTACTGTGAATAATGCATGTAGGCTGGAGACATACACTAGTCCGTGTTGTTTGCATACTGCACTGAACCTTGGTGCCGTGTATGAACATAAATGCCCCAGTTACTCTTTAAAACTAACATCCAAAAAAGAGGAATAAATAAATGTAGGCGTTAATTGGCAATTCCTAAAGAGCGCAAAGTTAAAATAGAAATGCGAAATTTAAAACAGATATTCTGAAAATGATTAAATCTAAGAAGCATTAACCTAAATTTTTTTTTTCCAATCAAGTGCAACATATTCAAGCAAGTTTTAGTTGTTTTTTTTTTAACCAAAAAAATCAAAGTGTGAGGATCGAAAAGTATCATACATAGTTTTGGCATTAATGGCAGTAACTTTATTCAAAGTTCTTGCAACAATGTACTGCTTGTCTAACTGTAGCCACTGTGGTCACCGTGGCTCTTGTGCATATCACCAGTATTTTTAGCATCTGCTCAAAACATTAGAGCAGGAGCCTACATGTCTGTGTGTGTGTGTGTGTGTGTGTGTGTTTGTTGCTGTGTCAGGTGCTGACGTGGTAGACTGGCTTTACTCAAGAGTGGAAGGATTCAAGGACCGGCGTGATGCGAGGAAGTATGCGAGCAGTCTGCTGAAACATGGCTACCTTAGACACACCGTCAACAAGATCACCTTCTCCGAACAGTGCTACTATACCTTTGGGGACCTCTGCCAAAGTACAGCGGCTTCTCTCAGTTTGTCAATATGGCATCTGTATGTGCGTGGCTTTTTTTATGAATAGAAGGATTGTACTAAATCTCTCCCTCTCTGGTTCTGTTTCCTCTCCAATAAGACATGGCATCACTTAATTTAAATGAGGGATCCAGTGGCGGAGGCTCGGAGCAGGACACTTTGGCACCTCTCCCTCCCACCAGCAACCCCTGGCCCCTGGGCGGGCAGCCATTCCCCTACCCTCCCTTTCCCTCCGCACCCCCCAGCTTCCCGCCAGGATACTCAGACCCGTGCCACAGTTTCCACAGTGGGAGCGCAGGCAGCCAGCACAGCGAGGGTGAGCAATGTGAAGGAGGCGCAAGACGGGCCCTTGAGTTTTCCATTAGCCTTTCATTGATTAATGTGATAATTTGACTCAACACGCAACATGAAATTATCCCTGAGTATTCCTGACAAATGATGTCAGTATTAACAAATCTCTGACTCATGCTAATGTTAGCTTTTCTTGCTCACTGAGCAGAAAGTTGACATTGGACTGCATTTTTATCAATATAATTATGTGTATTCTAAAACACGTCCTGTATTGTCAAGGTCAATCATGAGCATCTTGAGTCATGCAGCGGACAGCTCTGCAGTACTGGGTGTGTACTCAAAAAGACAATCTGATCAACCATGTGGTTACAGATCACCAGCTTGAAATGATCATAACCAAATCCATCCCTCTCCATCAGTTCTCGACAGATCTTTTGTTTTCATTTTGAATCCAAACGTGACAGTGCTTTGTGTGGCTGCTGCATGGTTTTTGATATCCGCATCGGGGGAGAGTGGAGAACAAGGGGGTTTTATACCTTATTGGGTGGCTGTGACAATGTGGCAGTAGCATACATTTGAAACCAGGGAGGTCCAGACGGATAAAGATAAGTTTCATGTTACCATCTCTTAGTCTAATTTTCATTGTTTTGAGCGATTCATCCAGACATCGTCATGTCTTACTTTCGGCTGGTTGTCATTCTTTCAGTTGGGTAATCAGCAACCTTTGGATGGACAGAGATGACAAAGACTAGTCATGAGATGTGTTTTTTATGAATTAAAGTTGTAGTTTTGTTTCTTTTGGCACTTCCAAACAAGTGTTTCGTAGGTAACGATGTGGCTGCCTGCTTATTTGAATGTGTGCATGTGTGCATTTTTGAGAGGCAGTTTCTGAATTAAGTGAAGATTTTTTTTTTTTTTAGTCGGGTGACAAGAACAGGACCAATAACAGCATTGGGTGTAATCCAAGTTATGGGCCAGATGTAGGAGGGTACATTAGGTAGTGTGGGAGGTGTGTGTAATTCTGTTGTTCCCTCTGTTTCTGCTGGGCAACGGTAGACTGAAGGAGGAGGTAGTCCCAGGACACTGGGGGAACCGGTAAGCCTGCTAACCCCCTCTCCTCCTCTGCTGCTCTCTTTCTTCTTTCTCTGTCTCTCCATTGATCCTCTCAATTCTTGTTCTGTTCCTCCTCTCTTTCTCTTGTGCTCAACATTCTCCACTTATCATACCGAAGCTTTAAGGTTTTTTTTTTTGTTTTTCTTCCTTCGGCCGTCCCATGCGTCTTCCTTCGTCCGTTCGTATCCTGTGTGTGACTGTCCTGACAGTCCATTCTCCCTCTCTGCACCTCTGGGCATGCATTTGTACTGTGCTGGGAGGTGCATGACGCAGGATGATCACTCCAAGGCTTGTGCTATCATTCCCACTGACAGAGGGCGATCATGCACCACTTTACCCAGTACTGTTGGGCTCATTGCAGAAGAGGAGGTGTGGAATGTTTGATTTTACAACAGTGTGGTACACCTCCATCAGTATGATGCCACCAGTGTGCATTGCCACCACTGAGACATGACACTAACCTACTTTTAAAACCAAACCGACAATGAGAATATGGTAACTTTCTTCAAATCTGTTGTATAATTCTGTATTATCCACAAAGTGCTGTGCAGCAGTGTCTATGTGATGCAGGTGTATCATGTTGATATTTCTAATCTGTGAATGTTTCAGTGTTTGTATGAACATCAGATGAAGCCCATGGGATGAGTTGCCGCAGGTGGAACTTGGGGGAAAAAAACCTTTGAGATGATCATGTTTGCCCTTGACTGTTGAATCTTGGTAGATTGCATAAGAAAAGAACTAGTCACACCTTAAACAAAGTACAGCAATGTATCCAATAACATTGATAAATTTTACTGTATATTGTACAAGAGATTATCTTTCTCCTAATACCAGGTTGTCTGATGTATGATGTCTGAAGCAGTTCATGCTTTTACAGTATATTTGTTTAATGTGTGACCTTCTGCCTCCATGTCAATCAGTGGCAAAACCAGCTGGTTCTAAATCAGCTGTAGCTGATGAGTTGGAGCTGCTTACTGGGTATTTATTGTTAAGTGTACTTGTACCGGAGGAGGCCAAGCTAAAATGTTGCCCCCCCTCCTCTCAACAGGAAGCCGAAGCAGTGGATCCAACCCCAGCGCGGGAAAAGGTAGACGCTCCTCCCCACAGGAGAAGGGTCAAAGGTCAACATGCAGCGAATCAGAGCCTGGCATCCGTGGAGGGAGGCGCGGCGACAGATCCGCCAGCCAAATGAGCCATCACAGCCATGCCGTCTCCAGTCACAGTCACGCTCGATCAAATTTCAGTCACAGTGTGTCACACAGGAGCCATTCTCAATCACAGAACAGCCACCCCTCCTTCACCTACAGCCACGCCCCGTTTACCCAGCAAGGGCCAGGTTCCTGTGCCCAGAGCGAGCGAAGCCATGCCTCCTCCTACGGCCCCCCAGGCTTGCCTCCTCCTTATTGTCTGGCCCGCCTGGCCCCCAAGACCGCAGTCAGCAGCAGCACGCCCCCTGGAGCCCCTCCCGGGAGAGAGTTGGCAGCCGTTCCTCCCGAGCTCACTGCCAGCCGCCAGTCCTTCCAGCATGCTATGGGCAATCCCTGTGAGTTCTTTGTTGACATCATGTGACAGGACAGTGCCTTTAAAACTCATCGAGCACAAAACTATTTTTCCCTTAATCCACCCAAGCCCTCCTCTCTTTCATCCCAATCTTTTTCCTCTAACTGTTTCTAAGTTCAGAATGTAGACACTGACTGGCCCTTTACCTACCCCCCTGCTATCTCTCTGTCCCTCTGATGTCCACGCAAAGGACTACAGGCAGCGAGAGCACAACAGGAGGGAGTCCTCTCACACATAAAAACACAGGTCCTCTGTGGCTGAAAACCCTCTTTTGTATTGACGTGACGTGTACAGTTTGTGAAACGTGAGGTGTATTCAGTGTGGTGATTCTTTAAAGCTGCCCTGCAGACCTTTTCTCGGGAGTGTGTACTCTACGTAGGATCATTTCTGTTCTGCAAGACCCTTAAGCTGACTGGGCCTGGATCTCAATCCCCCAGACCCAGACCGACACCTACAGCCCGCACTTAAGAGCTTTCTTCTGGGCCTATAACTTGGACTGGATCTCCTGACTCATATCTGTGCGTACTGATAAAATTTAGCTCGTTGCACCAAACTTGTGGCCCCATTTCCTTTACGCTGTGGCACCGCCACCAGCTTATTTAGGCTCTTACCTGCCAACTAGTAAACGCTAACCTTGATCAGTTCATGAACCGTGGATTTCTTCAACTACATAAGGGAGGCCCTGTAGCCAGCCTATAGCTTAACTAGGCTGCACATTGCATGACTGTCTCAACTGCTTTAAAGAAAAGAAATTTTATGACATTTTCTTCAGAGTGTTACCATTATTGGGGGAGGGGTTACCTCTTGCCAGTGTTCTAACGGAAGAATCCATACACTGGATGATTTTTGTGATGTTATTTATGTGATCATGTTGCATTAATGGTGTCATACATTGTCTACTACGGCTGACTGACAGACAATCAGACATCCCCCCTTTGTGAATCAGTGGCCAGTTGCCACTGTCCTAGCTGTGCTTTGTCGAATGTATCATTATTCCTGTCAGTGATTAAACCCTGACACTCTTAACACTTTGGTTTAAACACTTTTAAGTAAGCAAATCAACTTACAAACAGGATTGCAAACAGTGAACATCCACCGCAGCAGTGAAAGCAAACTCAAAGGGTTGACATGAGATAAAGCGGTTTGCTGAGAGCATCATTGTTGTCTCCTTCGTAGCGAGTGTGAGCTTCGATAAAAGTCAGTAAGATTAAAGCCAAAGCCGCACATTGTGTGATGGATATTTAGAAGCTGTCTGTGATGATAGCCACGCTATGGTTATCATCAGACACTTCTCATTTTAAAACTTCAAAGTAACTTCAAGGGGAATCCTGGCCTTCAGACTCTGATATCCTTGCCAAACAACGGCAAACCCCTGTTGTATCTACCTAAAATATAGTTACAAGAGGGAAATAACACACATGCACACACACACACACACACACACACACACACACACACACACACACACACACACACACACACACACACACACACTAGTTTTATGAGCACTTTTCCATTTTGTCTCTCCCTCCCTTTAGTATGAAACACTGTTTGCAATCAAAGCTTTCTCTTTAATTTTGTTTCTTTACAAAAGAAGAATAAATTGTACATAGAAATTTATTATATATATGAATAAAAATATATATGTTCAAAATTTTGTTGCATTTTCCATGATAATCACCTGTAATGTTTTATTAACTGAAATGTCCCTAAATGACCCTAAAATATACTTTTCTCTTTTTTAGCAAGGCCACTAGATGGAGACCTCCAATGTCGAATTCACTCCTACTTATCCCGCTTAAATTCTAAGTTTCATTAAAAGAACAATGTATTTTGAAAATTACGGCAGTCAGTAATTGCCCAATTTAAATTAGCATTTGAAATTTTTTACACATCCAATCAGGTGGTCATTTCCTAAGACCGATAAGCAGTCATCAAGTAGATGGTCATGAAAAATTACAGCTGAGCTTTTAAAACATATAATATCACCACATCACGAAATATATCAATTGCACTTCATTTGCTTTGACACTTCACATTTAACACGCCTGAGTGGAACTTCCAAGCACCAGTGTTGTTGCATGTACTTTCCAAGTGGGCTGTCGTTACTCAGCAGGCTCAACTGCACACTAAACCCATACAGACCCCCTGTTTGCGCAACCCACCAACCAAAGATGTTAGACGACATTACTGTTTAAGTCACTGAAAGCGATGCTCCACGCCCCCCCCCACGGGAAGATGTGTTGTCAGACCTTTCCTCAGGAAGGAAGTGATGTCAAAGCCTCGAAATGAAACCCTGCGCCTGCGGAGGCAGATCTAAACACTGCTCTACAAAACAAGCGGCCCCAAGAAGCGATCGCCGCCGTAGTGTTCTCAATTCAGAGCGTTAGGCAAAGTGAAAACATGTGCTCCCAGATTAACACTGACTTCTGTCACAACTGACATGGTTGCAGTTTGACTCGAAGTCTCGCTGATGTCAGCCTACATCCACATGCAAATAAACACGCACACTCGTTTACCAGAAGAATGAATATCACCGCTACACTACTTACCGAACCACTCAAAAGTATTTCCCAGTCAGTATGTTAATTTAGCTTTTGGGGTTTACAGTATACTTCATAACTGAATTTGTAGGGGGAGGTTGAAGGGTAATTGTGGGAAGTGTTTTTTGGCCATAGATGTGTAGGCAGATGAGGTGCGGACGTCTGACATCACAGTCTCATGTAACATGCGTATGCTCTTACAGTAGGCGAACAATGGTAGGCTAAGAATGTCAAAGGCAGAGTCTGTCAAATGTCAGTCACAGATCATATGATCATGATACACTGTAAAAATGACGATGCAGGCAAATCCTGTCATAGTGATACATATTTAAGCGTGACTTGAAGCTGAGTCAGAGGATGAGCCACACCATCCTCAAAAAACCCTTAATGAGATGGAGTGTGATATCTAGTCACCTACCATCTTATAATTAGTCAGCAAATATCCCTGTTTTTCCAAAAGTCAAAGCATTTACGGTAAGGAAACAGTACTTCCCTTTTCAAAGGAAAAGAATAAAGTTGTTTTGGGAAAAGAGACACAAAAGACCATTCAGCCAAAGCCTTACAACTGATAAAAAACCGGAGCATCCGGAGATAACAATCTTGCACTTTTTGTTTCGGTTTTGCAACTTTTGGCACCGCGTCCAGTGGTTTCTAACATAGGGATTTAAAGCTGTTAATCACTAGACATGATAATCTTGACAGGTACTTAGAGCAGAGAGCAAAGGGGAACCTTTTTCTGAACTTTTCCGTGCCCTTTAAATAACCTAATACATCTTCTCTGACATGAGTCATCGGTGTCATTCCTAGTTATGACCTAAGGGTTTTCATGGGCTCAGTAACAATAACATTTTTATGACTGTTTAGTGGTTTATAGTAAGTTCTTGTTTGATGAATACCCTTATATAATGACAATAAGATTTTATACAAGCAGGAAAGTCCCTCCTAACAACAACATCAGCTTAAGCTGCTTTGTTCTACCAAACCATGCACATCCAACCTCATCAAATTAAACAGCAGTTAATTTTACGCATCAACAAGGCTGGGAAATTTACAAGTAGAAGAACAGATACTTCCCTTATCCTTTGCTCAGGTACAATAACTAAAACTTTGTACAAAAACGACTCGTCCGAAAACTTCTTAAACAGTTATTTAGTTGCATGTGGCCACTTTAAAAGAGTGTAAAAATAGGTTAGTACAATGCTTAATCAGTGATTTGCATTAGCAAAATGTGTAATTATTGATTTTTCAAGTTACTCAAAAAGCAATGATACTTGTAAGGACTTAATGTGGCTGAAATTGTCCATTTGCAGGTAATATTGAGTTTAAAGGTAAAACAGGACAATGTTTTGAATTCCTAAATCCGGACAAGTTGGAACAATAAGTCCCTTATTGTGGATAATCGTTCATGGCTGCACGCCTAAGAAAAAGTCATGCTTTGAACTCCAGGAGATTTCATATCTTTCTGGGTCGTCATTGTTTAAATTGATTTGATTTGAGAACAACAGTATGAGGCAAGCAAAAGAAAATCCATCATCCAAAGTTCTGTAGCAGCACTGAGAAGGAGGATATTCCAACCTGATCTGCTGATGTTTTTGAACTAGATAAATAACTCTATAACTTGGTATCTTGATAATGATTTTTCTAGTCTGGTTGTATATTAATTTGCACTGAAGCAAATAAGCTCCCTCTAAAATTATTAAAATAAAATGCAAACATGCTATAGTTTTTTCATTTATAGTGATTAACATTTTGCAGCCTATGAATTAAAGTATTTCCTGGTCAAGTCATTGACATACTTTTTCATCTCTCTCTCTCTCACTTTCATCATGTATTCTCGTGTCAGAGCAGCCAACCTTTCAGACACGCCCCCCCTCAAGAAAAAAAAAAAAATCCGGAGTATAAGTATGCTCACTGGCTGTGAGTTATGTGTTTGATTGCACAGGCCACAGCACAGAGAGATTTCTTTATGTGACATTATACCCCAGAACGTTACAGCCAAAAAAAAACCAGAGGTTAAGAGGAATGTTAAGGACTGTATTTTAGACTAAATCTACAGATTTAGAAAAACAAAAAATTTAGTGCCTTTGTTTAAAAACAGAAGAACAAGAAGAGGACGAGGAGGAAAAAGAAGAAAATCCCTGGGATATTTATCATCCTTAACCCCAAGACTGGAAAGCTGACAACATGGCTGTGATCCCGTGGGTGATGGGTCTCTCCCTGCTCATGCATTGCTGCTTGTGCAGTTTTGGACAAACTGAAAGAGGCTGCATGAAATGGACCCCACAGGGAGAGAACGTTTGCTGCGAAACCTGTTATCCAGGTAAACAAGAAAGGAGAGAATGATGATAACATTTCCCGATGTACTTGAACTGATGAAATGTGCTGTTGTTAATTCAGAATAACATTGTTTTTTACAAAGGCTCCACAGATCTACATATATATATATATATATATATATATATATATACACATACATACATATGTGTATATATATATATATAGACACATACATACATATGTGTGTGTGTATATACAATAATATACAACACTGTTTTAAAAAAAAAAAACACTGTATACTTACAGTGTATATTCCTGAAGGAAAGGACAGGGTCCCTTTTGCTCACTGTCTTCATAAACCCAGCTGTTGTATAAATGTTAACAATTTTAGCCTTTCACCTAGAGACCTAAGTAGTTCCATGTATTATCTAAGACATGCAAGAAGCTTACCGAGTTTTGTGTGCTTTTATCTATGAAGAAATTATATTCCAGTTGTTGAGCAGTTCCTCCGTGGTGGTTGCATATAACCAAAAATAGTTTCAGTGGTTTTTTAGCTAATACCACAACAAAGAAAAAAACTTTGGATGATGTAATTGATCATTCGAATCATTTGGAGCTGTGATATCTACTTGGATGTGTCATTAAAATTCAAAAAGAGTATAGTTTTAATAACTCTTGGAAGAGCTGTTTTTTCCAGACTATTCTGTTTTAAACAGTAAGTTGCTTAAAGCTTTCCTGTGCTGAATTCCAACTTTTAAAGCTTTGAGGGGGACATACACATTATCTTGTGTATGAAGACCTGTTACATCATTGAGGGGGGTAATCTCACTGAAACGGATGTCAGGTAATTAGACAGAGCTTTCAGTGTGGCAATTAGTATATGTTCTGTGTGTTTCTTATATGTGTGCGTTTGTGGGTGTGTTCACAGGAAACCGCCTGGTCAGAAACTGTGGACCAAGTCCGAAGGAGCTTTGCACCCCTTGTGAGGTGGGGACATATACAGTGAACCCTAAAGACTACAGTTGTTCCATCTGTACACAGTGTGTAGGTATGTTGGTGTATCCTAGCGGTCGCAATGACAATTTCCTCGGTAGCATTTCATTTCCAAGATAAAATCTGTAATACTACAAGATTTTTGACCTCTCTTTCCACATCTTTGTATGTTTAGGTGCTCAGGTCTATGTGAAACGTTGCACAGCCACAAGAGACACAGAGTGCGGCTGTAAAGATGGACTCACCTGCGGCGATGGCCGCTGTACCTTCTGCGTTAAGAAGTGTGACAAAGGCCAGGAACCTACAAAGGATCGTAAGTAAAACTAAAGATAAACACATGACCTTGGCACGCACACTATACAGGTTACAATGATTGGCGGGTCAACGGAATGCCTGTCCTTGCAGGTTCATGCAGAAAATGTCCGGACGGAACCTTCAATGACCAAAGTCACCAGATGTGTAAACCCTGGAAAACCAAGTGAGATATAACCTGCTCTTTTGCTGCTGTTCTCGTACTGAGCGATTGATTTACTGGGAAACCAGAAAAATCATTGGAATTATTGTGTCGCTGTTTATATTTTTTTTCTAAGGTGTCCCAATCCAGATCAATACATTGTGGCCAAAGGAAATGAATTTACTGACAGTATGTGCGCTAACACTTCAGTTAAATCATCACACAGTCCCAACCCAACCGGTAAGGCAAAATTCTGTTCTTCTAGTGTAGTTGTGCTTTAATTTTTATCTTTATCTTTATTTATCTTTATTTATCTGAAGCCAGCTATAATTCCTTGCTGTTTTCTATCAGGCTCCAGGGAACACACAAGCCTACTGCTCTCATTTTTGGTCATTGGCATGGCTCTGATGGGCATCACCATCATCGTTGTGGCTTTGAAAAGTCGCGAGATAAGAAAGAAGAAAAAAAAGACAATCACAAAAACACCCATAATCAGAACCCCTACAGGTAATTACTGTTGTACTTCATGATAGATTATGAAGAAATTGTTCTGACCGTGTTACCTGAATGATACTGATTACAGCCAAAAACAAATACAGTAAAAAATATTTGATTCGTCCCCCTTTTTTTCTTCCTTAGATGATCCTAGGACATTAATTGCAATAGAGTGCAGTTTTCACGAGGCCCAGCAAGAGCAAGGCAGCAGTTCAGAGTCCCTGGACTCCAAGGACTCCTCAGACCAGCTCATTGCATGAATGGAAGGGGAGAAGACAAGAAAGCCACTCTGAAATACCTGTTAAGGTTTTGCTGAATTCAGATCAAGAATGAGTTGGGATCCTTCTCTGTGATATTGAGCCACAAGTTTGGAAAAAATGTCTTTGTAGCATCAATTTGCCTGGTTTTAAATGTAACAAAGAGAAAACTGCGTTCACCACCCTCTTTTCCTTTATCCAAATAACCTATGCTACTGTGAAAAATCTTTATAGGTCAGGTGAGATGTAACGTTTTCCTCAAAAATTACACCAGGATACAATTTTAGTGATCTTTTGTTGATGTAGTAAATGTGCACATGGGAGGAAGGGGAATTCTGGGAGGGAAAAAACAAAGTGGACGGACAATAGTCTACTCATCATGTGAATTATAGCAGACAGTGAGGCTTTGTTTTTCCCCCTTTTGGTTCTAAAATAGGTCATTAGATTAGATTTTTCAAACCAGAGGAAACGACATTTTTTTCCTCTTTTTAACGACTTTCAAACAAAGTAGTTGGACTTGTGACAATGGACTGCGTGCAACAATATCGAAGGGTTTGAACGAGAGCCAATGAATTTCGCTATGCTGATATTTGCATGTCTGAGCAGTGCGGCCGCTGAGGCTTGCTCTGTGTGAATGTACAGTGCAGGTGGGCGTTCAGCTGGATGTACAAAAATTTGTCGACAGACAGGTTTGATGGATAATGCTGAGCAGGCTCCAATGCCCTTCCTAGTTACCTACTGTTTACTGCTGAATTTGTACATTTATAACCCTGTTATGTTGCTGCAGCTAAAGAAAAACAACGCTGGGTCAATCACGATTTTATGTGGTGAAACATTATTTATCGAGGGACCGTTTGTGGTGTATTATTTAAATTTGTCTACTTTGAGTGATAAATTGTGAAAATAGTAAGATAATAGCTTTGTGTACTGTTGACTTATCACACTGAAGGCAGTGTATATATAGTCTCTGCGCCTCTACCTTAAGAGGAACTATATGGACTTTCCTACTATTTCTTCATTGGTGTCAAAAAGTCCAGAGAAGGGAGTTTCCCTTTTTGTCAATATGTAATCCTACAGCACCAGTGAGTCTACTGTACAGTACGGTATAGTACTGTGAGCAACGATCTACAATACTTGGTTCTTTTTTTAGTAAGACAGGTTTAGTTAAGGTTCAACAGCACTGATTTACCTAGCTGACACATTCCTCTTGAGCGAGTGGCAACACTGCGGGTATCCCAAAGGAAACTCCAGCGAAGTGCGTCATGTGGGAAATCCTCAGGACAAATCTGATAGAAACTTGTAAAAAAAAGTATTTACGCGGCACACACAAGATATCAAAATGAGGCTCAAGGGCCACGTGGAAACCCCCCCCAAACCAGTCCTGTATGCCCTTTTGCTTTTGTTTAACTTTTAGCAGAGTGGAGTGGGCAGCAAGGTGAGACCAAGTGGAATTTTTTTTTTTTTTTTTTTTAAAAACACATATCTGAAATTAAGCAGGGCGTATCGTTCTTCGGAAAATTTGAGAAACATGCTATGTGGGCTCAGAGTGAAATGTTAGCCCACAACTATAGTAATGTATCAGTGACTATGTTTGAGTCATAACTCAAGCGAAGTGGCTGGTGAAAGACCACAAAGTTCACAAGGGGCTGCACTGAGAATTGTCACCATAGTACAGTCAAACACAAGTTATTCAGTAGAACGTTATCAAACTAACCAGGAGTGCATAACATTTTGCATATGTGAATTTTAATCTTTTTTTTTTTTTAAATGACATTTTTTTCATATGCCTCTTCAGAGCTGTACACATCTTTTACATTATATTTTTGTAACATTTTTAAACAGCCAATAAAAATATTTTTTTTTAAATTTGTTTCACGTTTATACAGAAAAGTTTCATCCATAGTGGTCCACCTAAGCAGTGGCATATTTCATTTGAAAAAAAAACAACAAAACAAAAACAAGTGTTTTAAATGTGTGAATATCAACATACAAAAAAAACACACTACAGAACAGTTGTGTGTGTAAAAATCAAATCGCTATCCTGTTGTTGGAGCAGGTTTCCTGTGTTATATGATAATACCCTGTGAATAATGCTAACTGGCTCGGACTGACGAAGACCCACTTAGGGAAAAAATACAAAAACATGAGATGTATATTATACCAAATCATCTAAGCTTGAAGGTCCACTTACAAGCTTGTTGGAGCTTTCAAATGCCTCTCACAGTCTTCATCCATTGAATGGAGCTGGCTCAGGATTCATCATGTGACCTAAGTGTGGAAATTCAGTCACATGATAACACGTGGCCATACGTGGGGGGGGGGGGAACCTAACCCCTGTCTCAGTACAAGGATGATCTTTTGCGTCTAATGTGAAGAACCTGGAAATGCAGTTGAAAGCTCCAAAAAACTAGTAACCTTTGATCTGATTACTTTGTTACATACATATTGACCCCAAAGGTTGAACATTCATGCTCACGAGTTGGTTATATTTACATTTGGATATAACAAAGCACTTTAACATAAAATTATGACAGTTGAAATATATCTTTTCAGTAAATGTGATTTAAACCATTTAAATAAAGGATTAAATAAGTATATTTGATTGTCATTGCGCTACTGTAAACACGACTGGAGTCATGTCAAAAAACCCCAAATATTACATGACATTTAAACAATGCAAAACAGATACTAAGGAAGTATCCAATCATTAGAACTTGGTTATTTCCGTTCAGTATATTTGGTGTAGAAATAAATCTTAAGTACAATTGCAAAAAAAAAAAAAAAAAAAAAAACTGCAGAAATGTCTGCAGTTCTTTAAACAAATACAAACAAACATGACATTTTGGATACTGACAACAAAATGATTAGCTAAATAAAGACAAATAAAAGTTATAAACATAATAACAATGTATACTGTTTAAATTAGACACTCAACAATGATGAATTCAAACAATACTTCAACAAACCTCAGTTTTCCCTTTTAAAAATTATAAAGGCATGAGTCCAAAGTGTTTTCATTATTCACTTAACTAAGAAATATTCTAAAATAATCACTTCTCTCACTTCTTTCTCTTTGTTCCAGTGGTCTAAAGTGCTAATGGGGGAGGCTGGTAGAAATTAAGTCTTGTAATTTTCAACCTAAAAGTAATAAGTAATGAGAACTCTGTAGCTGAACTCATATTTAGTTATATTTGCCCTCCAACAGGACACTGTGCTGGACATTATTGTTGCTTGCAATTTTCCTTCTTCTCTTTTGGTTTAGTACGTCCTGATTTTTCATTTTGCCGCTTTGTGGGTGGGACGAAAGTAGGTTCCTCAAGGAAGTCATGTGAGCCACAATGTGGCATAGGAAGTGACGGACAGGCTAGAGCTATAATAGAGGAAAAGGATATGAGTATCCAGCCATTGTTTTAACAGTTTCATTTTAAGTACCACTGGTCCTGTTTACAGTACCTGTTTGTCCCACTCGGAGGCTCTCTGGGTCTTGCCTCCGGGCTTGGAAGGTTGGGTCCAGCTCCTCTGCAATGTTTCTGATCTGCTGGGCTTGTCTGTAAATGCAGCAGTTGTACATCAGCATATAGTATAGTGCATAGTAGCAATTCTACGCATATTCATGTAGCAACAATTACGGTGAAGTGGAGATGGGACTGGGTGGCTGGTTCTCTGAGGAGCAGTCCTCGGTGGGGGAAGGAAGGCCCTCTGAGTCAAGTCGCTCTCGTTGGACCTGAGACAGTGCACAAAAGAGTCTAACTCATTTCATCAGCTTCTTTTAAAAATGTTGCCGATGGAAACATCCATATTAACAACATTTGAGGAAAGCGAGTTCTTCGCAAGACATGCGTGACAATGACATCTAAAGCCTGTCTATGTAACACATTTACCTGTCTCTCTCTTACAGCTCGTCTTTCATGGTGACTGATCATTGCTTTGTGCTCGCGCCACGACGCTGGCCCTTCTAGCTCACGAGATCTACGCTTTGACGTAATTTCCTGCTTCTGCATAAAGCGTGCAATTTCCTGATGCAAAAACACAGCAAAGTATCATTCCACAGGTGGATGTTAAACATGAGATACATGATTACTGACATCATGCGAGTTCATCATCGTACCTCATCCTGCGCCACTTGTGCTACTCTGAAGTCTCCCCCTGGGTAAGAACTGCGCGGAGAGGGTTGGGAGTTCTGCGAGAACAAGACAGTGAATGAAAACAAAAAAGAATGAAAGAGAGACTGACCCCCTATCCTTCCTCCTTGAAATCACAGTGTGCCGTGATAAACTCTTGGATCACTCACCCTCCTCAACAGCTTTTCCTCTTCATCCTGCAGCTTGCGGGCTAGTTCTTCATCTTGTAGGACCTGCTGCAACTCCCCAAGATCCAGACTTGCCTCAGCCGGCTCTGGTTGCAGTGGCACTCCTAAGGGTGAGATGTCACAGTGTTAAAAATGTACCGGCAAATCCAAAGCTAATGTAGCGAATATGATGAAACAGAATGTACGGGCAGTAAAATAATATAAAACATTAAAAACAGAAGATCAGTGATGAATCATACAAGTATATCGGAACAAAGGCTGAAAGACACAAAGACTGATATTTGAATCGCACTGATAAGATGATGCAGCATATAAAGGCATGTTCCTAGGTGCTCTCACTACATCAAGACTAAAAGACTGATGATGAAGATGAAGATGAGAATGGAAGTACACACTGAATATTATTTTAGATTTTATTACAGATATGAAAAAGGAAAACATCCCATTTCAGTAAGAGACCCCAAATCACCATTAAAACCCACTCTTGTCCAGCTTAGACAATGATTGAGGGAAAATGAGAGGAGCAGATGTACACGGATAGGAAGCACAGCTTTGGAAGCTTTCCCTCTGCAGATTGGAGTTGGCTGCAGTTCTGGGTGTTACCTGCTGCCATGTGCCTTGACCTATCCCTGGTTGAAGCCCCGCTGGTGCTGAGGCTTTGGCTATGCTGATGGACTCGTCGGGGGGGCCACTCTACTCTCCTCTCCGCCTCCTGCTCCTCCTCTGAGCTTAACCTTTCTTCTATGGTCTTGTGCCAACGCCTGCATTCGCTTGTTGTCCTCTTGACCCTGTAATTTCCTTCCCTTTCGTGATCATTAGTGTATCCGTGCTCTCTCCACCTTCTACTGCCTTGCCTTTCCCGGTTATCAAGATATGAGTCTCTCCCACTAATGCGATAAATCTCTCCAGCAAGCTTCACATTATCGCGGTGCCTTTCTCGGTCTTCTCTGTGATCTCTCCCACTGCTCTCTCGGTATGACGATCTCCTCCTCTCCCTGATATCTCCATGGAAACTGTGCCTGGTGGTGGCAGCTCGCTGGAAGACTCTCTGATCTGGTTGGGAGTCGCAATAGGAGACCTCACTCCCATGAAGCACCTGGCTGTCTCTGCTTTGAGGCCTTATTTGCAGTGGCGCCCCACTGCCACCAAACCTCACAGGCACACCCCTCTCTCTGAGGACCTGTCCTAGCATCTCCCAGACGTAGCTGCTTTCATCCTGCTGCCTGTTAGAGCTTCTGGTATCGTCCTGAAAGTGGACACGTTTGTCAGGGTTCTCCTTACAACTCCAGGTCCTTGCTGAGTCTCTGTTGCCATGTCTGTTCCTGTCATGTAGCCTAACAGATTTACTGCGACTACATCGCCTTTCTCTTACCTCAACCAACCTACAGTCTCTACTCTGATCTCTGCTTCTGTGCCAACCCTCATACTCCTCTCTGAGGTTCCTTTCCTGATCCTGACTCCTAGGCCTCCTCTTCTCTCGGTCACCATAATAGTCCCCGTCCCACTCTCCTCTCTCCTCCTGCACTCCGAGCTCATCTGTAAAGCTGCTGTGAGAGCAAACACTTCTGTAGTTTCTCTCTTGCGGATGATGTAAAGAGGTCCACCATTGAGGAGGTGCTGTGTTGAGCCTTTCATTCAGTCTCTGAGACCGGACAGAGAGCGGTTCAGAGAAAACTGTGTCTGAGTCCTCTGAACCCTCACTCAAAGGCTCTCTCAACTCACTCCTGATTTGCCTAATGGAAGCTGTGTGTCCTTGATTTGACCATGAAGTTGTGTTTTCCTGAGCCGCTAGTCCCCTGGGGGAGACAGCCCAAGGCCCAGTTAAGTCGGAATGGTTGCGAGAGGTAGAATATTGCCACCTGGTGGTGGTAGGTGAGTACTGCTCCCCTTCTTGGTGAAGGCTGCTGAGTGTGTGCTGGTGTGGGGGTGGCAGTGCAGGATCGCCGGCGCTGCCTTTAGTAATGCCAAACATGCAAACACAGAAGCAGGGAGGGTGGGTAAGGCTGTTAGCTGGTACTATTAGAAAAGTGCCGTTATTAAAGAGCTAACATTTAGCATTAAAAATAGCAACATGTAACTTCAGCAAGAGTATTTGTTACACAATTTATATAAATGTTTTAGAGACAAATGAGGCATTCCAATAAATGTCTAGATAGGAATACAGGTACAGAGACATGCTTTATAGACAATATACAGTAAAAGACAACATGTTATATGCATGCAACTGATTCAGAACACAACACACCATGGATATAACATAGTGCAGAAACTACGTAGGGCATGTTTTGTTCATGCTGTTGACATATCTGTGGAGAATGACTTAATTACTACAATAGTAAGCAGTAGCAGTAAAGCAAAGCATGGTTAGAGGAGAGAAGCTAAGCCAGGAACGGTTGTCCTACTTTAAGTCGAACAAATAATTCTGCAAAACTCTACAAATACCCATTTAAAATACATTTTAAAAATAAATAAATAAAATTCTTAAGAATTTAAACATCACCAATATCTTTTAAATGATTTTGCATTATGTTGGGATTTCTGACTAATATTGCCACATGAGGCAATAAAACATTTAACAGAATGGCAAAAATTAAACTGTACCTTCACTACAGCCCTCCTGCCCTCTGCTCCACCTCCTGATCCTCTGCTCCTCCTCCTCCTGCATTTGTTTAGCTATTTCCTGTGGAGACACAGCAGTACTGATTGCTTGTTTGTATTCTATACCGAATGTGTAACCAAACAGGAATTTATGCTAAATTAAGATTACAGAGATATGGAACTGTTGCGTCAAAAATCAAGTAAAACAGTGATACATGTCTGGTCCTTCTTAGGCTTTGAGAAAGATCTCCACTGCATTGGAATGACCCTGTTACAACCCCTCAATCCTCAGCATACCATATTTAGAGCATGATAAAAAGCTGCTCACTGTGAACAGTCCTTTTAGCACTGGTGTGCAACTATGAGTTGACCTGACTGCAAGTATTAAGACATCATGTGCACAGCGCTGTTTCATACCAGCAGATGGCAGCATAACATATTGTGTAAAAAGAAAGCAAGGTGACCACTTAACGTGAGCCAGTAACTCATAACATTAAACAAGAAATGCAGTCTTAAGGAAACCTGATTAATTACCGGGATATCTGGCATGAGGATGGTTTCACTTTTCCGTTATCTTCATTAATAACCTACAAAACACTCTCAGAAAACAGTTCTCTTGCCTCTGGCATGTTTCAGCTGCGTCTGTTTTTTTTTTGCCTTTTTGCCTTAAATCTAATCAGCTCGCTATGATTTGATCTATACATTATCAGTGTTTAAGTAACAACAATTTATAACAAGGACCATGGAATTTACATCTCATCTCTCTTCAGTGTAAGCTACATCTGGCATATCTACAGCAAATTCAGAGCCATGTCAGGTAACTTTGTGCCACTGAGATCTTAATAGCGGCTATTTATCCCAAAGCCGACTCTGGGTGGCCAAACTAACTATTTCAGGCAGTGCTGTGGCTGACTCAACAGAAACTAGAAGACTACAAGAGAGAGGCACACTTTTCATCTCTTCAGCCTGAACTCTGGACCAGAAAAAAAAATGCCAACAGAGGCAGGTCAACAGGACTGTTTCACTTGAAGAAACACCTTGTTAATGGGGAATGCCTATGCCTGCTCTTACCAGAGCTGCTATACTTGTCTGCTCTCTGAAGGAGTGCCTCCCACCACGTCTCTGTGCTGCTTTTCTAGGAAAGGCTTGAACTAATAATATTCCCTACAAATCAGCAAGTTTTTCCTGTGACTATGAAGCATCTGTCTGTAGGCTGTATGAGCAACATAAATCATCACTAAAAGCTAACGCAGCTCCTTTTGCCTTGCAATCAGGACCTGTATATCAGCCACTTAGCCAGCATCAGCAGATAATTAGCAGCTTTCCATGGCAGGTTAGGCGTGGAGTGCCACAGGGACCTGGCATTTAAAACTGCACAGACTGACGCCTTCTGTTCCTTAATTAAAGACACAATCTACAGGGAGGCAAATATTTAATCAACACCTCTGATCAGCCAGTCATTAAGGAAGGTAGGAAAATGGGAGTGTTAATACTTAATCATTTCATCCCGGCATCAACACTCATAAAAAGAAACGATAACACCCACACAGGAAGTGATATATTCACGTACCGTGTGATGCATTACCCGGCTTGACTTTTAACTCAGTGGGTGAACAAGGCTTTACCGTTTAACTGAATGTAGACACCTCATGTTGGCTCCAACAGAGTTCAAACCCAACCCCTTTAATAATGATGAATGAACCCCACAGCCTCTCTGACCTCACGTCCTCCAAACAAGGAGCTTTTATGAGCCTTTCCAAGGCAGCCACCTCTAAAAAGGAAACTGCATGGTAAAGGAAAATATTATGCTGGAGCAGCCTTGTGAGGCACAGGACCAGCTGGGGAGATGCGAAGCTCAACTCTTTTTTTCTATGGTTGGGCCGTCAGGTTATTTTTTTTGTAAAGCAAATGATGGGAAGAAATGCACGTGTGCTTTAAAAATGCACAGTGGCATAAAAACAAAGTTTTGTCTGAGAAAATTTGAATAACAAGGGAGAGGTGATTGATGGGAGCCATCTGGTTGCCCTGTTGTGCAAGTTAAATCTTTTTTTGTATTTAAAAAAATTGGAGAGATCCAGTGTTATACAACACAATGGGAGTATTTAGATAAATAAGATAAATGTCACAACAGCTATTGCAGCATTATCTACGTATCAGCATGCTGTATTTGTATTCAGAATCAGATGGTAAAAACTTAGTCTACAATTTAAACAAGTCTAAGTCACGCCACTCAGTGAGCTATATGCTAACATTAGCATGCTAACATGCTCATAATAACAATGATAACATGCTGATGTTTAGCAGGTACAATGTTTTACCATGTTCGCCATCTTAGCTTAGCATATTAGGCTGATAACATTTGCGTACAGCTGAGGCTGGTTGGAATGTCATTAGTTTCGCAGGTATTTGGTCATAAACCAAAATATGACATGATGAGGGCACTAGATGGAGAATAAAGGGTTAACCGGAGAATATCTGCACCAAATTTCAAGGCAATCCATCAAATAGTTGTCGAGACATTTCACTCAAAACCAAATATGTCAACCTGATGGTGGCGCTAGAGGAAAAGTCAGTAATTTTCATCCTCTGGGGGCTATGAATGTCTGTACAAAATTACGTGACAATCCATCCTCTAGTTGTTGAGATATTTCAGTCTGGACCAAAGTGGTGGACCATCCAACCAACACTGCCATCCCCAGAGCAGGCCTGTTAGCATTGGCTAAAAATATTTAGGAGAGAATTCTGTCATAAAATTAAAATACGGAAACACAATGTATAGAAATATTTCTTAGCTATATCATCAATGGAACAAATTATCCTTAAATGTCTTTAAGATAACATTTATCAAATCTCTTGATTAAACACTGCACTTAGATAATGTTTTACTTAACATGTCTGTCAAGTGTTAAGGTTTTACACATATCGACTGTGCACATCAAGTGAGACTAAATGTACACGCTTGAGTGCATTCTGTATAAGGGGGTTGATGGTCTGTGTCTGGAATCAACCACTGCAAAAATTGCTTGAGCCATTATCCAGGTGGGCAGCTGAAAGGCTGTGTTTCTGTTTAACAGCTGACTTTGCTCATGTAGCTCTCTTACGGCAGAGCGGACACATCAGAGGCCCAAAGCAGCACTTTTCACCACTATTCATTATGGACTCAGTTAGTCCTGGGAGACAGCGAAGTGAACCATATGATACTCCCTCACCTCGTGGTAACAGGCAGATAATTAAATGATATACGAGTATGTCCCGATTGCCAAATTCGTCTATGAGTCCTTATACTGAATGTGCTTTCACTGACTTTAAGGGTAATGCCGGCGCTATTTTAAGTTTGTTCCAACTGCCAAGGTTGCCCCTCTAGATTATGGCCAGTTTTGGATACGCACAGTAGTGGATTTTTTTTTCTAAGACACAAAAAAAAAATCATTATTCTACCTTCACAAGCAGCTATTTTCTGCTTTATGCACCATGGGACAAACTTTCTACAGACTTCAGCATTTACTGAGTCAGATATTCCAGTACACATGGCCTGTTTCAGGAATTAACACAGTCCGCTGTGTCTCAAACTAGGTATTGGTTTGACATTTTGATCAAATTTGTTACCACTGGAATCCTTTGTGACTGACATTAATTGAAGCTGACCACAGCCACTTTGTCTGTGAAGAAGGAAAACTTTTAACAGTCAACTGTCATGCCTAAAAAAGGGAGTGAGTATTTAATTGTTTAAAGATAGAGGTGTGTTACCATCTATGTTTCTGTTTCAATACTGCATTCTGAAAGAAAAAGTTGAACCTGTTCATACAGTGTCTCTCTCTGCTCTGGTTACTGACAGCAACTTGGCACCCATAGGGAAGGATTTGTTCGTCTTTCAGGAGCAAATCCCTGAAAATATTTCGCTTTACAAACTCTGCTTTCACATCTGAGTCTTCTTACACTTAGGAAAGCATTCAGTTTTGAGCCAGGCTTAACACTACAGAGTTTTAAATTTAGAAATGGAAAAATGAGTGGCTGGTAAAGGAACACTGACTTTACAACCTTGCTACCTTTGCTACCTTCCATGTAACAGTCATCTGAGAGTCATGTGTATATTTTCCACAATGTTCTCTACATTGCTGTAGCCACCTGTAAAATAGAACCACAGAGGGATTAGAAATAAAGATTTGTTTCCTTCTCTCTCTCTCTTTATTGGGGATTGGAATGATAATTTTTTTATGAGTCCACTGATCAGATCATACGATGGATTGCATGGTGGCTCACTATGAGTTTCCTCTCAGTCTTAAAACATGCATGATGATTGGGATAGGTAAAGTTTTGAATGTTAAATGTGGCTACCCTAGGTGCTAATAGTAGATAGTAAGCAGAGCTGTGGGGGATGTTAGCTGATTCACCAGCCCCTTTTCATCCATGCAAATGCAGCTACTGTTTGATTGTTGTGCACTGTAAAAGAGGAACCAATGCATATTGAGTTTGAAGTGTTCATGCAGAGGTTGATTCGTAATTTGGGTAGTAATATATGTCTTGTGGGCAGAGAGAAGTGATACAAACGGAATAAACCACTTTATGTTAGATGAAAATATCTTCACGCGTCATTGAAGCTTCATTTTTGTCTGGCACGTTTCAGTGAGCCTACTTTCAGTGTGGCTAGTATGAGGTCTATTTATTTAAAGAGGTAAAGTAAATACCAATTCCCTGTGTGTAGAAGCCATCCAACTGAGAGATAATGGCTTTATGCAGACACTGATGGGTGCAGATTTCCAAGTCGAA
Organism: Xiphias gladius; assembly: GCF_016859285.1. Classification (NCBI taxonomy): domain Eukaryota; kingdom Metazoa; phylum Chordata; class Actinopteri; order Istiophoriformes; family Xiphiidae; genus Xiphias; species Xiphias gladius. The sequence goes on along the minus strand of NC_053417.1, from coordinate 22,849,812 downwards.
AAGCTTTATCCCACTGAGGTGGACGGTAGGTGGATAATTGATCAGTAGGTGCACATTCAGGTGACGTCAGAACTGACCTTTGCACACTTTATACAGTCCTGAGCATTTCAAGTGGAAAACTTCTGCATAAATATGACTGGTACATGTATTCACTGTGGGAGGGCTGTGAATCCAAGTTCCTCTGTCAATATAAACGGAGTAATAGATTGTTTAAATGAACCATGTGACCATAATTGATGGTGAAAATTTCTTTCGAAAACATTTCTAGATCTTTAATGCATTGATTAGAAGAATGTAAACTAGACGCGGACAGAATTAGGTGTATAGATTTGTGCTCACCTCATCATCGTGCTCCCTCCTCCGGGCCTCCTCATCACACCGCACGATCTCCTCCTGAATGATACGGGCGTACTCAAAGTCTTGCTCCTCTCTACGGGACAGTCAGCAAAGAACAGGACTTCTGAGACTTCTTAATTACTGATTCTACAACCAACACATGATATCACAAATGTTCAGAGCAGACCTTTAGCATTTACTCACTACAATTAACAACTTTAAGAATATAACTTAAATCCACATTTAGTAAATTTGCATGTACACTATAAACTTAGATAATAACCACACACAGTACTTTGTAAAATTCTATCAACTGTCTAGGAAATCCACTAAAACCCAATAAATATGTCTTATCAGGGGGTGTGTGTTTGAATCAGGGAGGGCACACAGTGAGGTTTGAATAGTACAGCATTATGAGCCGTGTTAGAGTGTGCTTGGGGCGTAGGGGTCACCCACAGTTGTCTGGAAGTCTGTCTGAGGGTGGCGCTCTGCTGGGCCCGCTGCTCCTCCTCCTCATTCTGCAGCCTCTTGGCCACACGGATGTCGTTCTGCACTAGCTGGTTCTTCTGGATGTTGGTGGTATAGTATTGCTCGACTGTGAGGGCAAGGCAGAGGGTATGCCAACATCAAATGTGTGATCTAGAGTATTCCTGACTGCTGGGTTGTTAATTTAAATCATGGTCTGTGGCATGACAGACCAGTGTACTTTTGAGGAATGCTAAAAACGGACACCAAATTACATGTCACACAACTTTGCGCAGTAAACAAAGACCTACCACAGCAATGACTGTTACAGACCATAGCTAACCAAAAACATGCTCTATGTCAATACCTTGGGTTTCCCAGTCCGCCTTGGTAAGCCAGGGGAATAATACAGTATTTTACTTAAGTATGCTTTATGGTAAATCTATACTTTGTATAGCTGCTAAGTATAATCCTTATCTTCATTCTTTAACAAGATAAGTAAAGATGAAGCCCCATAAAACAGAAGGTGGTGACTCAGTTTGACAGACTGGAGAGCAGCCTACCAGATATAAATTATTACATGTCTGTACTGTGCAGCCGTGTTTCTGTCACGTAGTAGCTTGACACTGTACTTACTCTCCTGCTCCTGCAAGTTGTGGGCCAACACTCCATCCTCCAAGACGGCAAAACACTGGCACACTGAAACAACAGAGGACAGCAGCACCTCAGTGTTATCCAAAACGCTTGCCAAGTGTTCAAAAATAAATGGAGGGAGAAAAAAAATGTTTGATAAAGCGGTACAGAAAAATGACGACAATCTTGAAAGTCCCTTTATGGTTCCATACAGAACAAGAGCGGAGCATTTGGATGCTCTGAAAAGAGACAACATTGTAAAGCTTTTGGATCAGCACTCTAAAGGGAAACAATAGGATATGAGTGCTGTGTGTACGATGGTTGTTTATACAACATGGACAAAGGCAGAGGAGCGTGCCTTAAAACTTTAGAAAAAAGCAACTATCCACCACTCTGGCATGAATTTGCTGTTAACATATACAAGGCTCTCATAAAAAAAGGCGCTCATTAAATCCCCATCATAACAGGGTACCAGTGTTCCAGAACAACACTCAAGTGGCCACAATTACTTTCCTCCCGAGGTTCAGTAGTTGCAACAGGTCCACCTCAATCTAACAGTAGCAATAATTTGATTTGAGTGTGTGTGTGTGTGAGAGTGTCAGTGTGTGCACGTACATGCAAGCAAAGTTTATATTATGTATCAGTATGAAAGACAAATAGATCTTTTAAAGTGTTGTTGAAAGGATCTTGAAAAAGATGAGGTAGATACACATTTATTCTTTTACTAATGTGATCACTATGACTACCAAATGAAGATGTAAAGATAAGGAACTACCAACCACAACCATTTATACTGGTAAGCCAGTGCAGTTGGTATAAATGTATGTAGAGTGAAATGGATAAGGCTGTTGTAAATCCAAAGGCTTTGACAAAGAGCTCTCCATACACCAGCTCTGGCTGGTCCTCCTTATCGACTCATTCTGTCTTCCCTATCCCATGATCCCATAGTCTGGCCACCTGCTGCTAGACATAGTAATAAAACATATCGGTTTCATGTCATTAACACTCTCTGAGCCATGTCCTTTTTTTGTTAGAAAGCCAACGAAGACAGGATTTTGAATGAAAACACAAGGAATCAAGAAACAACTATGCAATTATGCAAAGAAAGTTTTCCCAAACGTGTGAAGTCAAACACAGAGATAGTCAGCGAGAGAGACCGTTTACTGCTCTGTTTTGACCTTAATACAATATAAAATTCCAATCATGAGGTGGTGAATATTCAGAGTTTTGCATCTGCACAGTGGTTTTAATAGCTTCAGCACCTGTGGATTGTTACTGTCATCTATAAACATGCTAAGTGTTTACGGTAGTCTTTATAGCCTCTATGTGCTGCAGTTCATGCGTGTTTAAAGTCTGTCAAACAAACTTAAAAATTACTCAAGAGAAAATAAACACAGACAGACAGCAGCAGTGTGGCCTAGCTGTTTTCTCCACTTCCTTGATCTCTGCATACACACAGCTCATTGTGAATAGACAAAACCGCTATGCTATCTCACTGATTTTCCATCGGGGAAAAAACACCTAATAGCTGTCTTTTCCTACAATGTTGCTTAAAAATGCGAAGAAAAGGAAAGAAGACAGCATTTAAGAAGAGCTTTAGCTCAACGCAGACGGAAAAGCCTCCGGTCTGGGCCAGAGGCAGGGTCAATTGAAAACACCTGTCGTACGACTAATCCCTCCACTGAGCCTATCACATCAGCCTATGTTGAGTCTGTGGACACAACGGCTACATTTACATCCCCGTACTTAATGTTTGGGATACTCAAGTATACAGTTTATGAGCTGACACACATAAATGCCATATGTTATTTTTAATTGCCTGTTTAAGCTCTTAACCCAGCTATAGAAACCCGATACATTTTATACTGCTGCAACACCTTAAGCCATTTTAAATGCCTAAAACATAAATGTTAGACAGAGTGTATTTCTATTTCATGAACATTGTCCCAGGAAAATATGGTAATGGCCACTTTATTAGGTACACCTATACAATCTAACGCAATCTAAAATAACGCTTCCGCCATAAAGTCTACTTCTAAATTCAGGTGTAAATTCAGTTACAGCTTTGAGGTCATAGTTAGTGATGTGTTGTGCAGCACTGCATTATATTCAGAAGTATTTCTAAAATTCTGCTTCCCTCATGTATATAAATAAGGAGGAAAATAAATTTGAAATTAGAGGGAAGACAAATAATTAGTGCTGGTATTATATATTTAATATGTAAAGTCCAGCACAACACCACCTTTAGCTAAGTCCTCAATAATAAACATACAATGGAATTTACACACTTCTGACAACGTCGACAAAACTAAACATTATGAGCTTCGTAAATGTAGAATTTATGGCAGATCTGTTGCACTGTATTGCAATAGATAGTACAGGTATACCTAATAAAGTGGGCACTTTATTTGAAGGCAGGTTATTAAAACTGGATAAAAACAGTGAATCCCAGATAGTATTTTTGAGGTGCAAATATGATCCAGTACTGGGAATACTGTGCATGTAAACCTTAATTTGACTGTAAGCACTTTAGGGGAGACGTCAAAGCTAAGAGATTCATCCTCGGTTTGTTTGCTTAAGTTTTCAGTTTTACAAATCTAAAAGCAGAAAAAAAATGTAAGAACAGACGACAAGCAAAGATCCTGGAAGTTTACTTACTAGCTGGAGATGCACTGGATGTTGTCATTGATGATGAGAAAAAAAATCGGGGGCCTTGAGGTTCATTGTAAGAGTAATACATTAAGTTTACAGTCTACAGTGCAGTTGTGACCATCTGTGTGGCTAAGTGAAAACACACATAACATCACGAATTCTTCCCATTTCAAACTTTAAGAATGCCCTTCTATGTCTGCTTTCTTGATAAATTCTCCAAAGTCGCATACGATACATACTGACTTGGCATTCCTTGATCCCTATCTTGTCACTATTTTCACATTCATGTTCTAAAAGTCTTACTTTCTCTCATTATTGCTGAACCTTACCTGAACCACAACAGCCTTCTCTAACAGTGCAATGTTAAATTTCAACATTCACAGAACTGGCTCTAAATGGATATAACCAGTCCAACTGCGGATGTCTCCTCTTTGTCCCAGTCTGTAAACAGGGAAGTGAGAAAAACATGACATGGTTGGGGTAAAATTTTAAGGTCTTTCCTTAAAACTAATTTATCTAAATCCTTTCCTGTTGAGAATAAGACTCTGGGTGTGTTTTGGTCTATTGGGCTCGGCAGTCAAAGTTCATGGAAATCACCCTGACAGCACTAAGCCATCAAAATGGTCTGTTTACACCATAAACGACCTCATAAGTCTACACTGAGTTAACCCATACCACGACAGACACGCATTAGCACTTACACCTGTCGCGGATCTTTAGAGACTATCCGGTAAATGGATCTCCAACCTGCCCTTATGCACCCAGTCTGTCAGTGAGGAGAGATTAAGTCAAACGCTTGGTTTTAATCCGACAGGATAAAGTGACAGCTCAAAACACGAGTTTACTCTTCAGTCCATTTTAGAAAGAAGAAATGAAATATGGAGGAAAATGACAGTCTTGCCTCTGTGAATGTGTGTGTGTGTATGTGGGTGTGTCTGCATTGCGGGTTAACTTGTTTTTCCAAACTCCTTTAAACTATGGTCACATTACATTTCTAGGGGAGGGACAAGGAGACTGTGTTACTCTGACTGCTAAACAGGTTTTTAGATACAGCGTGTGAGGCATTCAGGGCCAAAAGTAAAAACATATGTTCAGTGTGAGTCCAGGTCGAGTGTATTTTCATGATCTTACAGACACTCCTGCTGTAAGCTTCTTAATAAGGGCACCGAAAACACCCTGTGTCTGTTTCCTAAGAAGATAGTAAATCAAAAGATCCAGCAAACAACAGAAATTGACTGTGGCATTTTAACACCAGAGGCTTAAGTCCACTGAGGGGTAGGACGGTTTAAGAAAGAATGCAAAACAATAAGAACAAATAGATAAGATTCCAAAATTATTAGTAGTCACGCACTGAATAACACAGTATGTTTTCCACTTGTGTTTTCAGACTGGCTCTGCAGTGAGACTGAGAGAAAGGGATGTAACACAGCAGGAAACCACGACCTTTCTGACCTCAAAATCTCAGCAACCAAAACAAAGTGAATTATTTCCTATTTTTAATGCCGCTTCTCCCTTACAATCCCCCATTACTGATGGTTAAAAAAAACAAACAAAAAAAAACTAAACAAAAAAAAACAAAAAACATGTTACTATTCTATTCCTTTCTGCTGATGTAACTAAATCTCATAAGTGAATGCATGCACTTTGTCTTTCAGTAGAACAGCTGAAAAACACCCACCAACATTAGAGAACTGACAGCCAATCATCTAAAACAAAATTATGCAGCGCAAGGGAGCAGCCGATCAAACACCGACAGAGATATTCTCTTTCATCTTCACAGCCACTTGGATATCAGCATTGGCAAGTGCCTCCCAAACAAAGAAACTGGCGAAAGGAGAAAATGACAAGGGTTCTATTTTCAGCCAAAATCCCCCACCGACCGCCCACGCACTCCCCCCCCCCCCTTCTCTCTGTGCTGCTCTCCTGCTTGCCGCTTTTTAGACAAAATTTCACCATGAAGTTTCTGTCCATCCTACAGCTCTCTGTGTTGTGTTAGCAACAAGGTGGACTGAGCCCGCCATATACTGTAGCCAGCTCATGTACTGGACTGGGTGGTCATGGAGAAACAAAGAGAGGTGAGGGGTAGTGGGACTCTGGGTCAGTTGGTGGGAGAAAGATTAGGAACGCGGGGGGTGGGGGGGTGGGGGGGATTTCTTCTGGGAGCTGCATTCCCTCGGCACATCAGGCTAAATCAGGAGCAACCAAAGCAGTGGACAAAACAGGAACTGATAAGGGGGGCAGTGAAAACAAAGAAAGCTGACTTGGCCGAGAGTCTCTGGGGATATTGAAGCATAAACACCCACAACTGGATATTAAGTAAACAACCCCAGTGCCATAGATAGGGCCAACGGCACAGTTTGACAAATTTGTCTGGTGAAAGTCGATGATGAACGAGAAAAAAATTACACTGACCAGACATCTGATTTGCACACTGCAATTGTCTCAAAGAGCAGTTTATAGCCGCTATTATTGTCTTTGTTTGAGCACTGGGCCCTGCTCGGTAAAGCATGAAAATGCAAAGCTGCACAGTGTGCCCTTTGTGTGTGGAAACAAGAATGGAGTGCTGAATTATCTCCCTTGATAAAAGACATGTAGACCTATTTCTGTCCTATTCATTAGCATGGACATGCCAAAGACTGGGTCACTGGTCTACATCCAGGCCGCAGCTTACACATTCCTTACCTCTGAACGTTTAACGGTTTCACAGTTACATTAAAGTAGATCAAATTAATTTTTCAGGTGTATTTTCATAACAATGACACAACATTGTAGCCGTGTATGTGAATTTTTCCTGAAAAAACAAACAAACAAAAAAAAACCCAACATCTTTTTTCCTTAAAAAAAAGCTGGATTTTTCTCAGCAGCAGGATTTTGCACATGGTTCTCCACTGCATTGCTCTCTCATTATCTGACTGTCTGCATATGGTGGACCGTCAATTCACATTGTTAGTCCATAGTCGAGAGACCACATATATTCTGTTTGAGCTTATATGTTAAATTGACTTTGAATATCTCAAGTAATTTTTTGTATTTCAAGTAAGGATGTTTCAACTTAAAAAAATGTGACTTTATTTGTGTTGTGGTACAAGTCTTCATCTCGATTGATAGCACTTTCTTCCCCCAGAAATCACAAACAGCTCGCTCTTATCTGCACGCAGCACACCAGACCTGGCCATCATGAGGGCCATCTCTGTACAGCTGTATGACTAGACCTGTGTCTGCTGCATATAGTCAAAGCATATACTGTAGCAAGCCACTTCTTATCTGATGCCACGGAAATCCAACACAGACACACAAGGTCAGAAGGAAAGCTGCCGTTTGATGCCGAAGCCAGTTATTCATACAGCTAAGAAGAAAAAAAAAAAAGAAGAGATGTCTGCAGTTCAGTAGCTGGCCCTGACCTCTGACCTCTCTGTGGAGGGACTAAACAAAAACAACTCTTCCCCAGGCCAGAACATGCAGCGTGGCACATACCGCACATACTTTTTTTTTTTACACACACTGCGGGATGCACGGTTGAAACCTTATAGATGCAAGAGCCGGGTCGGGTTCGGGATTGTGGTCTTACCTTCTTGGACACGTGGAAGGTTGGACTGGTCAATCTCCAGCTCTGCCATCTCCGTCCCTGTGCTGTCACTGCCTCATGGTGATACAGAAGACCCTGACACCAGAGAGGGATTTGCAGAAGTCAATAGCCAGCAAAATAAAGTGGGACCTAGGAGCAAGGAGGAACCAAACCTCCAAGCTACAAGAAGAGGCATTTAGTGGGAATTAGTGTCTTTCGGTTAAACAGATTACAGGTTTACCAAAGCGGCCCCTCATGCACAAAAGTCAACTACTCACTTGCGAACTCTCTACCGGCTGAAACCGGTGTCAGACCTTGCTGACAGCAGTGACACGGCTAGCATGAGCAGCGCTGCTGTAAACACCGACCAGAGGCTACAGTAGGATGTAAACCGTGTGTGCCTCAGGGCAGGCCACTTCTACGGGTCGAGCGTAGTTAAAAAACAATCGCTTGACAAACATTCAACCAGTCCCCATCCCAGAGAGCCACCGTTTGATAGCCTACCTGTTCCCGGCGCGGTGCCCACACCGGCTCCACTGTTGTGTTAAGGTACGCACAGTAGCCCTTTCAACTAGTACAAAACATGACAGCCAAGTGTCAACTTTGCAGGCGTCCGCTCAGTCGCACTTTCCCTCTCCCTCCCTTACTCGCTTTTTGCCGTGTCTCCCTAAAGTTATCCAGAAATGTCACGAACGTGCTTGGCCGTATCTATTGGGCTGGTTTTTTTTGTTGTTGTTGTTGTTTTTTTTCAGCGAAACCGACGGTTGTTCTTCATCAATGAAACAAAGCCCCGTCGACTCGTGATGGGAAGCCAGGGCGGACAAACTTAGCCCGCAGTCAGTCTCTCTCTCTCCGGCTTCTTCTTCACGGCTCCTGTTGGCGGGGGGGGGCGGGGGCGGCGGCTAAAGGCTGCTGCCTTCAGGCGCTCCTTGAAGCTCAGGCCGATCTCTGCCGAAGCTTAATCGCGAGTCACGATTTGCGCCAATTAAAAAAAAATAGCGAACCGCTTTTTTTTTTTGCCGGCTGTTTTATTCGGCACACGAAGAGGCAAAGTTCCCTCCCCTGGAACAAGAGCACAAGAGCAATGCCGAGGGACCGGCGAGGCTGGTAATCCGGGTAAACGATCGGCCGACCTCAGCCCAAAAGGCCAGACTATATGGATTGAGCAGCGCAAGGGGACGAGGCGCACGTTATGCAGAAAACAGCACAACAGTAAACTCCAGCCTTTCACCCTCAGCTGCTGACACCCGTCCCACACAATGTTGCAACCCGGACACCGCACAGGCCACGGAGTCGCAATTTGTCCGACAGTTAGCGAAGGCAGCACCCCAGCACCCAAAAGTTCCAGTCACTCACAGAGGGTAGCCGAAACTTCCAAACTGACGGTGCTATAGTCTGTATTTACATTCATCTTAAGCAATAACTTAACGACGATGGAAAAGAGTGAAAAGATTACTGGGGGGGGCGGTTGGTACTTCACAGTTACCATATTGGCAGCTCTTTTAAAGTCCTTCAGCAAAATCTGCTAATGGGGTTAAAAAAAAAAAAAATCAGTGGACTGATGGTTCAAGACAAGGATCTAAACGACTTAATGCGTGGAAAATAACAGTCATTACCAACTTTTTCTGCAGTGTCCGGCCAAATCAAATACATGGAGCTGGAGCTTACTGGTTAATTCAGATTGGACGGAAACTTCTCGGCTCGCGTGTCAAAACAATATTAGGAGTCTCATTTCTGAGCATGATAATGTGCCGCCTTTAAAACTCGTCTCAGAAATGTCAGTTTCGATGAAGGATGGACTGCCCCTTGGGTTTCGCAGGCTGGAGGGTCTTTTGCGGCAGACGCAATTTGCACTCCGCCAATCCGTGATTTCAAACAGTGATTTCTTTCCCCTCTGAGCCACACTGAAGAATTTACATTGCGAGCCAATTAGCGCGCTGTGTAAAAATGGCAGACCGGGCTGCTTACTGTGGCTTTCCTAACGTTGCCCTCTGCCGGCTGCGTTTATGTCAGAACGTTGTCAGTAAGTCACACAAACCTGCCAGGTCACATAGCTGAAGACGACAGTGAATGTTTTTTTAAGTTTTTTTTTTTTCTTTAGACACGCTTGGACGATCACAGATGTTTGGTGTGATGCGCACCTCTGGGATGCATGACTGTCGCGAGGCTTAGACTATCCGCAAATCGGGCATTGACAGTGACGACCTCCAGCCCTGACAGTGTTAAGATGAAATCAAAGGTTGGTAAATAAGAGGCTCTGCCATCTGAACCACGTCTCGTCCTCGTGTGGGGCTATTCCAGTGCTGAAGCGAGTTTCATAAAACGAAACCATCACATTGCCACTCGACAGATTCTGGAAGAAGTAGATTATTGTACAAATTGCAAGATGTATAAAAGGTACTTAAAGTCTAGATTAAAACAGTACCCACATTCCTGTATGTACACTGAAGCAGCTCTTTTTTTCCCCCCATTCTAATGTGATTCTAATGCAAGTGATGGGGGACAAAATTCGCAGCCTTTCTGTTTGAAAATGACTTCTAAAGTTCAGCTGTAGCTAATATGAGGTGTCAACACTTGTGGTTAGTCTACTCCAATGGGTGTGTTCCAAAGTTTAAGTCTTTTCAGTGTGAAGTTCCCTTTCTTTTGTTTTTCCCTGGATCTCGCCGAGCTGCGGTGGAGGGATAGAACCACAAAGAGGGAATTTTGTACTAAAAATGTACGACCTTGGAAGACATCCACTTGAGTTGTGTAATTCAGACGGCTGAAGCCTTATATCAGCTTCAGTTGAACTTTAGTGTACATTTTACACAGAATAAGGCGTGTCCCATGTCACTTACAGTTGAAGTGCATAGGTAGGAAGTACAACAACCAAAAAACTGTTTCAATGTATGCACGGGCGTGCGAGTTTTGTTTTAGGAAACACTAGAAAACATGTGAACCTATCCTTTAAGTACTTAATGTCTGCGAGGCTTTGCACTCACCTAAATGCATGTAAGAGGGCAAAATTATTTTTTTTTACGTTGGTACATTCACCTGACTGCTGCAGTTTTTTTAATATTGAGATTTTGCCTTTTTTTTTTTTGCAAAACAAATGAACACAGAACACAGAAAACAAGGCCTGGTGGGTGGTTTATGTTTTAAGCCACCCACTAGGTGAGCTCTAGTCAGACCAAGCAACACTTTGGCCGGATACACACAACAACAAAATGCTGCTCACATGTTAATACTGCAGTACTCTACAATCCAAAAGAGTCTGTTTGTCACATTTATGACTTTTACTTTTGTTACCGCTAATGATTGTTCACATTTCCATTTAACATTTTAAAAGCAGGACTTTATTGATAATGTTATATTTTTCCTTTGACATAATGCTTCTTAAACTTCAGGTAACGAATTAGTTAAAGGAAATGTATTTGTTCATTTATTGCTTCAGGAAAAGGATTTAAACACATGGTTTTTGGAATTGAGTTCAGCCACTAAATTATGTTTATGGTGAATGATTTTGATGTCTAGTACCATCACTCTATAAGTCACACTATGATAAGTGCTGCTTTTCAAGTTTTTTTGAACTGTTACAGCTGTTCACAAACAACAACACACTGATTCAAATAAACCTGAATAAATAAAGTGCAGCACGTATCCATGTCTGTTAAAAGCAACGGTGCCTTGAAGAAATTCTAGATTCCTCATGAATGGTATAGTCGAGCCCATATGGAACAGGATAAACCTTAAGCAGGGAAGAAACAACATTTAGAGGCTGGAATGACCAGGGACTGGCAGCGGGGCCTTGACCAATACAGAATATAAATCTTGATAGCTTTTCATGATATACAGCATCACTTAATGGAGTGTCTGGCCCTCTGACCATAAAATTAAATGTCACTGTCGCTTTGTCTACCCTCATTATCATACAAGCGTCCCAACACTGACGTCACACTTCTAATAAATATACATATTACATACAGAGGTGCAAACTGTGACTTTGTAAATAGCCGTCTCCACCTGTCCCCCAATCTCCCAGCCAATAGGAGAGTGTCTGTAACTCTGTCCACTGATGCTGGACCTACTCATTAAGCTGAGGTTTATTGCATGACTACGAGTGAAAGCACAAATATAACGTCTCACCGAAACAAGGCCTCTAAATAACGTTCATGAATCAACCTGATTCGGTGACCCACTGTAAATTCTCTGCCGGCTTAAAATGTCAAATGGCTTACGCACTACAAGGCCTTGAACATTTTAGTATTTGCACTGAACCTCTGCGCAAGTAATTATGCAGTTTTATTAGGAACTCCTAGGGCTTTGTATGCAGCTCCGATTGTGGAGTTTTCCTCTGGGCTTTGAGTCAAGAGGATTCAAATGGCCGGAGAGTTTAATGAACTGGTAGCATAAAAACCTCAGTTATTTGTCTGCAGAGTTTCTCCACCTGCTCCCCTGTGGGATGTTGTTGAGAGTGACATCTGAAACACCTGCGCTGGTCCCATTTACAAAGTCAGTAAAAACAGTCAATCAAGCTGAGGAGCTGGTAAAACATGACTGTGCCCTTGAAGCATGGGCCACGGCACTTGTCTTTTTATTGAGCCTATAATTCACCCGTGACTGCCTGTTGATTTACGACAGTTAGATGGGATGAGACTGTGGATACTGCTGATGGCTGTTGTGGCCAGCAAAAGTGCCGTGTGGCATGCGGTGGGGGGGGGCAGGCTACAGCTGGAAGTATATAACCCAGTTGGAACCAACAGAGCATGTACAAGGCTTCTTTCCATCTGAGGACCTCCGTAAGAATCAGAGCCAGTTCCAAGAACAGTGTCCTACAGTGATGAAGTGTAAAAATCTCCTGTCCTGGGCCTTCCTGCTCGTGGCCTCTGGCCCACTCCTGGCCCACCCCATCACAGAATCTGCTGAGATGCCCTATCCAGGACCTGGTAAGTGGAAAGTAACATCTCCATTATAGCATTGATTCATAGTTATTTGGTAATTAATTTCCTTGATTAGCATTTTGATTAATAAAGCTTAATTTTTAAAGATTAATGGTAGGCAAGTCATGTCCTGAGCCCTGGAAATAATTACTTTAGAGTCTACGTGTTGAACGCTAACTGTTTTACCAAAGTTCAGACACTTGAACCATTAATGCTAGATTACTGATTACTGTAGAATCTGTCATGACAGAGGTGTTCACCTTACTCTGTTAGTTTATTCAGCATCAAGACTTAAATCTTGTCCGTAGATAGAAAATGTACACTGTTTGAATCTATACCTATCAGTGGTGTGATACCAACTTTGTGTGGTTTTTCGCTTGTCCCCAGTATCAATTGAGGACCGAGGAGTCGGCGCTCTGGATGATCTGTCTCTCTCCGAGCAAACCTTCCCTCCTCAGGGTGGTGCTGGTCTCAGATATTCCACTCTGATATCTGGGGAGACCAACAGAGATGGTAAGAAACAGACTTTACATACTTGCATGAGCTCATGTGTGTGAGAGTCGCCCCTTCATTTGCCCAACTCTTTACTTCTTTAACCTTTATCCTACCACTGCCCAAAAGCCGGACATGCTCAGAAATGCACAGAAATATTGAAATATTGCTCTCACGTTTTATTTTCTCTCAGGCGTCAGGACAACAGGCCTGCTTCCGAGGGGGATGAAAAGAGAGGTGGGTTTTGACAAACACTAACACTAACACTGCGAAGAAAAGTAAGCCGCATACTGTAAGTAAATGTTTATCGCTACAACTTTATCTTCTCTTTCAGGTCCTATTGGAGAAACAAAGTCTCCTAAATCCATTCAGCCATGTGTTTGGCATCCGGAAGCAGTTCAGGAAGAGAGAAGGGAATTCTGAGTGTTTCTGGAAGTACTGTGTTTAAAACGGACGACAAGCATTAATGCTACACACAAGAGACAGGGCTTGCACTAAAACAAAAACCCCTATCTTGCCCTCGCATAAGTACATGCAGACAAAGTCAACATCATGCTTGCATATACTGTATGTGCGCATATGCGTGCCCAGTGCATGTACTCACACACTCACACACACACACACACACACACACACACACACACACACACAAGCCGGTATGATTGAGACTTGTTGCATGTGGACTTTAAGATGATTTATTAAGATTACTTTTATGTTATGTGAAACTATATTTGTGTACACACATTTCTTAAAAGTCCTTGGTTGACTGATGTATGGCCAAATGTCTTTTAAATGTGAAAGTCAAAGGTCATACAGCACTGTATGCTGAATAGAAATAAAACCTATATTATAAAAACTGTATCTGCTAATTGTCTTTTCTGGATAAAAGTTGTTGGAGAGAAACATACTGGCAGCTGGAGAAACCACTACCCTTTTCTTAAAAGTAAAAGAGGAGACAAAAAGACATTGCAAACTTGGTTCTCGAGTTTTCTTCATTTTTTCCTTTTTTTATTATTTTACAGCAGAAAGAATATAAAGCATTCAGAAAACATCTTCCATATTTTTAAGGGCAATTCAAAACGTTTTGCATGGCTTCAGCAGCTGAAATCTTTTTTTTTTTTTTTTTTTTTACATATCCATCGAGTCAGTGACGCTTGTACATGCACAATTACAAAAATAAAACTTACAAACAAGAGAAGGGAAGAAAAAGGAGGAAAGCAAAACACATTAGGAGAACCAAGAGGAGATGAAACCTTTAAGGGTAGGGGTTGGGGGTGGAGAGAAATTGGGTCACATAACAGGGAAAGACAGAGAGTAAGACAGCTATAGAGGAGAGGAAAATAGGTCTAACACTAGTTCACATGCAAAGTGTCGAGGACCCATAACTTTCTATCAAAGCAGGGCCTTTTTTTTCTTCTTGGTTTGGAATTGATGAAAACGTGCAGTTCCGTAAAGGGTGCCATATAATTGCTGTCCATAAACTACTGAATGCTTGTCTTGCAATACTGGCATTTGCATAAGAGTAAGTCCACTACATGTTTCCAATCATTTTAAACTTCACTAGGTCTATAGGTCTCCACAAAATAGTTCTTTATTGCTCTGTGTCCACAAGTGGAATATGTTGTAAAACGGTTTCTGTTCTGTTGTCCTGATGTGCCTACCTTTCTCCGGTTTGGGTGCTTGAGAAAAAGAAGAGGAGGAAAGGCAGATTCCCAGGTCAGTTCACAGAACATGTTGAAATTGATAATACTGTATACTAATGCAGAGAGCCTATCAGCTAACCTGTCATCCCATTCATAAATGGCAGTAAAACAAGATTTGCAGGTGAACTTCTCATATGACTACACTCTTAATCTTAAATACCTTCTACACTTTGTCACTTAGATAAATTAAAGGCCTAAAGAACTGGCCAGAATTATACTATGATTTGACGGGCTTCTGCGAAAGAACGTCAAATCATTTATCTTAATGAGCTATAAATAACAGGACTTTATTCCAGGACTCCAATGGTGTCTCTAATGTCCAACGATACTGAGAGGAAATGGATTATATTTCATATTCACTCATTTTAATGACTTCAGTATAGCAGTGGTGAACCTGTCTGTCCTAGATTCTGAGCCAGAAAGCATTGCTGAAAGATTTTGTCAATTTCAGCTTCTTCTGCTGTGAATCGCGTGTCCTGCTCTGTTTCCTCCTCCCCATTTTGGCACCCTGAGTAAAAAGAAGGGAGGTGAACCAGTCCCTCAGCCCGGAGAAGAGCAATGCTGCCTTCACCGCTCAGTGTACAAGTCAAACCGACACCTTGACATGTCTGCATGTGTGCTGTGCGGTGTCTTGTGCGTGTGTTTGTGTGTATCGTGTGTCTCTTAGTTAATACTTGCTATATATACTGCCACAATGGTCTCCGACCTTCGCCGTTTGTTCCTGTTTGAAGTTGGGAGCACACTGATCAAATCTAAATGAATCAAAAACTAAAGAAAAAGTCTAAAAAGTTAGAGCTTGCTCTAAAAACAATCCTGTCTTCATGCTTTGCCATGAAAATGTCAGTAGCTACTGAGTATTGATCACCGGCTCAATTTGTAGGTCTGCCCTCCAGGCACATGCCCTCTGTCTTTCTGAGTTCTGTGACACGTCAAACCAGCGTTCAACCTTTTTACAGAACAGTATTTCTTTTAACGAGTCTATCTGACTATCGATTCTAGGAAAATAAGCATGCTTTAGGTGCAGTTCTGTCACCCTGTTAACTATTTTACCCATGCAAGCATAATAAATCCTTCTCCTTTTTGCCACAACACTGCATTGGCTATGCATTCTAACCACAGATGTGAGGATGAATGCAGGGCAACAAACCCCAGTAGTGGCATTTCTAAATGTGATTTTAACAAGCTGTCCCCGTACAAAACTAAGGCAAAAAGATGAAAGAAAAAAACTAAGCATGTTGACAAGCTGGAGTGCCGTACTGATACTGGTGTGATAGAGGGGATATCATATTGTGGCTTAGGTGGGTGTAAGGTGATGGTGATCATGTGTGTTCATGTAGAAGATACAGCACTGCGTGTAGGTGACCATGTTCTCTCAAAATTTTCTCAGCCTCAGGTACATTAATGCTAAGCTTCTGACATAAGCTTGGCATTATAAGGATATGAATAGGCACTTTCTACATAAACACTCAGGAAATAAAGTTTACATATCAGATGAGTGAAAAACAAAACAACAGAAAACAAAAAACAAAAAAAACAACAAGCAGTCAGTCAAGGAAAAAAAAAAAGAGAAATACCTATTTAGCCCAAAAATTATATGACAAACATGACAACACTTCAATAAAAAAAAACAAAAGTTTTTCAGTGGCACTTTGCTGAATGATCACATGTCATTACTTGGATACACAATACACTTTCTGGTAGTTCTGGTATTTATATGTTATTAGAATTAGGCAGCAACCACTAGGCACCTGTACACCAGCAGCTCATGTGTATTCTTTCTCAGATTGTTCAGTGTATTGTACATCCCTATCAAAACTGCTGTATATTAGACACATCCAGTGCATTACAGTCATTTTGGCTCACTGACCCCTGCGTCGAGATGGATGACAACTTTTAGTGCTGTCCCTCCGGATAGAATCGTTTTAGCACCTTTGACTGTTCATTTAGCAAATGTGTTTTCGTAAGCTTGACCAAGCAATCCAGTCATGTACAGTATGCTACATGTTTGTCAACTAGACACCTTTGCTCTTTTGGAATACAAGGTCTATTTTGACCCTGGCAGCCCTGATCAAGGAGTTTTCCATTAAAACATAATGTATTCGGAAAATATGGCCACCAGTTTACTTGGGATTGGTAAATCAATGTTTGTCGCAACATTTAAAGAGGCGAATTCAATCTTTTTCCATGTACGGGAGTATTAAAATGGATTACTTTATAGGGACACCGTGGGCAAGGCTGCCATTTACAATCTTTAAGCTCAGACAATATACCTCAGAAACAAGTCACATTCCATTTGCAATGACAACAAAAGTAAAACTCAAACTTTGCTATGGTATATTCATTGATGGTAAAATACTTCACTTATCTGTGGGAATGGTGGAGATATGAGAGACTTAAATCCTTTCTGCTTAAGTACGACTCCCTCTGCAAACTGTGTACCTTATTGATCTAGTGATCCTCTGCCAGTTGTGATCTCATGGTCTTTAGTGCTAGTGTGTATTTCATTTGTATGATTATCTGCTCTGCAAAAATTAACTTAATTCTCTTCTTAAGCTATATAGCATTCACATACCTTGGCACCATTGGCAAAAGATTCTTGGTAGCCCAAAACAAACAAAAGAAAAAAAAGTAAACATAACTGTACTTGTTTTAAGATAATTTTGCAGACTTCTCCTAACTCTAAATACAGTATTTTTTTTTTTAACTTTTTCATATTGCAACGATATCATGCTTTAGCAAAAATGTTCTTCTCAAGAACGATCAAAATAAAATAAAATACTCTAATAGTGAAATAGTTTTAATTTTACAGAGCATAGCCACTACTGCTTTTGTTGTTTTTTTTTCCCTTTTAACTCTGTTCATACTTTTCATGCACATAGCTCATTTTTATCCCAGGTATTTACACTATATACAAACAATACAACCATACTTCTTAGGCATTCAAACAAAACTATACAAATATTCTGTTTTTGTCTCGTACCTGTTTTTGACCCATTTTTAATGAATAAAATAATATATTTCTAAAATACAATCCCCTTTGGGTAAATGTTTTTTCCTACGTACTTTCAGCCTTCTTTATATACAGAAATCGCTCAATTGTCAAAAATATGGATTTGTCAAACCCCTATTTTGGGACAAGCTTAGGGACCCCTCAAAGAATCTCTAAGACGTCAAGGCAATGTATGTGATCTTCCCCTCAAAAGCCTTCACAGGCTCTGAAGTTCATTTAAAAAGAACAGTAGTAACCTGCATGACCATAACCATTACAACACAAAATAGGCAAGTTCTTTTCTCTTGTTAGGTTTCAGAGGAGCAATAAATTGAACAAGGCAAACTTAACCAAAGTAAAAAGAAACCGGACAATACAGGGATAGCTTCATCACTGAGATGGTAGAACATATGGTGGAAAAGATGGATATGTGTACCACTAAAGTGGAAACAGAAAGAAAATCATAGGATAGGCTGAAAGACTAGACCATAAGCACACAAGCAAAGACTTTTCTTGCCAAGAAGTCATGCATTTTTTTCTTGGTAGGATTCAACAACATAGAGTCTGAAGATACAGATCATCAATACATTAGACATGATGGAACAAATACATTGGACAGTATGGAACAAATTCAAGTAATAAAGTGACAATATAAACGCTAAAGCATAGGGTTTTTTTGTTTTTAAGAAATGGCAAAACAAATATTTTATCCCTTATCTGCATCTGCATGGTTAAACCCCTGACTACATTCATTTGTAGCTCCACCCATGTGGGCAGACTGGTGGGGTAGAGCACAGTGGGACAGGAGCAACTGTTGAGCTAAATTGAATACTATATCATCTACAGCAGTGGATAGAAGTGGGAGCGTGGGTTACCAATATATTTGGTTAAAAAAAAAATCCTTCTTCAAATGAATTGATTGGTCACTTAAAAAATTATGAAATACAATTAGAGCCCAGAGTGTTTCTGCATGGTCTCCCTATCCTCTGAGGTCTTCTGCAGCAGCCTTAATTTACGTCTCTTCAGGTCCTCATGTGTGACAGACCTCCTCACACATGTCCTGCGTTTGCTTCCTTGATCGTCCAAAACCTCTTCATATCCAAAAAAGACAAAGCAATCCATGAAAAAGTGCAAAAAATGCCACGAAGCAAATGTTCTGCACCCCCCACCCCTTAAAGTTTATAATCCCGTAGAAGTTGCCACTCTCCGACCAAAATCAAGTCAGTGGAAATAAAAGATATGTGAAAAAATGCTCTTGTACATGTAATATTAGTTGAACCAGTAACACTGCAGAAGTAGTAATAATTGCAGTGCTTGCATTGATGTTTTTTTTCCATTTCTCTTGTAAAATGTCTTGGGTACAAATGAAAAAGAAAAGAGGAGTCAGGAGAGTGATGTCACATCGCGAGGGGGCTCTTCTGAGGGGTCTCATGTTCCCTTGCCCTTTTCAATTCTTTCACCCTGGAACACAGACACAGACAGGTGGCCATGAATGCAACAGCCATGACTTGAGTATAAAGCTTATCAAGACACACACAGGCTTAACAGTAATCACACCGTTCAGCCAGAACCATCAGAACAATATCAAGTCAGCCCAGATCCGGAACTACGGCTGGTCTGCGAAAGGAAATGTTGGTCAGGGTTGAACTGAACTTGCACTTTGGAATGAACAAATGGGGATTATTATGGCACAATTACAGAATCATTACTACATTCATTTATTACATTTGGGATAAAATGCACTTTTATGACAAAATAAGTACAAGAAAGCTTGTGATGAAGGGAATTTAATTTTAAATGTTCCAACACAATATGGTGATGATATTATAGTTGTTATAATTACAGTTATTCTAATTTGATATTACTCATTTCAAAGTGACACTTGCACCCTGAAAAACTTTTTTTGCACAAAATGCAGCATGTGACGCTAATGTGACAACCTTTGATTACGACAAATGAAGATCAGAATGCAATGTACAACTATCCTTCCACATTTTTAAATCTATTTATTCAGTGATAAAAACAATGAATCATTGGACTAATGTTAATGGTCAAAGTAGAGGCCACTTCCTCATATAAAAACTAAAAATACTAAGAATTCTTTCTAAACAAGTCAAGTCTGAGAAGAAATTCAAAATTTGTGGGAAAAAAGTTATGGATTTTCTGAATTTCAAGCCTTTATACATGCGTTGTCTGGCAGTTCACAAAAGAGTACCACCAGAAGCTGGTGTGGGTTCACAGAAGGGACATTGTGTCTCAAGTGTATGAGCAAAAAGCCGTCAGCCTGCTGAGTACACAGCACTCTGTAACCTAAAAATTGATTTTAACACATCAACCCCCATCAAGTTATGGATTAAGTCCCTCTCTGGCAATTCTTAGCAAAAGGTAAACACTGCAACATTTATGTACTGAAGAGAAGCAAACTAGGTACGTGCAGGCTTAGATACAGTGTTTGCACACAAACCCTGTGTGTATGTGTGTGTGTAAATGTAAGTTTGTGTGCTGCATCCTCTCATCCTCAGTTGGTGTACCCCCTGGAGGGATGAATCCATTAAAGCTCTGTGCCAGAGTCCCAGTGGGTGAAGGAACCTATTGTTTGTTTTTTTCACTGTGACCTATATGCTATCACAGCTTCCTAACCTATTATCACAGTGCAGCAGACAAGCCTGCCATAAGAGGTGGTTACATCAACAATCTCATCTGTTATGAAAACACGGTGCCCTAATTTAGGACAGTTAAAAGCAGATATGAAAAGAGTAAAAACAGGTAAACAGGAACGTCAACAGCAAGGAGGTTAAAGATTTGTGAAAATAATCAAATGCTCAAACTTCTATACATGCTATATATGGTGTTTGTAGCTTTTTCCCATTCAGCTGTTTCTTTTTGTATGTAGCTTTTCAATTTGTTTCTTTTTTATGAACCAATGGGCATATTACATTCAACAGTTTGACACAGTTTTTTGGAAATTAAAGGGGATAAGTTCCCCTCTCAGTCTGTTGAGTGGCTAGAAACAGGACACACAGCCAGTCAGACAGACAGACAACTACTTGAGAAACAGCAGGCCCATAGCATGCCTAAAGGTAGAAGAGCAAGGCCCATAGTTGTCACCACTTGTCATGCAGCAGAATAAAAGATGATCGAGAAAAAGCCTCCCGTTCTCTCAAACTGGCTATCTGCAAAACCACACGAAACCAAAATTTAAAATAAAAAAACAATCATGAACAAAAAGTAATTTCCAAGGAGAGAAAGACAGAGATAAAGAGAGTCAGAGAAGTGTCTGTTAAGTGTTGCAGTGATATTGTCATCCATAAGCATTTTGTTAGTTAGAGATAGGTTCTGCTCTAAATCTGAGCTTCTCAGTCCACCTGTGGCTCCAGTTGGCAGCCTTCATGCAAGCAGGCATCAAGCAACAGTGATGGAGAAGGAGGCAGCGTGGGTGGAGGGGTGGGAGAGAGAGAGCAGAAGAGAGAATCAGAGTGAGGGAAGGAAAGAGAGAATGCGAAGGCCGAGACCCCAGGAGGAGATAATTGTATTATTAAAGAGTGAGAGGGAGAGACAGAGGGGGAGTTAAGAGGGAGAAAGGGGAGTACAGAATAAACAGAGCAAGAGAGAGAGAGAGAGAGAGAGAGAGAGAGAGAGAGAGGCACGAACTGAGTTGCTGAGGCTGCACTCACCCGCTTGAACAGTCTATGGTCCATCAAGGGGCTTGGCATAAACAGCAAAACAATACCAGACAGCTATTAGCACACAGTAGGCACTGTGAAGGAGGGGGCGAGGATAGGTGGGGGCCAAATACAGTGGAGGGGGAGGGAGGTGGAGCTTAGGTGTTGGAGACACATTTCTAACCACCCAATTTTTCCAACAAAAGTAAATCAAACACATCACACCGAATAAAGAGAATGGTTTAGAGATGGCAAAATTAGGAAATTAGTGGTAGTTTCTACAATTTCTTACCCATTAACTCAATGGCATATTATTCTCTTAGACCGTGAACCAACCATTGAAGTTTTGTTTCGCCTATGTAAAAGTTTGTGTATATATGAGTATGTTAGTATTTGTTAGTCAGTGTCGGGGTCTACCTGTGGCGACAGCGGCGTAGGAACCTCATGATCTTCCTGGCAGCCTGATCCTGCCTCTTTGTGAGCAGACTACCTCTATAAAACACCAGATAGATGACAGGGTTATACTGTTTGTAGAGCAGCAGTTGAAGACTGGCACACATTTCTGTGAATATTAATTTAAGTCAGTGTTTATCAGGGTTCTATTGCAAAACAGTCTAATCATTTTGAAACACAAAAATTCATGACAAGACACTGACTATTCATCAGCTCTATAATCGTCATAAATGACTTGCCCATAATAATAGAATGTCCATAAATGACTTAAGGCACCGCTTCTCCTTCAACAACTCCAATAACTTAACTCTTGCAATTAGTTTTGTAATAGGTAGCATGACAAAGTGGTATCTTCATTAAACCAGCTGTCTCTATCAGGATTAGCATATTCCAGTATTTGGCCTTTACATGTGGCTGAGTATCTACCTCAGTTTGTGCTGCACCAGGGCAGCAGCTGCCCCACGGTGGTGGGGCTTCAGCCTGCCAAACTCCTTGTAGCTGCGGTAGTATTGCTGAATGAGCACGGCGGCCCTCCTGCTCTGCTGGAACTTCTTCTGTTCATGGTAGCTGCGAAATTTACTCTGGATAAGGATGGCGGCCTGCGTCATCTTCTTATAAAGTGCATACTGTTGACCAGAGCAAAACAATATGTCATGCTTTGCCGTGTGTGAGTGCCGCAATGGTGCTATGGGCTCAGGCTGGAGTAGAGGAACACAGTCTGAAGTTTGGCAATGAATTCAGCTGCTGGTAGTGAAAATGTTTTACCTTCAAGGCTATCCATGTTAGCTTGTAAACAGAAAAAGGGAAAGACTGTGAATGATGCACTAACATGTCCTAATATTCACCAAAACTCTGTTGAATATAAAAATGTTGAAAGCAGAGTATTAAGATAGTTAATTCATAGACCTGCCTCCATAAAGACCGTAATATACACTAATAAATTAATCAATCAATCAATTTCAAATCAGGAACACTTCAACACTTTGTGGTACCTACCTGTTTGTATTTCTTGTAACAACGTTGAATAACAGCAGCAGCTACTTCCTGTTGCTCTCGGAGCGGCCGTCCCTGTTGGAGAGTAGAGTGGGATAGGTCAGAGGTCACAGTAGAACCTGCATTTCGCCACAAACGAAATTAGTTGCTCTGTCAAGTCTCGCTGAGGTTTCCTGATGGCTGGCAAATGAATGCCACCCTGGAATGAGTTCACCCCTGGTGGACCGGCCCCCATGTGAGCAGTGGGGAGGAGGAGGCAAGCTGTGGAGCGACAGAGAGCCAAAGGTCCACCTCAGTTTCAGCCGGCACAATAGAGGACTGTGAACAACAGCGAAAAGTTTGTCATATGAAAACTCGTGTAGCTGGGGTGTGGGTAGCAAGTTGAGGGATGGGATCGGGCAGGGGGAACAGGACTGGTGTGTAGAGAGCTAGTTATAAACAGGCAAGTAGCAGGCTCCAAACACCTAACTGAGAGGGAGAGGGACAGTGAGAGAGAGAGAGAGACAGAGAGACAGAGAGATGAGAACATAAACTTAATTGTGTCTAATTAGAGTAGGGATACAGGGGACAATGCATCGTTCCTCTAAGCAAGGCCATGCTCTGCTCAAGCCACCTTCCCATGCTGAAACCACAGGGACATATCTGTATTTCTTTGTTTTTGTTGTCATGTGTATATGAGCAGAGAAACAGAGGATGAGACAGAAACAGAGGTAGAAAAATGTGAATAATATTAAGCGTGATTAGAAACATTATATCTCCAGATGAAGATGCTGATGAACCGTATTACAACCATGAATTTTACAGCAAAAATCAGAGCTCCATAGCTTGGAACCAAATAAACACGAACCCTTCAACATCTCCCCAAAAGCCCAAAACAAAACCATCTAATTACTCCAGTCCTAACAGTACAGCCCTGCCCCGCTGTGGGCTGCAGTACACCAAGCATATGTCACCTGAGCGCCAGGCCTGTACCTTGTACTTGCGGAAGGCAGTTTGGACTAGGCGGGCAGCCTCATACAGCTCTCTCTGCTCTGGATCTGACAGAGTCAGCTGGGCCAGGTCTCGCTCCACTTTGCTGTTGGAGGCATTGATGAACTCACTCCAGTCAGCTGGGGATGGGAGTGTGGACCTCTCCAGGGAGCCCTCTCTCAGCGGAGACCCGCCAGGACTGAGGCTGGGGTTGGACGATGGGGTAAGGGGTTCGTTATAAAGAGATCTGAGGAAAGAAGATGACAAACAAATGTCACTTCTTTTCAGACCTCTGTATTGTTTGTTTATGAATGCTGCTGGGAGTGATTATGCAAGCTTACACAACACCTGTTTACTTAACACTTACACTTCACTCTGACATTAAATTGGCAATGTATGTGTGGCACGAATAAACGTGTACCTCAGTGTTCATTTTTACCCCCCACCCATTTTATTCAAACAAAGTAGTAACCTAGGACAATACCACAGTGGAACAAAGCATAGAAAAAAGGATGAATACCTCTGCAGTGAGGAAGACACACACGCTGTACGCACACCCACATGCCGTCTATGCAATATGCATATCTGCTGTCCCCTGCCCCTTACCGTAAGTGTATGATGCTCGGCAGCTGTTCCACATCTCCCAAGTAGTTGGCCAGCCAGTTCATGGTGTTGCTGACCCCTGACGTATCTAAGGGCACAGAGTCTGCAGAGGTGAAGTTCTCCCTCTTGATTCTCTCTGGCGTTGCTTCAATGATATGCTCTGCCAGAGTCATCATGTTTACCTGTTTTGTTGAGACAAACAAACATGACTGAGGAGAGGATTTGCTTTGTCAGAGTTTACCACTATATGTAGTATATGTTAAGAAACAACGTAGTTTGGTGATTGTGCATGGTCTTGACAAGCAGGTTTAATTTTCTCACTCTATGGTAAAAATGTTGGATCTAATGTCAAGGGAGAGAGTAATAATGATGAGAATGATATTGTTGCAGGCTAAAATTTCTAATAAAGCACTTCATCAACTGGAGGAGTAGTTAGACTGAGATGGATGGCTGAAATAATATCTTGGCTACTGAAGTGGATCAATTGAGAGTTTATTATGCAGTGATGGTCATTAACAGAGTGCCAGGTTGGCCTGCTGTGTGTCGCCTACCCAATGCAGAGGGTGGATGTAAAAAAGGTGGCAATGCACTGTTATGTCCAATTTAAATGTCATCTTGCCATGCTTTCTTCACTGGTGACTTTGTAGGTCTTATGCATGCCACTTCAAAAACTGGTGCCATCAAAATATCCATATCACGTCCTCGCTCTGATAGTGCACATGCTTTACCGTATATGCAAAACTTTCTATAGCTATTTGTATGTAAGGCTTTGCATTTTCTGTTTTCATCAACTTTAACAAAAACAGTGTTTTAAAATTGAGAAGATCACTTAGCACTGCCACTTTTCAGCTTGACTGGTATACCATTTTTGTGATGCAGTCATTTACTTCAAAAGCAAAATGTTATGGCCCAAATGAATTCTTTGGCAGTGCTGGTGCCAGGTTCGTCACATATAGGTGATCGAGTACAGTGTTATTATCATTTGTTTTTATTACCTGCAGGTCATCCATCTGTGTGAGACAGTCCTGGTTCTCCAGATCCTCCCGGTAGGATAGCAGTTCCGCTTCAGCCATTTCTCTGTCTGCCATCACAAGCATGCCTAGCTGTTCCCGCTGACGTAACCGGTTGACCAGTTTCTCCTTCCCCAGGCTACTGCTTCCACCGACCCCCAGCGCCTTCCTTCCCAAGCCGCTGCCGGAGAAACTCTCTCTCGAGGTCCATCTGGCTGTCCCTGTGCTGCCTCCCGTAGCAAGGCCCTTGTCTGAGCTCAGGCCTTCTGAGGACAGGCTCTTGGGGCTAGAGGACAGCTTGTGGAGCTGTTGCTGCTCCAGGCTCAGAGGAACAGACATGGCCTTGTCAGGCCGACTCTGAAAGAGTTCTGGGTTGGGTTTATGTTTTTTAGCTAGTGGGAGATCTCTTTGGCCCTCGCTGCTGTAGTAGTTGGAGGGCTCTGACCTGGGCCTTCTTAAGTCTGCAAAAAACAGAACATGTGACAATTAGCTGCATAACACACTAACACTGACTTTGTTTGTCATACACTAACAGGGAATAGGGGATCTTCTAGTCAGTGACTTTTCTTCTGAGTGTAAGAGACATGCAAAAAAGATCCAGGTCTACTGACCTGGATTGAGGCTGGTGGTGCTGGATGTGGTTGTAGTGTTGGCAGGACCTCCTTTCTTGCCGCTTGGTGCAACTACACTGTCGTTTGCCCAGCTGACCATCCAGCTGTCTGTGGTGGGAGCATCAGGGCCCGGGGAGAAAGACATGCGAGTTGTGGGTGGTAGAGGGGCTGGTGGCTGCTGCTCTTCCCTCTGTAGCTGCTCCAGACATTCAGCCAATTTGGTATGGCCACGAGAGCGGGCAATTGACAGGGGTAAGCGGCCTAGGGAATCTGGTATGGCTAGGGCACGTCTGTCCCACTTGTACAGGACCACTGCCGCCTCCAGGTGACCCAGTGCACACGCCCACATCTGGATGGAAAACGGAAAGATAAGAAAAGGCAGAGAAATGGAATTAGGGGGTTTCATTACACTGGACTGTTAAAGTCTACACCTACTACAGGTTTCTCTCACAACAGACCACGCAAACTAGGATTTTCTTCATTCTTGCTAAAAGATGTTAACTTTAACTCTCTTACCAGAGGCGTGCACGAGAAGTGATCAACATTCAGAGGGTCCACTTCTAACTCCAAATCAATACTATCAGCATGCTTGGTGCTGGATGGAAGAGAGAAAACAATCAGCAACCCACTGCCATTTGGTGCGGTACACACCAATTACAAACCAAAGCACCATTTCACAGTATCTAGAGTACTTTGTTCTCACCGCCACTTGATGAGTGTCTGGATGAGGGTGGCATAGCCCTGGCCTGCAGCCAGGTGAAGGAGTGTCATGCCTCTGAAGGTCTTGGAGTGGATTAGGTGTTTGGACTTGGCCCAGCAGGCTCTGCTCATCATCTTCTCACAGACAACCACGACACGGCTCTCAAAGGAGCTGCTTGCTTGCATCTGGCCAGATACACACTCACATACACAGACGAGCAAGTCGTTATTGGTTGTTCTCAATTCCTCTTTAACAAGAAAAATCACTCACTTCTCAATCATTCAATCAATAACAAAACAATGTGCTTGCTACGCATCGTCACATGTAATATGATTGTCTTAATGCACAACCTATGAAAAGCGTGATGTGGCTTTTTACCTGTGACTGGCTGTTGATGCCTCCCCCTCCCCCTCCTCCGCCTCCTCCCCCTCCCCCTCCGCCTCCACCTGTCCCCCCTGTTCCACCCCCAGCTCCACCACTCCCTGCGCTGCTCGGCTGCTGGTGGCTGGCCATCTCCGCCATCCTCCTCTCCATCTGCTCCAAGCGCTCCAGGATAGACATTCTGAACTGGTTATCTGAGCAAACAGTGGGACACAGAAGAAGAGCACGTCAGCACACAAGTAGCATCCAGTGTGCAAATTTTAAAAAAAATGTTTGTCTTTGCTGTTAGCGGCATAAACAACCCTGTGTCCTGACAAGACAAATTATCACAAAGTACGCACCACAAGCTGCAGCTAATATGTTCCTCTGAGCAGCATTAACCCTGTCGCAGTGACTTGGGGCTTAAAATCATGAGGCGTGCAATCAACACTTGCACAAATGTAATAAACTAATTTCTGAGATGCTGCAAAACTGATGGCAAGTTCGTTTCAGCTATAACACACAAAACCCTGATAATCATTATCAATCTCTACAGAATGTCAGTGAAAAACAATAGCATCAATCAACAACCATTGGCGTTACTAAAATAACCTTTCAGGCCCATCAATCATCTGCTAACGGCTCCCATCACTAAACTCCTGCCGCCATCTCTCCTGCACCACTCTAACACAGCCCCAGCAGGCGAGTACAGGTTGAATGATCGGCAAATGAGTGGGGACATGTTTAATGCGTCCACCCTTTCACACAGGGCTTCAGACATGCTCTGGGGGAGTGTGCAGCTGAAGGCCCTCTCCAGCTGATTAAGTACAGCCTATTATGGCTAAGGAGTCCCAGCCCACCCCCCTTTCCATGCGCCTGTATGGTAAGAGGACCACAAGGCTGACAGTACTAAATCAATCACAACTTGCACCTATCCAGAGTCCTTGAAAACCCAGCCTTTCCTTACATCAAGATGGATGGAGTTGCATAAGACATAGAGTAATAATAGAGTTTCTACAGGATGCTTAAGAGGCGACTACTGTTTTGTACCCTGTGTCAAAGTGGTTGTATGGGTTGTCTCAGCACAAGTTTTCAGCCCTGCAACAAGAAAAGGTCATTTCTATATAAGAAACACAGAATATGCTGCATAATTCAAACCCAATTGAGCAAAGTGCAGAGCAAATGACTTCTAAAGACTACACATATTTAAATTTACTGAAACAAGCACAAAAAATAAACAGGGTGTAAGTGAGAAAAATTAGCAGACTGTAAAATGGCCCTGCAGGTTTTAATCTCTGCAAAAAATGTATTTGAGTAACTAATATTGAGTCCAAACACTTACAAACACTGAAATTTATACTTGCTGCAATATGTTCACGTGAGATTACAAGACCCCCCCCCCCTCACCTACACACTGAAAAACAACAAACACTTGCGAGTATGAGTGAGCATGCAGACACACAAGCACACACACAAACACACAGAAAGTATGCTGTGTACAGACAGTGGAATGGGATGGGCACAGAGAGCCCACTGCAGCAGGGAGTATAGAAGACTGCATTAGCATTCCCCATTTAGCCACTACGAGGCCGTTTCTGTGGCAACCTGCTGCCGAGCGGTAACTAGGCGACAGGAACATGGCTGTGTGTGTATGGTCTGCCTGCGTGCTATTGGCTAATTGATGAAGGGGAGGAGAAGGACTCAGTACACCAGCAAAAAAAAAAAAAAAAAAAAATGGTGAGAGAAAGGCAAACGATGAAAAAATAGAGTCTATAAATCTTCTTTGCTGTGCTTTTGTGTACTCTGCCTACTCGTTTCTCTCATTGGTGACACCGTAGGTAGGAACCTAATGACTCTAAGTGGGGAGCCTTCACAGCACGACCTGGTGACATTTCCGCTTTATGGTACCTTGGCAGTCATGGCTCAGGGCTCCATGGAGAGCTAATGTCACAGTCAAACCTCCTATAAGCCACTGTATAAAGAGGTCAAGTAACTGCTATCACTGGACAGAAAAACCTAATGTCACCGGCCGGTAAATTACTGCTTTCAGCTACAACATGCTGCACTGTGAACAATGGACGTGGAGGACAGCGTTGAGGTCTCTGCCTTCGATCAATGGGTGTGCTATAGACTGTGTAATTGAGCATGCTTTCAGATCAGCAGATCACGCTCACACCGAGCAGGTTGGTGTGTTTGCCATGTTTCTTCCTATGTGGGAACCATCTTGAGGCAGGTGAAGTGAAGAGTTGACAGCCTGTTACAGACTGAGTGCGTGTGTCAAGAGGGGAGTCTGAGGGTTGAGATAGGTCACAGCACTACAACCTGCCTTGGCATGAGGCTATGCTGTTCCTCTCCCTCTGGCTTACAGGTGGGGAAAGATGTAGACAGAGAGATGAAGGGAGAGAGGGGATAGTTAGCAGTAGGCTGACATGTCTTTGTTCAGACCCAGTGCTGCAGTGTGCTGCAGTGCAGATGATGTCATCTCCACCTGCTGCCTGCTGCTCCAAATGCGATGCACGTCCACTGCAGAGGGAGGATGGGAGCAGAGACGAATGGGAGGAGAGAGGGAGGAGACAGGGAAGGTGAGCAGCCAAACAGAACCGTAACAACATGGTGACGTTGTTAATGCACTCCCATTCTCCGGTTTACTCCCTTGTGACGTTGTGTGGCAGCAGACGTGGTCACTCTCACACATTTAGGGTGGACTGTGACATGCTATTTTAAAAAGCAACGGGGTGCAAAAAAATGAGCATTATATTCAAATTTATCTCAAAATATATTATCATTAGATTTTGAACACTTGAATGAAAGGGGACTAGTTAACCAAAGTGTAAAATTACAGCTGTCGTGACACAAGTATGCCTTCCACAGCCATGCTAAGTTTCTGTGGATGAGCCCAGTCCCCTCGCTTTTGGAGATTTATTATACGTCTTCCCCATGCTTTCGGTGCTCTATTCCCCCTGCAGGTCTTGGACACTTGCTAACTTTCCCCATCCAAATTGGTTAAGAAAAACACGAAAGGGGAGAGAGCTCCTCCCTCTCCTGAGTAAAAACCTACACTTATTTTCAGGCTCTATATGTTCTCTCACACTTCTGTCTACCTGAACTCGTCTCTGGTGTGGGTTATCCTGTAGAGTGTTGAGTTGTATCTAGTGAGTTATTTTAATGAGAGCAGCTAACAGAGTTAAGAGTGAACGTTTTTTTTCCCTGTACAGTCTGTTACATAAAAATTAGAGTCTTTTGAGTCCTTTTGAAATTACAGTGACTATGTGGCTAAATGACTTGTCTCCCCTTAGAAGTGAGAGGGAAAACCTCTCACCTCTTGGACGAAAGCCTGGAGAGGATGGGAAAATACCACACTTAAGGATGTTTTAATAGCGTAACAGTTGCCTAAGCTACAAAGGGAACTCTATGCACCAAGAATGTGAAAAAACACCCATGTAACACCCTGTGACAGGAGGTCTGGAAACTTCAATGACCGATAACCCAAGTCAGCAATTTTGTCACTTGCCTTGGGGCCAACGCTCATTACTGTAAATTTCTAGTGTTGTAATTGTGAGACCCACCAGACACTGGCCTGCGACTGGTCCCGTAAAACAGATAAAGAAGCTGGGCTCCGTAGGGAGTGACAAGTCTAGTTTGGGAAGTCAGTTTTGCAGAGTCAGAAGTGTTTCTTAGCATGTGATGACTCTTCGCTTGTCACTGTGGCACTGCTGTTGCTTCTCATTAACTTCTCTAAAAGGACACAGGTGTCCTCTAAGAGAATCAGAGAGCACGGGATGCATGCACCTGAATTGATTGCATTGTGTTTCAAGCCACATAATGTCACTGCCCTGCCCAATATGACCTGTCTTATCTCTGGGACGTGGCAGCAGCTCCTCATGAGACAGGCTGACATACAGACGGATAAGGGAAGGAAGGAACAGGGCTGTTTATTGACATGCAGTGGAGCACAGTGGGAGTGAGAACAGTCTGAAGGGAGGAAGAAGACAGCAGGAGAAATTACAGGTAAGGATAGGGCAAGGATGAAGTGAGATGAGATGAGAGGACAGGAGGAAGGTGATGGCGAGGGGGGAGAAAGAGGGCAGGAGAGGAAAAGGGCAGGAGAGAGAGGACACACCAAGGCAGAGGCTGTCATTGAAACAGGCTGAAGAATCAGGTTAACAGGCAGCAAAAGGCTGCTTGTCTGTCCCTACTTGGAAGTGTCAAGGATGAGGGCAAGAGGAGAACTCTTTTTTCATTATTGGAGCTCCATTATCTTGGAAACGTGGGCGCTTGTGCGCACAAACACTCTTTATTTTCATCCTTGGACCGGTAAAATACTGAGATCAAGTACAAGAAGCTTGTTGTACACAATATCAACACACAGCAGCAGTCAGGGTCTTGAACAAACAATATATACTGAAAGTCACAGCTGAGTCAGAATAACTATGCCTCTGTTTTTCTGATTTTTGATTATGAAACACTTCCTCCGTCCTCAGTAGTCACACACCGTAGTCCTTATTAAAACATCTTTAATCCACATTTCTGAAGCTCTGGTTGAGTTCATGCCAATCAATTTAGCGCCGGACCTCATTAACTCTCCGCAGCCCGTCAACTTCTCACATGTAACCCAGTAGACGGACCCGAAGGCCAGCCTCCCTCTGGGTCTCTGTTTGAGCTGACTGACACGGGCTGGTATTTGCGACCATGCAGAGGAGGAGGCCGGGCCATCTGGCAGCAGCCTTCAGAGCTTGAACGCATGGGTGTCTGTTGACCAAAAGATTTGTTCTACCATTATTATTTTTCCTTCCTTTTTATTCTTCTTATCAGAGTGATAACAGAAGATTTAAACTTTTCAAATAACACGTGATAGAGACATCTTCTGTAGAATCTGTTATGGCATCAAATCTATTTTGAGGATGCCATGTATCCATCCATCCATCTGCTCTACTGCTTATCCTGCTCAGGGATGTGAGGGGCGGAGCGAGAGGCAGGGTACGCTCTAGACAGGTTGTCAATCCATCACAAGGCTAACACACGCAAACCGACAGATGCATTCGCATTCACACCTAGGGGTAAATTAGAGTTTCCAATGCACCTAACCTGTGAGTCTTTGGACTGTTAAGAGGAAACTGGATCACCGGGAGGAAACCCCTCTGATGTGGGGAGAACAATGCAAACACCCAACAAAATAACAAGCAAGGCAAATAAAATGACCACTACAGATCCATACAGATTCAGGTTTGATTTTAGCCATTTTAGTGCTGTAAGAGATGTATTGCTGTTTTCTCTCTGTCGGGTGATTGACCATGTTTTGTATTCCCTGTTCCTCAATCCAAAATAATTTTGTCAGCGGGCAAATGTTCTTATAGCTGTACTGGCCCTGCTTACAACAATTTGCATCCTGTACACAACAGCAGAAATCTTTCACGCACAAGGCAATCAGCTTCGATGTCAACATTTTGATTTAAAGACCAAAAACAAAAGCTATGCCAGCCATTTCGCTTGCAGTATATGAACAAATTACAACAGCAACAGGTGGGTAAAATTATAATATTAGGAAATTATTATGTTCTGTCAGGCAATTCTGAATCCTGACAGCTCCACACAAAAATAGGTTTTTTCTCAACCATATACACAGTTTAATGACTGCAAAATAAGGTCACAGTGCTTGAATGATCCTCCTCTGTTCTGCCACAACGCAGCAGCAGCTCTTAACCTACTGGCATTTGCCCAGCTATATAGGTCAATATGAGTACAGTCTGAATGCTGAATAGATACACTGTGTCACATTGAAGGTAAAATGCCAAGAGTGCACGCCGTGGGGATTTACTGTCATCCGCCATCACACTAATAGAGTGATGCAGTATTGTTTTTTTGTCTTGGAAAGTAGGGTAGTTTGATTTTGTTGCAGGTGTTCAATTGATACAGTAACAAGTACATAACATTAGCTTCCTATTTGCATAAACAACTATAGACTGCTTGACACATGAGCTGCAGGGAGGAGTGCAAATGAGAGATGAGTAGAGAAATAATTTCAAAGATGAATCAATCTGATATAAAACACCACGGCCCAAGGGACAGGACGTCTCCAAAGCTTTCCATTAATAGTAAGACAACACAGTTAGACTGCATACACAGGATTCTCAGCCTGTTCTCCTTTTTTCTCTCAGTCGATTTTAACATGGCACTTAGAAGCACATCTCAGTCTTTTGTCATATATTGGAATATATTATATACTATCTATCTATCGATCTATATATATATAATATATATATATATATATATATATATATATATATATATATATATATATATATATATATATAATATATTGGAATGCTATCTACAGAATATTGTGTACAATTGTAATTTACAACGGGAGAATGGGTATAGATAGAGATTTAGAGCCATTTAAACTTGAATGTGATATAAGTTATGCTTGGTGTGAGACTATTTATATTGCCCCCCCCCCCATTTTAATTTGGTTTTATGACAACTCAGAGGGATACAACTTAACAGCATGAACAGGGACCGAAGCTGAATTTGATAAGCATGTTAGCTGACTGACCCACAAATGCAAAGCATAGCTAACAACATAAACATAAAAGCACTTTCTCTGGTTTATGCTTATTAATATGCAGTACACTTAGCTGAGAATACAGAAAAAACACATTATCCCCTCGTGCTTCATAGCAGACTGGGTCTTGTTTGGACAGAGGTAGGCAGCTGAATGCATATTTTAAAATCACAGCACTGACATATTCTGGCTGATGCACAACATAATGTAACCAAATGCAAGCAACAAACTACAGCTTCAAAAGGGACCAAAGGCTTTACTCAACACCTCTTTGACAGTCCCACCCCAAACTACACACATTAAGCTTCACAACTGTAGAATCCACTGCATGACTATTATATGGGATTGCATTAGATAGACATGCTGTGATTATGTCTACCCACTATATCTTGGACTTAAGTCGATTGTATGGTGGTGAAATATACTGTTGAATAAATAAAGCGCACCAATGTGAGAAAAAAAAAAAAAATCAAGAAATCAAATTAAGAATATTAGAAGTCAGTGACAGAAATGACGTGCTCTCTCCAAATAACTGTTTTTCTTAAACGTCCCCGTCTTTTTAAACCCTGTAGTCTGAGGTAACCCATCACCTCCAGGCATAAGCATTCCTACATCAGTGCTGCTGTTACTGGAACTACTACTATTGATACTGCTCATGGTATTAATATTATGTGTGCTAAGGCAGTAACATTGTTGCCTCTAACATTAGAGCGGGATAATACAAGCTGTTATTTTTTATATTATTGGTACCCTACATCTGCTATACCATGATATCACTTTTAATATTAGTAACAACATTTCCACAGATAATAAGATTCATAGATAGAGAGATAAACAGTCTTTATTGCCCCAGGAGGAAAATTTGTTTTCACAACCCCATGCCCCTACGTGTGTCCCCAAATACACACCCACACATGCACATATCTATTGAACATTCAATTGGGTTTTATTTAGGGCTGCAGTGGCAAAGGGGACAAAACTATAATCAAAGTGAAATGATCATTATTAACATTGCTACCCATGCTGCTTCTGCAGCAAGCACAGGACCACCACAGGGGCCACTATATTGCTAACATTACTACCACTAGTACAACTAAAAGAGGCTACATGCTGTTGTGAAGTTCAGCCAAGATACACACTGTTCCTACTGCTGCCAAACAGACCAGATCAACCAATTTGCATTAAAGTTGCCACAAAACACTGCAATGAATGCAGATGCATTGCACCCATTTAAACATAAAAACGCACTGTGGTGATTCATACAACATTTGCAAAAACCTATTCTACAAGACTTTGCAACTATGGTCTATTGTACTGTGTATTTCACGGGTCTTTTCAGAGGCGACAATATGGGCAATGCATCTCCTTCTACTCACTGAATATAGGAAAACTCAGAACTTCGCTGACGAGCAACAGGTAGACAAATGTATATCTGCAGCCCTCTCCCCTTAAAATATTCTGGAAAGCTCTAAAGCCCAAGCAACGTTTGAGGACCGAACGGGCCTGAGGTGAAGATGCCGTTCGCCGATCTGTGCCGCTGGAAGTTCTCCGCGGCGGCGCTCGGCGGACTACCGTAGCAACGGGGAGTTGCTATACGCTGAACTGCACCTCAACTGCCTCATCGGTCCGAGCCACTGATACGGTCGGCACCGGGCGCAGTCTGAACCACGGAACGCCAGCACAAGCAGATCTCACCGGCGACGACAACCGGAGCAGCGCCGAGGTTATCGGGTTATGCGGCAGCCCTCCGATGCGCTGGACCAGAGCGACTGCCGTACTTTCAACGACACGTGAAACGGCGCAGGCAGCTCGCAAAACACACGGTAACAGTCGAGAGACGGTCCCGAGTCCTCGTAATGTGGAAACCCGGTTCTGCCAAGAGTACCGAGTACTGGAAAACAGGCAGAGGAGAGCCGCAAGTCAACTTCTCTTACGGCTCAAAATGCCAGGAAGTGAAAAATAACATTTTTGTCATCGAAGGCGTCTTGAGGAGTCTCTGATTTCTCCAAGCGCTGGTCGTGAGTCAGGAGTTGGCTACTACCGGCGCCAACTCTCCAGTGTTCTGCAACGAGGCAGAGTCGCACGAAGCACTCGAAGAAGCATGTGGCCAAAACGGACCGTTTATTTAAGACAAACAAACAACAAACAACAAACAAAAATCAAAACTCCCACAGCTACGGCACAGACACGTTTGGACGACACGAAATCACAGTAACTCCGCATGCGGGGTGTTCGGAGAAACGTGGAACTTCCAACTTCTAGTGGCACACACGAGAAAACGCACGGAATCTTCAAAACAAAACAAAACAAACAAACAAAAACAGCCCAAACACAACACCAACACAGCACAGCACAGCACTACAGCCATAGGTTGAACTTAACACTTCTAACCTTCTATTTTATTTTCCATGGGTAGAGTCCACCTCAAAGCCAAAAAAACACTGCCTCTTTTTGGTCTTTTAGGAAATGCAGGTGTCATTCAGTGGCATCCTGACCCAGAGGAGTCCAACCAAAGCTGCATTTCACTCAAACTGCAGTTTTGCCCCCACAGTCTGACGGTCGGGCTATACTGCGTGGTGTTATACGGGAAAGGAAAAAACGAAAATAAATGAAAAATAAAATAAAAACAAATGTATCCTTGGTGTAGACTGGCTCTCAGTCTCAACAGAGCACTCGTCAACAATAGAACAAAGTGAAGGAAGAGAGCGACGTGAGGTGAGGGAGGGAGAGAGAGAGAGCGAGAGAGAGAGGGAGGAAGACCGCTCACTACTCCTCTTCCTCCAGTAGCCCCCTCCTCCTCCTCCTCCTCCTCACTCGTTTCACCTCACACACACACACACACACACACACACACACACTTCCCCGGTGTTTCTAGTAGTCGCTGCCGTACCAGCCTGCAGTAAAATGACAAAATACCGCTGCTAGGAGACGTTGTGCGCACGTGCCGCCGGTAAACAGACTCCCCAATCCCCCCGTTTTGCCGCCTCCTCCTCGAGCCGTGGTCCCGCTTCTCAGAGCTCGCTCCTCATCTCAGTGTTATTTATTATTGGTTATTTCTGGCCTATGATAATAATTTTTTTTTTTTTTTTTTAATTTTTATTCAAATAGCTCCACTCTGCTCGACGCGCTTGTGGCGGTGGATTCAGTTCACAGTGCTCCCGCACGGAGGCTCTCCCGGACTGGCGAGAGTCGGCAGAAAACCGCGCAAAAGACGGGGGGGGCTCGCCTTCTCCCAGCCCAGCTGCCGTCTGAAACTAAATCGTGTTCTGTTTGCGGCGGTTTACCGTGTTTACCCAAACACGCCCACCCCTCCGCTCCTGCATTGTGTGTGTGTGTGTGTGTGTGTGTGCACGGTCTGCCGTTTGTCACGCCGGTGTAGTTACGCTCAGTCGGTACTGTCAATACGCTCCCGTGCACACTAACAGTCAGTATGCCACTATGCGGGGGCTGTCATTTTTGGCAGTTCCCAGCGAGCCTCTCCCGGCTCGGGGTCGTGGGATTTGAGCTCGGGGACTTATTTTGGGGCGGACGGTGAGTGTTCTGCAGCTCCGACAGCCTTTTTTTTTTTTTTTTTTTTTCCCTGTCCTGCCCATGGCTCCGTACCTGCAGTGCTGCAGAGAAAGGCGCCCCTTCCCCCACTCTGCATTATGACAAATCAAGGCAGGCAGGCAGGCAGGCAGGCAGCTGTGCCATTAGCACATGATAGAACGGCGAGTCTTCCGCGGGAGAGCCAACCCACAAAGCTGTAAGGGCCGTGGCACGCCGCTGCAGACTCGGGACAAAATGGCCTATTGCACGGATGACACGTAATGTCAGCAGCCCACAGTCAATCAGGTGACCGACTGTAGGGGTTGAGCAGCGTGAGCTTTGACGGCCACGTTAGGTAACAGGTCTGCTGGCACTCGTGTTTTGGAAGCGGGCTCTTAAATGGCCAGCAGGCTTCACTACACGAGCTGTGCAGATGCTCTTCGCTTCATCCGTCGTGCTTCAAGACTGTGGGTATTATCGACGAGTACGCATACCCCAGTGGCTACATCCCGCCCCACTTCTGAAACGAGTCGTACGGTCTAGATACCACAGTGGAAATTTAACTGCTCAATGATTTCAGGGGGCAAACAATGGCGGGCAAATCAACCCGGACTTATCCTCTAGCAACCTTCGTGGGTTTTAAAGTGCGTCGCCGTCCACCGTGCGCTGGAAGCTGTTGGTCACTCGCGCTTTTGCCACAAGCATTTGCTAAATCCTGGGGGGGGGCACTAATTCTTCGCAGTAATGTGTATGTGATTGGCACACCTCAATATTTCACAGGAAACAATCCTTCCCCTTTGGAAAGGCTAACCCTCTCCCTTGTCTCTCTCTCTCTCACACTCACAGGAATGCACAGAAACTCACCTGGTGCCACATCAGGTGACAGCTTGATATAATGATACATCATTTGTATAAACTTGTTTGGAACAAAGCAAAATGGTATTTATACATCACATTTCCTTTCAAGTATCACACATTCTCAGAGCTGTGTGATCTTCAACTTATTTTATGCTATTTTCAGGTACGGCAAATGCCTTTTTCTAGATAATGTGTCAGACTGTGGATCTCCTGCTCTAATAAGTCTCGCAACAAACGATTTATCAGTAGCCGGATGCAAGAGGGCTAAATTAAGATGAAATCCAGCAGAACTGCAATCGATGATCTTTGTGGGTCGCTTCTTGTCTTCGCCATCCTCAAATACAACATTCCAGATCGCCATGAAACAAATAGTGAGAGAGATAGCAGAAAAGGGGTTAATAGATGTAAGGTAATAGGGTGGGCTGTGTTTTTCCTGTGTTACCCCTGAGACAGCCAGCTCCTCCTTAACCGGTTCTGTGAATGGGCCAGTGAGGCAGTAGGGTATGAATGGCGGAGGGATCCACTGCTACTGCCTTGTATGGGAGCCGCCAGCTCTCGATTACTCACTCCCACTCCCTCAAGGGCCGTCTGCAATGCAGCTGTCCTGTGAGCCTGTGCTTCACAGTGCCCTACTTTATCCTGTCAATGCTGAAGCACTGCAGCAATGCTTTCCCCAGCAGCAGCAGCACACACACACACACACACACACACACACACACACACACACACACACACACAGACACACACACACACACATACACGCATACACAAACATACAATGACTTACACACTCATTATACCCTGCTGAACAGGCCTACAGTAGGTCTTCCGACTCACAGACTTAGCTTGAATTTAGAAACCGAATGGAAATTTGCCAGCCCTGCAGCACCTATTGTTATATGTAGAGGACCTCTAAAATCCTGATCTACCAAAGCTTTCTTACTGTAAGGGGGCCACACATAGCAATTTTAACATTATTTGCAAATAATCATAAACATCAGCGTCCAGATCTGTCACTGCATGTGCACCGCTGGATACACGTCTTACCGGCTGATTGTAACATAGGCAAGATGAGTCAATGGGGATTCTTTCACTGAACGGATCTTAAAATCAAACTCTGAATATGACGTGGTATTAAATTTGCACATCTCAGAACAACAGGCTGCAAAGTTTTAGCACAACAGAGTTAACACTCAAATCAGTTTCTCTTGGGTAATACCAAGTGGGGCTGAACAGCATGGTTGAAATCTATATCACGATATTATCAAGAATATTTATCTAATATTCATATGCTGTAGAATGTAGCAGTATTATTCAAAGTTGCATTTGTTATAGTCTAAATTCAGATAATTTAGTTTTTAAGTGCAATTTGAAAGTCAGCCGTATTACCTACAAAATGTACTGTCCAAAATCTCTGAAAGTAAAGTTAAAGCTTCTATAAAGTTCTCACTTACAGTGGCGAAAATAAGTATTCGCCGCGTCAACGTAAAAAAAAAATTAAGTACAGGTCCAATGCAGCAATTCACATGGGTTTTAGGCCAGACATTGGTATTGACTCCAGAAATTCACACAGATAAAGATCAATCATAACATTAGAGTTTAATAAAGTGGAATAACACAGGAAGGAAGTACTGAACACACTAAGAAAAGCAATAAACCAAGGCAAGGCACCAGCTGATTTTACTAAGCAGTTCCAGCTCCTACCTGCGCAAATTAGATTCAGCTGGGTTAGTGCATATTGAACGGTTAGAAAAGGGCTCACCCACCTCTCAATGCAAGCATACAAATCATTTTCTACCAAGCCGTCACACAAGAAACATCTCATGATGTGTAGAGGCAAAGAGCCTTCCCAAGACCTTTGCAACGAGATTGTTGTGCCACAAAACAATGGCGTTGGTTACTGAAGGATTTCGCAACTCCCAAATGTTCCAGTAGGCACCGTTTGGGCATTTATCCGCAGGTGGAAGGAACATCACTCCACCATCAGTAGCTCAAGAGCCAAGGACCACTCCATTATCGAAGAAAAGGCACGTTGAAGCTTGTTTGAAGTTTTCTACACAACATTTGGAAAAACCTGCGAACTACTGGGAGAATGCAGTCTGGTCAGCAGAGACAAAAATTTCACTTTTTGGCAATAATACCACACGCCTTGTTTGGAGGACAAATGGCTCCACATATGACCCCAAAAAATATCATGCCAGCAGTGAAGTCTGGAGGTGGCAGCGTCCTGGTATGGGAATGTTTGTCTTCTCATTGTAGTGGCAGAATCCATATTATTGAAGGGAAGATGATTGAAGCCATGTACCGGGAACTTCTTCAGATGAATATGTTGCCAGAAGAATGGATAAAGGATCCCACCTGAGCACCGTGAGCGATTGGTTTCTTCATACAGGAAGCGTCTCGAAGCTGTCATTGCAAACAAAGGCTTCTCCAACAAGTATTAAATCAATTTCAGTTAGCGTGATCAAAACGTTTATCCCATGTCACTTTATTTATATTTTTTTACTGTCCACTTTACTAAACACAACTTTATTTATGGATTATAATGTTATGGTTTCTTTATATGTGTGAATTTCTGGTGTTAATACCAATGTCTGGTGAAAATTTTCATGTGAATTGCTGCATTGAAACTGTGTTTAATAAAAAAAACTGTTGACATGTTGAATGCTTATTTCCCCCACTGTATTTAATCAGCCATCAATGATATATACAATATTTAATAACATTAATCCCAACCAAATTTCAATTCAATGTTAATATTTGTGCAGCATTTAACAGTGGCCATAAACATACATTGCAAGAGTTAAATTAATGATCTCTCTCCACAAAATATATACTCAAAATATATAACATGATGTTACTACATATGAAGATACATAAGTGTGTAAAAATGTAAGAGCACACTTTATGTTTTGGCACTTTTCTAAGCATTTAATAACGTCCTGCCGACTTGTTTGGCTCAAGGGAGAACTATTGAATGTGTAAGTTGTGAGTAATTAGTTTAAAGCAAAGAAAGAGAGGATTTGTAATGCATGACGATTCAGCAGATCCTCAATCAAACTTAACAAAATTAATAAGGCAACAGGAGATTCGAAGGGCCACATAGAAGAATTCAAAGAGGGAAGAGAGAAGATGGAGAGAAATCAAGAATTAAACAAAGAAGTGAATGAGAAATGAAGACAGAGAGGAAAAAAGGATCGAAATCGGATAGGAAGAGTCAGCACAAGGGACCAACGCTTACGTAAAACTGAGGAGAAACGTACCATCCAGTGAGAGCCAGTCGTGCTGAGATGATGGCAGTGACGGAAGAGCGCGGGCCTTGTACTCAAACACCACCGAGTTGGAGATGATCTGGTTACTGACAGCCACCTGTAGCGTCACCAGACCTGTGTCATGAGCTGGGGAGGGGGAGGATAATATGAATTTAGTGCATATACAGTACACACACTGTCGCTATTACCTGGCCAGATCTGTTTATCAGCAGTGACTGCCTCACTTTTCCATGCACAATTAATCTCAGTGTAAACAAAAATATAATTTAGGGCTTAAGTTACATTATTACTTTAGAATCTAAATGTTGACTCACAAGGTCATCAGGTTCCTCCTGCTTTATTTTTATATCATTTCAGTAAAGATACATTTTTGACTGTTTTGATATATAGTACCTTATCTAAATATTATAGAGATGAATTTGTAAAAGCAAATACTTTCCTTTAAAATGTATGTGTATGAATCCGTAATACACACAAAAATCTTTATGACCAGATAATCTGCATATTAACAGCCTACAGACTGATACTTCAAACAAATGAATGAAAGCTTATTTTATACTGCATGTGATAGATACATTTTTTTTTATTAATAAACCTAAACCTCAGCAACACACCCACCCATCCTAACAGAAAACAGAAAAAACAAAAAACAGAAAAAGGCATTAAATGTTAAAAATGTGTAAAATGTTACTTTTTCGACAGAAATTTTACCAGGAGAAGATATTGCTAATACTGAAACATCAAGAGTAGCTTTGAACATGTTAGAAGCTCCTCTGGTGAAACCTCCTCATCAATGTCCCTTCTCTTCTTTGATGTACACTACCGGCCAAAAACTTCAGGACCCCCTCCCCGTTTTTCCAGTTTTTATCTAAATTTAAGCTGTTCCAGTTCAGCGAACAGCCTTCAGTGGTACAAAGGTAAGTGGAAAAAACTACCCGAGGTAAAAAAAAAAAAAAGTTTAGGTCACCAAAAACTGAAAAATCAAGTAAATTTCAAAATTTCATGTAAAACTTACACTTTTCCTGCAATAATGGAAGTAAATGAAGCCTTGAAAGTTAATGCAAACAATTCCGACAGGTGTCCCAACTTGTTTTGCATACTTACAAACCTTCTGTCTGGACAATGGTGAGATCAGAACGGTGAAAAAAAGGCAAGTAAGAAAGGAAAACAGACTGTTTGGTCCGGGGTTTATCCTACAGCAAGATGATGACCCAATACATTAGATGCACAGAACTAAACGCTGGCTTCTTCATTATGGAAGACCACCAGAGTCTCCAGATTTAAACTCTATCGAGGTGGTTTGGGAGGAACTGGACAGAAGCGGGAACTTCTGAAACAGTGTTGGGATTAACTTTCTGAACAATGCTTAATTGCCATTGTAGAAAGAAGGTCGCCAGTGTGTTTGGCTGCTGAATGAATCAAAAATTTCGATTAAATTTATAATTTAAGATTCCATCATTGGATTTTTAAAAAATCTTCAATTGTTTATTTTTTTTCCTATGCTTTAATTTCAGAAAAACTGAGAAATTGAATTATGTGAATTTAAATACTGACTGGAAAAATAGAGGTGTTCTAAAACTTTTGACCGGTAGTGTATGAGTGTAGGTGTGAGCTTTTTTTTACCTGGGCAGTAGCAGCGCAGCACCCCAGGTTGGATGAGAGAGGCTGGGACCGAGATCTGGTCAAACAAGCAGCTGTAGTTTGAGCTGGCTTCTTGCCAGGGCCCAGTGATCAGCACCTTAACTCCACCCTGCAAAGCAGGAAAATTGGATTTAAAAAAAAAATCATAAAACACCTGCCAAGTCCAGTTCAAGTGTCCCTGAGTGCAGTATTTGTTTCTACCATGCCATCTAGGGTGCAAAGATAAGAACGACACCAAGGAAAAGAAAACATCTGGCCTATTCGGATCTCTGCTGCCATCATGTGGATAACTGACATTATTTTTACTACACCAATTTTACTAAAACAATCAACCAACCCTGGCATTAAACTATCATGCTACCCTCCAGAGGCTGGAAGAGGGAATGACTACTGACGACAGAATTGTAGCACTGACAAGACTGTGCATTATATAAGAGAGTGGTGAAAAAGGCGAATCTGGTGCTTATATTAAAAGTCTAATTATTTTTGGTAGATATTTCAGTGAGATAGTTAGAATTCATTTTCATCTAGAATGCTAGCGCAGTTCTTTTCTGTTAGCACAACTTCTCTCATCTGTATTGTGTTACATTTCTATTTCAGACATTTAGCTGATGCTATATGTTAGAATCCAGACTGATTTACTGAAAGCCACAGCAGCATGCCATCACGCCTACACACACTTCCACTACTAGCGCCCTATGACTGGTGGTTTTCAAATTCAACATCCTGGCCACCAAAGGTTTGCAGAC
Organism: Xiphias gladius; assembly: GCF_016859285.1. NCBI lineage: Eukaryota > Metazoa > Chordata > Actinopteri > Istiophoriformes > Xiphiidae > Xiphias > Xiphias gladius. The sequence goes on along the minus strand of NC_053417.1, from coordinate 22,806,087 downwards.
AAGTTCTGGGCACACCACACCAGATGACTGTACTGGCTCTGCAATAATGAGAAGAGCCGATCATCACAGTCAGGACTGCAAAAGCTTTTCCAACCTTAGCCTGAAAAATAATCTCTTTAGGCAACATTTCACATATCCACGCTCTTTCCATCTTCTTAATTCTTATTTTAATTTATAATCACTTCTTTAATTATTAACAATAATCATTTTGCATGGACATAATTGTTTTCACTCTTGTGCTTATTATTCGCTGCTTTTGAATTTTGGGATACAAGAATTTCAAGTGATTGTGTAACCGCTATCTATCTTTAGTATCAAACGCTCACCCCAGTTAGGCTTGAAAGGTGGCTAAAAATTATATCTATCTTTCCATGTCAGTTTGCCTTTTTTGCCTATTTGAAAACCTGTTATTGAAATACTAACTATGAATTATGTACACTTATATGATAGCAAATTAAATATAATAATGAAATTGGCTGGAATGCTCTCCATAATTATGGTAGTCTAACAAAAAAAGCTATGCAAATTACTGTTATTAATGCACTAACGCTAGGTCTCATTTAGTTTCACTGATAGAGATCTTAAGCTTTATGATAACGTTCTATTTGAATCATTGCTAAGAAGAGAAATGTTCTTTACTGCCTTATTAAGTTAATATTCAATGCATTTTAGTAAAATAATGACTGTAAATAAAGCTATAGATGAAATGATCTTTTTTAACCCAAACAACATGAAGAAGATGTTTTCCAGCGCTGATTAGTGTCTGCTGCTCCAACAAGCTCCACCACTCAGAGGGTAGTCTGTATGTAGCCTGAGAAGCAAAACCTGTGGCAAAAAACAGTCAGCAAAGCGCTGCTGCTTGTATAGCTCACTGCTGTGAGCACACAGTAAAAACTGAATGCGACCTGAATGAGTTTATTAACAGTTTTCTTGAGTCAGAGCTTCTCTCTTCTGGATTATGGTGCCCAGACAGTAAGAGGACGCATGTGAAAGGGACAAAAATAGGATTTTGAAAAGTGAGGGGGACATTTCGTGATATACCCAGTGGATATTATGTCCTAAGACAAGTGACATGAATTCAGGCTGACCACAGCTGCAGCTGTTCATAAGCCAAGTACAAACTATTTAAAGCCTACAGGGGTGGGTGTTGGGTAATCAAAAGATAGTAAAAATATTGATTGACACTTGTATGTAGCAGGGTCAATTTTTCTCCGGCCCACTGTTTTTTTGCCTCTGCATCAGTGAACACTTGAAATAGTTTTTAGACTTGTGTGTGTACTTTTTAGCTAAAACTTCAGTTTGTCATCTGCCTCGTCACCATTCTCTGGGTCTATAAATGAATGTACAAATTAACATTTTTGCTGTAACCCAAGGAGGTTATGTATTCACCTGTGTCTGTTTGTTGCTTTGTTGGTTTTTTTGTTTATTTGTCAGCAGCATTATGCAAAAACCACTGAACCGATCTGCACCAAATTTTCTATCACTTTCCTTAACACTGTGAGATTTTTTGACATTTTTGTCAATATTTGGCCTTGGCATAGGTATGCGCTCTACTGAGTGCCATTCTAGTTTACCAATAGTTTTTTTTTTTTAAATTTAATCTTTTCCCTTTGCTGATATTAAAAAAAATAGCTACTTTAGATAAATGGGCTAAACTTAATCTATTTACAACCTATTAGACTGCTCTAGGTCGAAATGCAGAATTGAGTCTTTGAAAGTCTGTTGAATAGAGTCGTTGTGACTCAACATCTCAGCCAATAGGCTGGTACATAATTGTTATAACCAAAAGAAACGATGGCCACTGGTCACTGGTTTTGAATAAAATAAAGTCCCCTGTCACTCACCTCAGGGTAGGACCACTCAGGAGAGTAGTCAGTGACCATGAAGAGTCGGCCTGTGGCCTGAAGCATCCCCAGAGCACCCTGGGCTACAGCTGCAGAAACCACCTCTGCTACATTCATATAGGACAATGAGCCTGCCTCTCCTGTGTTTCCCCCTGCTCCGGTCCCTCCACTCAGAGACTGGGGGCTGCAGCAGGGCTGAAGGCAGAGCTCTGAGCTGCTGTAGCCAGGGCCCCTGGCCCCTCCATCTTCCTGGCCTTGCTGGGGGGGCCCACCAGCTGTGTTCTGACTCTCAGAGCTGTGGGATGTGACTAGCTGGTGAGCATACAGGGCTCCTCCAGCTGACATTGCGGTTCCACTGCCATCCACTGAGATGAAGTCATTAATGAGGTCCGAGAACTGGTTTCCAAAAGAGATGTCAAAATGATCCAGACTGATCTCCATGCCTGTCCCCCCTGCTCCTCCATTACTGGCTCCTCCACTGAGGCCTTGGTGGGTGCCGACAGCGTTATAGAGTCCCTGGACCATGCTTGTGCCTTGGAGGAGAGGCTGCAGCTGCTGTTGCTGCTGGGAGCGGTTGCTACTATCATTATTGTTTCCATTATGAATTGCTTCTCCTGCACCTCCAGTCCCTCCTCCACCACCATCCGAAGCCTGTTGCATGTAGTGCTCTGGACCCCCTCCCTCTCCATTTCCTGCCCTACATGCCTGGATATGGTCTCCCGGCTTAAGTAGATTCTCAGCTCCGTTCTCAGTGCCTCCAGCCTGAACTGAACTCACACTGCCTGGTTGTTCTAGACCCACCACCTCCTCATGCTCAGTGCCAAGCCCAGGAAACGTTCCCTGGTACTGGAGAAGCTGGAGAGAGCCAGCCTGGCCAGGACCCTCTGTGGGTGATCCTCCATTACAGTTGGCCCTGTGCTGGGTCTGGTGGGCTGGGTGGTGGTGGTGGAGGTGGCCATTACTACCAGGGGAGTCTGTTTTCACCACCTGCAGCCCCATATAAGCTCCAGAGTCGTGGGAGTTGTGCTCCATCAAATGTGTTTTCTGGCCCATGCTCGGCCTCCCCTGCTGAGCCTGGCCAGTCTGAGAGGCATCCTGGAGGAAGAAGCTGGGCGAACGATTCTGGTGTTGCATGTGAGGACTGGACATGGCTTGACCATAGCTCACTGCGGTTGCATTGGAAGTGTAGTCCTGCTTTGCATCAATGGCACTGAAATCCATCTGCTCCAGGGTGGTGCTGGGACTCAGACCCCCACCAGAAGGAAGCAGGGAGCCTGCTGGGGTCAGAGTAAGACTGCCCTGGCTTGAACCAGCACCAGATGACACAGACACCCCACTGCAGTTTACTACTGGCCCCACCTGGTAGCCACTCTCCTTGGCCAGCTGCTGCTCAAATGATGTGTCTTCTGTCTTGATATTCTTTACCAAAGCTGAGCTGAAGGTGTAGCCATTGTCTGACATGGTGGGGGAGCGCTGCAGACTGCCGTTGGTGCTACTGCTGCCACCGGAGGAAGATGAGGTTGAGGAAGAATTGCCCTCTGTCTTCAGTGCACTACCTCCATAGGTCTGGCCCTGTTTGGGGTTGTTCAGGAAGCAGTCGGGGTCAAAGTTCATATTGGTCTCTGGGATCTTGATGGTTCCAGAGTCCAAACTGCTGGAGAGCACCAGCTCCTCAGACACGCCAGCTGTAGACAACATGGACAGACTGTCTCCTGCTGCTGTAGTCCCAGGTTCCCCTACTCCTCCACTGGGGAAGGCAAACTTGTGACGATCAGAGGTCACAGACAGCACCAGGCCCTGTGAGGTGGCATCTGCACCCATCAGGTGAGTGTTGGGACCCCCAGTAGGAGACATGCTGTAGACAGGATCTCCAGCGACCTCAGACATAAAGACACTCTGGGACAGGCCAGACATGACAGAGGCCACGTGGCTCATCCCTGTCACCACAGGGCTGTCAGCCATGTCTGGATCGCTGTTGAGGCCACTGCTGATGGAGACTGGGGAGTTCTGCGTGGTGTCAGGGACCTCAACCTGGTTGGTGGATGATACCTCTGTGCTGTTCTGGTGCAGCAGGACAGGCTTGTGAACTTTGCCATTGCGTTTCTCCCTGGCACTGCCCCCTCCGCCTCCCCCAGAGCTTTTGCCTCCCCCATGGGCACTGTGCTCGGTCTTCCCCTCCGACACATCGTTGTTTTGTACCTCAGAGTGGGCACTGCTGTAACCCCCTGAGCGAGGGTCCACTTTAGGGGAGATGATGCGGTGTTTGGCGCTGTTGCATTTGTGGTGCACACTGCTCCCTGCACCTAAATGAGATCAAACAGAGCAAAAGATGTTGGGGATTTGGATAGGAAAGGAGAGTATAGAGAGGGGAAAAGGAAAGACAAATATATACTATTGATTCGCATGTACTTAAGAAGTGGGCAAAACTACCATTCAAGAAGCAGAGACAAAGATGGATGGTTTGTTTGTTTTTCTATGTATCAGTTTGTGAAAGATGACTTTCTCTATGGGGTGATAAAACTAGCCTTTTATTTTTAGTATACAGTGAGTGAAGCGTATGGGAAGTTTTGCATGGCTTGTTACCTTAAGTCATCAGAAATAAAAATGCAAATGGGGTTATCCAGAGTAATTTGTTTTATAAATCAGTAAACCAATGCTCTACATTCTTTTCCTCAGTTACAGCCTAGTGAAATTACACCGCTTAAAATATTTGATTGACTAGCATGACATTCAAAAACAGCTGGGCTATTTCAGATATGGCCCTGGCACGCTTATCAGTAAACAAAAAAAAAAAAAAAAAGGCAATAACCCTGAAACTCAATTTCAGTATAAATCACCTACCAGTAAAAGACCTCAACCACCTTGTCTGATCTACCATATAATAAACAGTATCTTTATGGCCTTTTTTTTGCATATCTTGCTGAATTTTCAAGTTCTCTCCCGAGAACAAACTCCGTCCCACCCGCTAGCCCTTACCCAGGGTGCCCGTGCAGAGGCAGTTGTGAGTCCGGGGAGGTGGCTTAGTTTGGTGGCTGTCCAGAATCTGTTGCACTAGCTGCTCCACTGAGAAGCCAGAGCTGCTGTTCCCATTGCTGCAAGTCCACTTGATGCCATGAACTGCCGGGAGAGAGGAGGAGACAGAGATGTCAGCCAGCCCAGCAGACCACCAGCCACGCCAACCTCCCGCCCCACCCACTGTCCTCTCTGTCTACCTGCCAGTATGACACATGTTGCTCACTTCTCACAGGGCACCTCTCTAAAATGCCCAAGTTAAAATGGTATATCTGGTTTTCCTTGAGTGGAAACAAAGAACCCACTGACTTGCCTAGGGTAAAATGATACTGTAGTCTCATTAGTGGAATTTGAGTGGCATTACCTTTGTTTTTATACATCCTCTGACTATTCTTAATTACCATGCTCTACATCCTGTCACCCCCTTCATATTGAAATAAAGTCCCGTATCATTTCTCCTTTTCCCTATGTGTCCTGTTTCTTTAGTCCGGAATTGAACAGTTGCTTTTATCTAGTCTCACCTCACTGTAATGTAGTGCACTGCTGTAGTGCACTGCTCATTCTCTATTGTGCCTCTTTCCCTCCCACGTGTCAGTGTCTGTTGCTACTCTGTGGCTTCCCCTCTGTGAATGCTGATGAAGCCGACAGCAAGTTCAATCCTTCCACCCCCCCCTTACCCCGACCTATGACTTCTGTTCTGACGGGGGAAAACCTCTGGGGTGGAACATCACCCAGCTGCTGACGGATCTGCTGCTGCACCAGAGGAAAAAGAGAGGCTTCCTCCTGTAAAGCTCCAGTCCCTGCCTCAGTCACACCTTGCTAGCACCGCCTAATACTTTTCTGCGCTCCACTTGCCAACCAGCCACTACTTCTGATGAGACAGATAGTGGTTTTAGTGGCTGTAAGGTGGTAGGAGACAGCACTGAGTGCTACAGTGCTCAGGCTCTCAACCGGGAAAAAGAGGTAACACTTCAGATGTGAAGCATATTTAGACTATCAAACAAAATCAAGCCAGCTCCAATTCAAGTTCCCTACACTTCAGTACTTCCTGTGTTTAAATATTCAAGAGAGAGATATATGAAGAGAGTGAGGTTTACAGCATGTATGAAAAACAGGGAGAATTTCTTTATTGCATGCCTGTTTACATATGAGATAAAAAGAAATGGAAACAGCGTAAGAGGGTAGGGGTATGCAGATTAAAGGCAGAGCTAGTTAAAGCAAAATGAAAAAAGCTTGGAAACATGATTGGATGACTGTGATAAGGATCAAACTTGAAAGCTTTAAGATCCTTTGACAGATTACAGGCTGGTCACCAGCAGTTGTCAGCGGAGCTGCTGTGATCAAACTAGGATCATACGCTCCACCGACAACTCGCTGTGGCAGGTTATAGAAACATAAACAGGATTCCTTTTGATCTTTTATAAAGTCAGATTTATTCATGCATTCATCTACAGTGAGTGAGCTGAAAAAAAGATTGGACACCAAATGTGACAGCCAAGTTTCATCTAATGTCATAATAATTACTGCGCAAATAATTGTGTCTGTCTGGAGATCTCATTAGACAGTGTGGCTTGAGTCACCATTCACCTTCTGACAGTGTGTAATGCAAACAGTACAAATGAGATGATGCTGGTATTACTAGCACAGAGATGATAGGGCCATTCGCACACTAATAACACTGTCATGAATCCCCTTCTGTGACAAAGCCAGCAGGGAAGCTGCAAGACAGAAGAGCATCCGTTCTACTGATCTGACTCAGAGAGGGTGACACTGCACATTTTAAAAAAATATTTAGCCTAATATTTAAGATTTGTGAATTTTAATTGCATGTAAGATTTCCATCCATTTGGATTATACAGTTCTGACATAAACAAACAAACTAAACCTAATGTGATGTGAATTTGTCATTCATCCATCCATCCACAATTAAATACACTATAACCACGTTTATATTGCATACACCTGGTTATTAAGCATTTTAAATACATTGAACTTATTAGTACTGTTACATAAATCTCATTCTTATGTGTTTCATTTATGTTTGACTGACAAGTGTGCATCACATTAAGTTTATTTGTTTGTTTATGTTAAAACTGTGTGATCCAAATGGATGGAAAATCCTATATGCAATTAATATACATAAATCTTAAATATTAGGCTAAATTTTTTTTTATTGCAAGAGGGAAAGCCTAATGTGACAGCTTACATCCACCATGTAGTGCCATCCATATTTGTCCTAACAATCTTGTCTCCCCTCCACCCTAATCGCTCATGCCAGAATTGCCACAGCCCGCTTCACCCAGATGGACGTCACCCCTGGAGACTTTGGGTTGTTGACGTACAGTTACCGCCGTGTCTGCCTGTCTGCTTCTCTCATTGAGGGTCGTGTTCCAAAGCAGACATGACAGGAGCAGTGCCACTAGGCTTAATCCCAATGGCAGCAACAGCAGAGGCACCAAGCAGCAACCAAGTCACATCATCTTCCTGATGACTACATCCTGTCATGAGCAGCATCACATAGCCCTAATGGCGAATGCAGTTGATCTGTAGGACACACGCAGATCCCATCTGGCTGCCTCTGCACCACGGGGCACTATATGGGACAGTGGAGTAGCAGTAGTTTACATGATGGCCAGCCCTGTCTTGCCTTGGTCTTTTCTTCTGTGCCCCTGTCTATCTGGCCTGGAGACAGGCCTTCTGTCTGTCTGAGTGTTTGTTAAAGCTGTTCATGCATCATCTGTCAGCAAGCTAGGGGCATAGCTGGGGAGAGTGCTGCGTGTTTATAGCATTAGACCAAAAGAGTGAATCAAGCTGGCTGCCTTGTCTATGGAACTGTAGCGTGACTGAGTAGTGATGCCACTCTTACCCCCCTACTCACCCCTTTGCTTCTTCGCTTTCTCATCAAATACTGTAGGGTGTTAAGGAGGACAAGGTCAGACAAGGCCATGTTTCACAGGGCTTATATTTGAACTGCTGCATGTGAGCATCCGTGCATGTGAAAGTTTTTGTGACTGAGGGCACGAGTGTATGTGTGTGTTTTCGTTGTGGGGAGACAGAATCAGCTCAACTGATCCATGAAATCCACATTTTTCCTTTGTTGTTTTTTTGTATCATTAAATGTGTCAAATGGCTTGTGCACTGAAATATCATGAATTGAATAATAAAAGGGAAGAGCAAGATGGAAGAGGGCAATTATATTTTGCAAAACTTGTTCTAGAACCATAACCATTTGACATTAAACTAAGGGTTTGTATGCTGACTATACTGTTCAGTCCTGCGAACTGTACTCTGCACTCAACAATCAAACTGCAAAGTTTGATTCTTGATAAAGGGGCAAAGGAAAATCTGTCCTGCTAGTTGATCTATACAACCTCTGAGGAATCGAGGAATCTGCTATATACAAAAATTATCCATAGCACTGCTCACATATAACATTCCTGTGCAAAAAACACATTTACTCATAGATGCAAGTTGCGTTTTCTAAGATATACACTACCAGTCAAAAGCACCTCCATTTTTCCAGTTGTTCCTGAAATTTACATAGTGTAATGTCTCAGTGTACTCTGAAATTAAAGCATAGAACAAAGAAATAATGAAGATGTTAAAAAAATGGAATCATGGAATCTTAAATCCTAATTCAATCAAAATTTTTGACTTGCTCAGCAGCTCAGCAGCTCAGCAAACCCGTGACGTTCTTTGTACAATGAAAATGAATGGAAACATTGTTTGGAAAGTTCATCCCCACAAATGTGTTGCACTTGCAGGTTGCTTTACTTTCACTTTCTGTCCAGTTCATCCAAAACCAGCTGGGGTTTAAGTCTGCAGAATTTGCTGGTCTTCCATCATGTGAAGTCACCACCGAGTTCTTTTCTTCTTTGTTACTTGCCTTTTTTCCTCAACCATTCTGACAGCAATATACATTCCTACTTCCTGCAGTACTATATTGTCCCAATAATATGAGGGTGTTGTCACACAGTTTGTTCCAACACTTCCTTTGTACAGACAGCGGGTTTGTAAGTTATCAGCAAAAGTTGGGACACCTGTAGGAACTCTTTGCATTAACTTTCAAGGCCTCGTTTACTTCCATTGCTGCAGGAAAGCTGTAAGGTAACCAATTTCTCAAATTCTGTAAAAGGCTCTTTTTTTTCGATTAAGTTTGCATGATTTTTCCGTTTTTCGTGACCTAAACTTTTTCTTTTATCTTGGGCAGTTTACTTACTTACCCATGTACAATTTAAGGTTATTCACTGGACTTGAACTGCTGAAATTTTAATAAAAAACTGGAAAAATGGAGGTGTACCAAAACTTTTGACCGAATGTGTAGGTCAGTCTGGGAAAAAAAATATATTTTATGTTACAAGCTAATATATAATTTAACATTAAATAATGCATGGATAATACAACATGACTTCAACGAATGTCTTTGCTCCCTACATTGGGATGGGGTTGCTATCTCACAGGACCACTAGATGGCAATGTTGCTCCATGATTGAGCTTGTGTTGACATGCCTGCTGTTCCAAGAGAAAGAGATAGAAAGGAGAAGAAAGATAGAAGAGAAAGAAAGAAAGCAGGAGAGGGATTTTTTGCTCTTCATGTAGCCCCCTCATGTAGCCTGGCAGCTAGAAGGCATCTCACACTCACCATTTTTGTCCCAAAAACTCCTGAAGTTAATGACTTTACGCATTAGTGCAAATTGTGCTTGGTTTTTACATTAAGCCACAGATATAACGAATACAGCAGGCTGCTGTTGCTCAGTTGCTGTCCTGATGTAAGGCTTTATGTTAAAACGTGCCCTAAAACTGACAGCAAGCAAAGCAGTGAGGAGGATAACAAAATGGCCAAGACCTCAGTGATGACGGGCCGGGCTGCCTTGTCAGTATGCAGCCAGCAAGTGTGTGCGCTTGTAAAGCTGCTGACACGTTCCTCGTTACCTGGCCGCATCAACAATAATTGGCCGTCGGAATATCAGTCACAGCCCTGCTGGCCCCTGCCAGACACGCCCGAATCACAGTCTGGTTGTTAAGGGTTTCTTAACAGCTCTCTGAAAGATTTTCAGTGCCACACAAGCCCCATTTGGCTATTATAATCATCGGACATACTGACTTTTTCCAAAACATTGCCTCAATCGTTGGGCTGGTCTAGAGACAAAACACACATTGCATCTCACCCAGCATTAGTAAAGCTGATTATCTACAGGGATCAATCCATTGAGGGGGAAGAGAGACAAGGAGAGCCAGAGAAACGGTGGAGGGGGGTATTTCTGGTGAGTCAAACATTTATTGCTCCCACGCACTAACATGAATCAATTACCAGCTTGCTGCCCTCCTCTGTCTTGACTTCCTTCATGGGCCAGAGAGGAGATGCACTCTCTGCCTGGCCAGACTGGTGCCAGAGGTCTAGGGGAAGAGCTGAACTCTGACCCGCCACTAGCAGATGGCTCCAGGAGGAGCATCGACTAATGTAACAGTGTAGGAACCCTGGCAAATGATGCTCTCTGACTGAGATGCTGAGGGCATTTAGTGAACCAGCTATCAGCTAATAGGACTGGACGTTAAGTCTTCAGACAAAAACAAAAGCCACTATGTTTAGTCTTTTTATGCATGCAGACTTGTAAAAATTATTAAAGCCTCTAAAAAGGAGACAGCAACTGTTTATATTAAAGGATATGAATAAATGTTGGGACTGGGGTGAAAATAAGTGATGAATGCATAGTTCTGAATGAGATTATTCAGATACTCACACATGGGCTTGAGCTGGCCGATTAGCTCCTCCTTGGTCCACTTGGCCCACTCCTTCTTGTCTGTATTGATGGAGCACAGGATCGGACCGCATGGTTTCCCACAATCCTCAATGGCTGGCACATTCAAATAGTGGACAAGCACAATATCCGGGTTCTGTGGGGACAACGGAGAGGAATGGTGGGGGAGTTAGAAGAGATGGCATAATAGATAGGGAGCATGGTTCCTTGAATATACAGTGCAGTAGTAGAGCGGTAGTGACACTTAGATACTGTGGCTCAGCTGTGATGGCTTTTATGTGGAACATGCCAGCTGGTTGGTGAAAAAGTAAAATGTTGCTGAAGTATAAACACTGCATGGTAGCCCTCACACAGACAACAGAGCCCAAGAACAGAGGAGGAAATGCACAACTCATGACACGACCAAATCTAGGATCAGAAATCTGCAATAATCTCACTCATTATGCGACTATCTATATCTCTGTATCTCCAAATGTGTGTTCGCTTGGATGTGTATACTAGTGTGTGTGTGTGTGTGTGTGTGTGTGTGTGTGTGCTCATTTGTGTGTGTACTTGTATGTGTATATGTGTGATAATTACAATGTGTGCACATGTAACACACTTATGGCATTTTGTCAAGTCCTCCCACATGGTGAGCTGATGCCCTCAATTAACTCCGCCTGTATTTACCAAGTCAAAACTCAACGATTTGCCGCCTGCAAATTGTTACTGGGTTACCTCTGCAAATTCCCTAAATTGACAGCTTATGGATAATAGGTAGCATTTAAAGGAATGTTGTGCTGGTGTGAATAACATCAATTCACTTCTCTAATCATGAAAAGCTTTGATTACTGAGCATGGCAAAAACTCACTTCAGGAATGTTCCTGTTTCAGTCCTTATCGCTTCCAATTTATTGTAAACATCCAACTGCCACTAAGCCCACACAAACTTATCGCGCAAATACAGTACAATATCCCCAAAGTGACACATAGGATACAAATAAAAGCCGCACCGATTACAACTGACCTATAGGCAGCCAAATATAAGCAGGTATAGAGTATATGGAAGACAAATTGTAATCAGATGAACGAATGAAGTAAAAACGCGCACACGAAACCACACTTACACATATGCATGGACTCTCCGCTAAACAAGATGCAAGAATCGACGAACCAACGAAGACCATGATAGAGAAAAATGCTGTGACAACATATGTGTGTGACTGCAGTCTGAAGCTTCATCAGTACTAAGTGGCAAATAAATCAAGGCGCTGCTACTGTAGGTCTGTGCTCCCTCTTACTGTGCACCATTAATCTGGGAGATCACCCCCACCACCACCACACACACTTCTTTTCCCCTTTCATCAGACAGGGGTGTGGCTGGGGGCAAACACATCCAAATAAACGATTACTTCTGTGAAAAAACATCCCAACAACTACCGCCATACATGATCAGCTCCAGTAGTGGAACAGGAACAAGGCGTAAGTAAAGCCGTCTCAGGAGGACAGTTGACCTCGTTTCACCATTTCTACCAGTAGCTGAAGCTGGACATTGCAGTGTGTTATCTCACTGTTTTCCTTGTCCCCTGTCATTGGTATGGACATCAGACGGCGACTGCTGCATTGTTTGGATGGAGATGGCACAGGGCAGTGTGTGATGCACCCAGATGGCACCACCAGCTGTGTCAATAGCTTAGAGATGGCCTCAATCTTTACTTGGAATGAGAGCGCCAAACATAGACGGCTTCATTCAGTTATGAGCGTACATGAATGTATGTGGATGTATCACACGCAGCTCATGCAGTAGGTGTGTGCAAACACACAAGCATGGACACACGCATGCACGCACGTGCACACACACACACACAAACAGACTGAGCAAGGACAAACTCTTTGGCATACTCTAACAGACACACAAAAGACAAAGACACACAAGGGTTAGATGAACACAATCATACATGTGGTTACACACACTCTCCTCCTTCCAACACCCACACACCAGCTGTTTCCTACCTTTTCATACACAGTCATACAAGTATGCACACATATACCCACTAAACACAAAGGAAGAGACCATGTGGCAGCTTTGCAGCTCATCCAAACACAAATAATCTGTGTCACTGTGCTTTACTATTAGGGATCTACTATCTGTTGTAAACCAACAAGGGAGCCAGAAGCGTATGACGTCTGGAACTTTCGCTTCCTTTCTATAGTCTCGTGTTGTTTCTCTCTCTTGTCTTACTTTACAACATGTTTAACAGTTCTCTCCCAGCTCAGGCCCACCTCCACTCTAAGAGGAAAACAACACAATGAAAATGTAAAGCGTCACATAAATCTATCAGGATGGTAATTTAATTTAATTTCCTGCTGGCTGCTTTCTTTTTCCACAGTGTAATATCAAGAGTTGGTTCTCCAGGAGTAGGTGAAAAAAGCTGAGGGGGAACTTTTTGCCTGGATACTATTTTCTGGAGAAAATGAGATCTCATTAACTTATTGATTAATTGTGTAATGTAGTCTTTTGGTTGTTTTTTCAATCGTTTCCCATGCGGGTCTCACGGCAGCTTTCCAGCCTCACTTCTGCAGTGGAAGGGAAGACTGGGACATGATTGCAGGAGCCTATGGTGTGCATGTGGATGAGGATGAGAAGCTGTTTGTGTCTCTATATATATATGTGCTTTTATGATGGTATGTATGTGATCTTAAGCCTATAAATACATACATACCAGCATGTTAGCTATATCTGTAAGCATGTGTGCCAAGAGTTCACCTGTTAAGGTCCCTTAAAGCGTGAACGTATCATGCTTGCGTAAAATGTAGCGTGTCTTCAGCCAGCGTTTTGATGTTGTTGTGTTGTGTTAATGTTTACCGCACCTCCCTAGAACAGATGGATAGATGTTGAGCTAATTACTAGCAGAGTCTTGGGGAGTCAGCCATGGGGGCGGAAGGCCTGCTGAGTGGGTGGTGGAGCGCCTTCCTGCCCCTCCTTTCACCACTCTCTCACAAACACACATACAAATACATCGGTACAAAAAGACATGCACGCACGTAAAAAAAAGAACACACAGTCATGCACACACACACACGCGCACATGTTGACGGTCCAATACACAGCGCTGGAGTCACACATGAAAAAGTTGGTGTGCCAGAACTCACACACACATTTGCACGCACATGCATATGCGATATCCAAGACATCGCCATCGCAACCGGAGGATAAAGGTGCTGTTGTAGCCAGGCAACAGGTTTCTCTGGCACCCACGCACTTAGAGGCAGCCAGTGCTCCTACGATCTCTCAGTGGCTGCCTACCTCATCCTGAAGTCATACACCCTGTTCTACTCCAAAAGACAAGGAGAGAGAGAAAGAGAGTGCGATTTGCTAATGGAGCTGGAGACACAGCGGGAGTTAGATGTCGTTGGAGACAGATACAATGACCTTCTATTTTGTACTGAATGTGAGGCAGTGAATGTGGATGTTGAGCTGCAGCTGAGATATCACTAACTGAGACTTGAGTACAAAGCACATCTAATGGTGGAATCTGCTATAAGTGGTCAAGAAATGTGTTCACCGTCTACTTAAGTCTCTGTGACCCTGCTACAAATCTGCCATTCTCTTTCAACGCCTCCATGTAGCTCTACTACTCCAACAGCCCACCATAGCTCATTAAGAGACAGTGATAGTGAGGGAAAGAGTTCGAGATAGACATATGTGGAAAGACAGAGAGACAGAGTCAGAAAGAAGAATGAGAGTAACCGCTCTTATATTGTCAGGCAGGCGGCTCTGCTCCATGGTCGTACTCTACCATAGCAGGCCTCGCTTTCACAACCTGTGCACAAGAGTGATAAGGACACCATTAACATGAGAGGATCTTAATTGAGAGGGGATGCTTCATGGAACGTGGATGAGCAGGGGATTGCAGGGGGAAACATTGTTTCTCTCTCACAAAATAACCCCCGCCGAGGAATGGGGGCTTCAAAGCCTGTCATACTGAAGTAAGGAGCATAGCAGACAGGGGCTCAGGTATGGGAAAAGCCCCCGCTTTTCCACTTTTACTCTGAGGAAGGAATGGGGAAAATAAGCAAAGGAGGAACGAGACAGTTCTTCATGGGAGAATTGAACTAGCAGGCTACAGGGATATCCATTTCAATACAAAATATCATGAAAGCAGGAGTAGCAAATTGTTTTGTCACAAACATTCAGCATCAAGGCATAAACACAGAGGGGAGGTGCATTTGTTGGTATATTTGCATTTGTGAATGTATCTGTGCCTTTATATTTTTGTGTCTGCCTACATTAAATTATAAATAGTATGTCAATGAGTGTCTAGAGGAAGATTTCTGTGTGATGGTTAGCGTACGTACATCCGTATGTATGCAGAATGAATGCAATGAGCTGTGAGTGTGTGTCTGAGTGCATCTGCTATTGTGACTGCATACCCATGCTATTTGTGTGTGCAATGCATATCCGAATTTGTGGTGTGCATCTCCGCATATGTCTGTGCAGTTTCATTTGCCAGTGAAAACGTGCGCATGTCCTGTATGTGTTTCATGTCATATGCTGTGGTCTGCTGAATGGGTACGAGGCCCTGCTCTCTTGGCTTTGCAGGGGGCAGTTGCCCTGGCAATGGCATGGTGATGGATGGCATGGGGTGCCAGTCATTAGGCAGCCTCCTGGCCTCTGGCACTGAGGTTGCACTCTTAAACACCACCCTCCCCCGCCTGTCCCCAAACACCACTGCTCATTTCAAGGTCAACTGCCTCTGTGGTGCTGTAAGTTCACCTCCACAAGGCACAAGACCTCTTCCTTTTGTTTGGAACCTTTATCGTTCACTGCCAACGGGTGTGTTTTAAAATGTGGGGGTGGCTGGCTGGTGCCTTGCCTCGTTCAGACACACAGAGGCACAGACACACACATGCAACACACGAACAGGTACACACACACACACACACACACCGAGGCAAACAAAAATCTCCACGTCATACCCTCCCAAAAAGGCAGCAAACAGCCTGAAGCTCCTGTCTAGGTAGCAGGTTGAACCTGCTTTCCCACATCTCTCTCCAGGTCCTCCATGACAAACTCTTTGTTTAAATGTTCCCAGTTTAGAATACAGACGTCCTAATTGGGGTGTCTGGAGTCAACGCTCAACTTAACCGCTACAGTTCACCCTTTACTGCACCCGGCTTTTCACCAACTACGACACTGCCTGAGTGCCAAGCTAAAACGATGCCCGGGGCGGGTACCAATCCAGGGGTAAGAGTTAGTTTACAGAGGGTTTCTTAATGTGATTTGCCTCAATTGCCTCTCTTCAAAGTTTGTGAGGGGGATGGCAGAGCAGGAGGCACAGCAGGAGATCCTGATTTAGGGAAGATTCATACTGCACCTCTTTACCTCCACTACCTAGTGTACTGGCTGGGAGATATGAAAGGCAGAACTTGGAACTTTTGAGGAACAGGAAGAGGCCAGCATGTGTGAGCATGTTTCAGAGGAAGCCAGGGGCTGAGGCCTGTGATGTTTAATTCAGTAGCACATAATCACTCCGATGGAGTTGAGAGCGGGGCTTTAAATAACTCAGCTTAGAGGGGCAGAACTGCTTCACTCTGGGTGGGGGAATGCAAGTCTGTGTGTGTGTGTGTGTGTGTGTGTGTGTGTGTGTGTGTGTGTGTGTGTGTGTGTGTGCGCGCGCGCACGTTTTTGTGCACTTTTGTGTGTAATTGTGTAGATATGTGAGTGCATTCCACATTTCTACATGTTTGTGAGTGAGTATGCAAGAGAGTGCTCCTCTGTTTTCGTCTGTGGTTCCTCCCTGCTTTGAAATATTTTATTTGTGCAATGCACCACAGTAAAAGGTGGAGTGGGTTTGTTGCTGTGCCAAGCGTCTGCATGCATTACAATAAAAGTGCAAAAGGCCAGTATTCAGAGCCTGAATATGGAGGAGTATTCTGGATGCCAAGCAGGCAGGCAGTAAGTCAGGCGGTAAGCCGGGCAGTGAGGCATTGAAACCCCTTTAGCTGCCACAACTCAACTCACAGTTTACAGCCTACTTATTCCTCCTAAGGCCCTTACAGAGCACACTACCCTCTCCATTAGTTGTGTTGGTCCCAAGTGAGAGGCCACGCTGCCCAGGGGCATGCTGAGAAAGGGCCATCAGGACCCCATCCGGCTGCCATAATGGCCTGGGCTGAGCCCATGGCACTGGTCCTAATATTCAGTGGCCATCCAGGTGACACTGAGTCACACTGGAATAAAGGAATGGACAGGAAGCTACTGAGCCCTCTCAGACACAAGGAGGATTTAACCGTGTGCTCTCCCGCCATGGTTCTTTTCTTTTGTTTCCGCCTCACAGTACCTCTCAATCTCTGGCTTTCTCTGAGTCTTTTCCACTTGCTTCCCCTCTCATTTTCATCCCTTCCTCTTAGGACATAGTGCAATTCATTTGGAGAAGGAAAAACACAGCTAATACCATCTCTCTCTATTCCCTCTCTTCTGCTGTTGCTCCCTTTCATACCAGTGTTGAGTCTGATTTGTGTGTGTGCGTTGTTTTTTCCCCCGTGCCAGTCAACAAGGCGGGCTATTTATGTGCCTCTGCCCATGTCTGTGAGCGAATAAGGACTTCATAGGAGCAGCCAGGGGAGAGAGATCTGCTGGTGCATTTCTAAACAGGGAGTCGCAGGGAGGAGTGATGTGTGTCCAGCAGCAAGACAGTCCAACCTGGCCACTATCTGCCTCTGCAATGGCCCACTGAACAATAATGGATAACACCAGTTGTCAGCATCAACAAAAACAACCGTTGTGGTCACAACAGAAAACAGAACCCAGTCAAGCGCAAACTCTAATGGCCCACATGCACATACATGTAGATATGTACTCACACGACACTCACATCAAGAGACTTACACACAATGACAACAGCACTGGCATGGTGAGGGGCTCATTATTATTAGTGGGCTGGATACTGGAGCAGCCCCAGAGCTCAGCTTGGCAAGACCTCTCTCTGGAGACACACACACTAGCCTCTATGCACACTCATGCACAAACACACATACACACCATACAAATGGGTAATCAAACGTCTGCCCCTGGGAAAAAATGCTCAAATGGTTTCCTAGCAACCAATGGTGTGTATTGGTTCCACATGAAAAAAAAAAATAAAAACAGTGTGTAACTGTGTGGTTGTGTGTGAGACAGAATGAAAGAATGAGGTTCAGATAAACAGTGCATATTAGAGAGATAGAGGGGTTTATGGAGTGGTCAGAGATAAGAAGTCGAGAATGGGATATGAAAAGGTAATGAAGAGAGAAAGAGAAAAGGTGCCATCGGAAGTCTGCCAATCTGATCGACAAACACGAGCATTTCCCCAGCCTCTCCACAGGGGCAGTGTTGACTGCGAGTTGAGCAGGTCCACAGACAGTTAAGGTCATGGGAATGTCTTTTTAAATCACAGCTCAGAGAGAGATCATCATGGGAATAAATCAGTATCTTACAACTATGTAGCAGTGCTGCAGGGGAGGGGATTATGCAAGAACCGATGCATAGGCTTTAGAAAATGGCCTAAAAGGCAATGCTGTGTATCACACCAGGTTCAAATGCAAAACACAAGGGGTTGTGCTATACCAAAGTCACACAGTCAGGTGAGAGTAGTGGTTTGCAAAACTGCTGCAGAGCACTGCACAAAGAGGCGTAGCCGAATCTCTGGGGCGCTAAAGAGTATTTTGATCATTGCTGAACATTATAACTAAAACACAGCAAGTCCCCTTTAAAAATGATTCAACAAGAAGACAGAGTTACATTTTATTTGTTTATCTGTTTGCAAGTGTGTGAAATGTGAGGAGCAAAACAGCGTGTAATAGAGTGGGTGCGTGTTTCCATAAGATACTAGTGTATGTGTGATTGTGTGTGTGCATGTTTGGTACTTCTGACTGTAAAAAAGTGTGTGTGGTGGTGAGAGGCATACTATCTCCATCCAGCAGCTGCCACAAAGAGGCTTCCCAAAACAAGCGAAGGGCCGTGACAGAGACAGAGCGACCGCAGCCTTCTGGTGGTGTAATAGGAAATTAATTGAGACCATCAATATGGTATTAATCATTAAAGCACAGGTGCTGAGGTGGCACTTTGCTGACTGCTCTACTGTTGGCAGCACTCACACACACGCACAGGAAAAGTTTGACCTGCTGTTGTGCAAAAATGTAGGTGGGGACCAAAAGAGAGAAGTAGAGACAAAGGAAAATGAGAAAAAGGAAAAGTCTGTGTCCTCCACTTAGACACACAGAGACAGTGGAGCAATTTTATACACAGTAATCCAAGGTCATTCTTGCTTTGCCTAGAAAATGGTTAGTGCTCACTTCTTTTGAGCTCCCTCTGTTAGTGACTAAGTAGTGAGACAGAAATTGAATAGGAGTGGGTATTTTGAAAGATGTTCAAATCAGAAAATGTCAGATAAATTTTGAGAAATATTCATCAACTCCCTTGGAAGCAATGTTTCTTATAACCTAATCCTTCGTGAGGCAATGCGCAGTGAGGACAGGAGTGCCGGTGTTAATCAGACAGAGGAGAGCCAAATTGCAGCAACTACATTAAGCCGTTAAGCACACCACGTCTCCAAATTGTTAAAGGTGTCTCACTGAGATGAATGCTTCTTCTTATGAATAATACATCACACACCATACACACAGACAAAACCAGACACATACTTTATACAATATATGTCAGCATGTGACTGCACATGCACACAGATGCACACCCAAATCCGTGCATCACTGTGTGCGTCTCCTGCTGAGACAGTGCTGTGCATGATGGGGTTTGTAGTAAGCGGCAGAGTTTGACTGGGTGTTCTTCCCAACGCTTTCTTTGGAGCCTGTGAAGTCCGGCATTAACTAGCCTCCACAGACACTTCCCTCCAGCCCCTCACTGCCCCATGTCTGTCAGTGTCAAGGTTGAGCCTATGAAATGTTTATGACTCAGGAGCTGTAGATAAGCTGGAGATTGATCTGGATGGAAAGGCAAATACGATTGTCAAAGCCCAGAGTCAGCTGAAAAGGAGGCAGAGGGAGTAGAGGGGGGAAGAAAAAGAGAGGAATAGGAGAAAATTCATTAACACCGGTCTGGGCCTTAGAGAACGTGGAGTAATGAGAACTTCCTCTACACATTAAATACTGGAGAGAAAATATGGACACACCATCATGACCACCTGACTGATGCCGTGTGCGTTACTGTGCGTGTCTGTGTTTGGTACGTTTGATTGATCGCTGCCATACTTGGGACTTGCAGCTCTTGACCACTGACACTATCTGTGCTCTGCGACGTGTCTGAAAGGCCGGGCACGCCAAACGATGCCATCGAAAAATAGCAGGCACATATTTGCTGGCCAAGGTGTAAAGTTTATAGGACCATAAGTGTTAGTTGGATGGGTCAGTGTCAGGAGACAAGGGGAGGTACTATATATGAAGTTTCTAGGTGAAAACATGTTAAAGAAAGTGACACATGGACATAGGTGACCACCAGCCACTAGCACTGTGCAAACAATCAAAATAGGGCTTCATGGGAGGATAGGAAGCCCTGGCTCTCTTTAACATACTCATGATAATGTATCAGCTTTGATTTACAGTGTCTAACAGTGGAACAAAAGGGGAAATGATGTAATCAAATAGGGCATTTTTCAAAGGCCAGAGGAATGCGTGTGCATGCATTAATATGTGTATCTGTGTGTGTGCTTATGGGATGGATGGAAGGATGAGACCCTTTGATGTATCTCCTGACAGCCCTAGCCAGCTTGCAGGAGGAGAACAGAGCAGAGGCCACCAGAGAGTTGGGGCCCAAGCCCTGGGGCCGGTTCTCCCCCTCCCCCCCTCAGCCTGGCGTTCCCTCTCTCTTCTGATCAATACTGGGTGCTAATCACTGAGGACAGTATGGTAGCCCTCTCTTTCTCTCATCTCCTCACTCACTTTTTCTTCTCATGGTTTTACAACCTCTGCCTCTACCATGCCACTGCCAGCTAGCGTAAATTACTCACACTTGCTTGTTCTGTGCGTATGTACGTGTTTGTATGTATAAGCGGCCATATGTGTCCACATCTTTGCGCGTGTTAGCAACACACATTCTGCCAGTGTTTCTATGCATATTTGTGAAAGGGTGTCACTTTGAGTCTCTGTAAATTCATGAACAGGCTTATACAAGGCTGTTAAAATGTGTGCATGTGTACAACAAGATAAGAGAATATCCTTGAAAAAGAAACAGCAACATAAACCCCAGTGAATTATGAGCAGCATGCTTAAACTTGAATAATAACACATCCCCTCATTTCGGTGGCTTTATCCCAGTTATCTAATTGCCGATGTTTTTTTTTTCTTTAATAAACTAATGAATGTGGCTGGGTTGAGGCCTGGAATCATACGGGCAGCAATAAGTAGTGCTGCTTTAAACCCCAAACTGCATCAGAACAGCTGAATAATTTGCAGGAGAAATAATTACGGGGCAGAAGAGCAGGCATCAATCCTGGAACACCGACAGTGCCCTCGCTGGAAACTACCTCACCCATAAGCCAAGGCTCCATTAGGTATTGTCTGGGGCCTACAGGCTAATTTGTTTGCATCAATAATACATTCAAAGGATTTATCTAACTTGCAAATGAGTGTTCATTTACTGGTCCAGGAGGCAGGGAGGAGAGCAGGCAGCAGGAGAGAAGGTGTGAAGGGCTGAAACAGCTGGTTGGGGCTACCTGGGACACAGTTAACCCTTTGCTAGACAGCAGGATGGTACTCCATATCTACCACTTAGTTAGTAATGTTCAGAAATGGTTGGTTCTGACATGCTTGGATGACAGCCAGTGTTTATGCAGAGCAGAGACAGACCGGGTGCTAGTGACCAACCCTTGGAATGGCATCAAAACTTAAGCAGAAAGCCCCCTCACAGCCACAACATATTACCTGCTGCACCGAATATTCTCTGATCATATGCCAGATGACAAAATGACAAAGAGGAGTGTACGTGCATGTTTCTGTTAAAAGACGGGTACGCAACAGTAGTGAGGCATGGTGGGCTGTCCTCAGGGGATGCTGGGATCCCCAACACACCTTTGATCTCTGTACTATGCTGTCTCCCAAAGGTGATACAAGGACACTCAAAGCCAAAAGAAGTGGAAATATAAGGGTGGGGGGTGAGGTGGGGGGGGGCAGAGGAGTTGAGAGAGAGAGAAAGATGGGAGCGGAGGAAGGAAGCTGGCCACGAACATATGCTGCCTCTCTGTGCCAAACCCCACTGGCTCCGGCAACCCACACATATGATGCACTGCTGCTGCTGCTGTTGCCACTCCAGCCCTCTCCAACACCAACACCATGGCGCTACGTAGTCAAACAAAGCTGGAGAGATGAATCTGGAAAGAGATGGGGTCTCCCCAGTCTCAGCACTGCCAGGGTAGGACTGCTTGGCTTGGATAACACAGCCTGATTACACACACACACTCACACACACACACACACACACACACACACACACACACACACACACACACACACACACACACACACACACACACACACACACACACACACACACACACACACACACACACACACACACACACACACACACACACACACACACACACACACACACTTTCAGCTCTTTGGCTAGCCACCCCCTCAATTGTGATACGAGATAGATTTTAATAATCTCTTTAAGGGCTAGACTCTTCCACTACAATGCACTTTGATTAATTATTGGTAGAAGCTGCAAAATATTAATTTTTTAATCTCAGGCTTTAAAACTAAACAATACAGTGGGATATGAAAAAGAGTTTTTTAAGTATTTTTTTATTTCAAATAATTTGAAACACTGAAATAATTTTCCAATCTTTCCATGTTGGTGACTATCAATTGTTGACAGGTAACAGTTAGCACCGTTAAACTACGCATTTGGACTTTTAGTAAAAGGGACTGAGGAGAGGAATGCTGTTGTTGATAATAATTCCATTATAGTTTTCTGTTGAAAACTTAGCGAAGAGTTTAATGTATGTGTCAGACAAGGACAAGGTATTGTGGTATTGTGATATTTGATGTACTGGGCACCTAAATGTATCATTAACACTGACGGTCTAGAAGGTTCAATTCAGTTTTCATTTTTCATTTTATAAGCACTATAACCACGCAGAAAGGTCACACTAATGTATTTATACAATACTTAATACGATTTTTAAGTTGTATCATTTATGTATGAAATATTTTGCCTAATGACGGTTTAACAGTACTTGTGCTGCAGTGCGGCTAGGGGGGTTCCACAAAAATAATGACTGACCGCTTATTTGATTTTACCATTTTGTTAGAGGAAAGGACAGTGTGAGAGAGGGCAGACAGTGGAGGGGGAGTGGGATCTGAACGGCTTTGGAACAGTACTGGACATGGCTCCCCATTGGGATTCAAACCAAGGGCAAAAAAAGGAAAGCAAAGAAAAAAAGAAAGAAAAAAGGCAAACATCAGCGAAACAGATTCATATAGCTTGCTAATACATAGATTTTAATACACTCCCACCCCTTGCATACTCATAAATCCACACAAGCCCACACATGTATAAGAATGCAGACACTCAAACACCCTTAGAGGTCCAGATATATAATAACAAATGCTTGTATAACACAGAAATCAAATTCAGGGTTCATCTCGCAATCTGAGCCTCGCAAACTCAATTCCCCTCTGCTGTCTAGCCGCTTCACATTCCTCGCCTTTTCCATGTGAACGAATGGGGTCAGTATCGTCACATAAATATTATCCTCTGCTTTCTCCCCCCTCTCCCCTTTTTCAGTGAATGGATGCCGAGCACTGGTGCATATCTACGCAGGGATGGCAAGGGCACCGAGGAGAGAAAATCAATACTATATCTCACCTCTAAGCACAATCCCAACCAAAAGCAGCTGGACTTTGCAGGTTGCTCCATAAACTGGACGGCTTCATCTGGCTGGCCACTGTGTCGGTGGATTGCTACAGTAATGCACTACAGCACAATTGCCTAGGCCAGAGCCTGCCAGACACAGAGGTACACACACACACGCAAACACAAAAACACAGATACACGGAGACAAACTGCACACTCCCAGGGGCTGGGGAATAGCAACAGCAATGAGAAAAACTCTCATGAGGCAGGAACAGGGTTGACAAACACGTCCCCCCTTCACAGGCAGGGAAAAGCACTACTGGACCATTTAGTCCACCCCTACTGTGGACTAACACACTTTCACACACAAGCACATGCACATGCACACTTACGCACAAACATATACACACACACACACACACACACACACACATGCATACACAGAGGAGGGCCCTAAAAATACCCGCTCTAAAAATAGCAGGCGGGAAGCGGGAAACGGGACTGAGGCTATTATTATTGCGCACACGTCCTGCCTGGTCCCACCAAGGAAAGGGAAGAGACTAATGATTTTCCTGGTGCAAGCAATTAAAAAACTATTTGTCACCTGCCAGGCTGCATATGACGTTAGGGTCTTTGGCAGAGGACCACAGAGTAAAACCACATATACACATTGTACACACACAAAGTGGGTTGCACCGCAGAAAGCGGTCCAAAGGCATAAGAAACAGGTGAAGCTGGGGGCGGGGGGTGTCACAGAAAAAAGGGAAACAGAGGGAAAATGAGGTAAGAAGGGATGAAACAGTACTTTGGATAGAGAACAGAGTTGGGTAAACGGCTGATTTATCCGGACAGGTTAATACCAGGCCAGACAGCGCCTCAGACAGCACACTGCCATCAGGAAGTCATGTAATATTTAGAATCCCGCCAGTGAAAGTCATTCTCCTGCTGCTGGGCTCCTGGCTAAAATAGAAATGTATATTTCCACTTCTACCCCACCCTCCCTCACCCCCTAAGAGCACAAGAACCAAGAGAGTCTAACTTTCTACCATCCATATCCCTGACTCTGTCTGTCTATCCCTCTCTCCTGAGCTGCCCCCCTGGAGAACAGTCTGAAACATTCAGGTTTATACACAGGTTAATTTAAACTGAACTGCTGCAATCCCTGCTGAATTAGTCTAAATGGTTTAAGGAATTTTAATACATCAAGAAAAAAAATAAAATCACATTTAATTGAAAATCAACATTTTAATATAATTTAATGACTCCCTAATCCTGCTTTGCTAGAGTTTCTGTATTAGGAGGTAAACACTGTAAACACTACAGGGAGATGAGGAATGGCCTGTCAAATCTGAGAGGGTCACTGGGAAGTCACATTTTTTGTTTTCTGTTTTCTTTTTCGTACTTGAGCTCTCCCCTGTAGGGGAATGAGAGGAGAGGAGTCTATCATTTGCAAACTGTATGAGGGTTAGGATGCCACATTGGGGGCCATCAGGCTGAATAAAACCTCCAACTATTTATAAGGAAACATCCTCAGATGCTGCCACAGGGGGCCAATTTTGGGCCCTGGGGCAATGGAAGACAAACTATGTAAATTGGGAGGAGGCAGTAAATAATATCAAGACAAGCGTTATGCCTCCCTTGCACTATGTAGCCTTATCCAGATCCAGCCTCAAGAATACACTCGGCTGCAGTAATTTACGAGGCAGCTCGTTAATGTCGGGTCATTTGCACTGCTCGTTTGCTCCCGCTCATCTCTACCAAATGATACCATCTTCTACCTCTAATCTTCTAACTCTAATCCCCCATCCTCAAAGCACCTCCACCCTACCCACCTCTTGTTTCTCCTACCCTTCCACGTTTTGCTTTCTCTCTCCTCCTCCTCTGCCCTCCTCCACTCAATCTCTGTGTCTTGTCAGGTTTGCGTGGGTGAGTTCTGAGATGGGGGAGCAGAAAGAGATAGGAGCGGAGCCATCCCACAGAAGGGTGTGTGTGCATGTGTGTTCAATATGACATCTATCCAGATCAAAAAAGACTAAAAGAAGTCTGGTTTGACTCTGAAGGCTTTATGTGCCCTTGTAGTTACTTTTCCACTGCCCCCTACTGAGAGAGAATGAGAGCGAGCCAAAAAAAGAAGACTTTCTATCAAAACTTGCGGAGGGGACAAAGCTCAGCAATCCTGGGGAGCCACAGTGACAGAGAGAAATAAAGACAGAACGATGGGATGAGGGGTGGGTGTCAGACCACGACAGAAAACAGAAGAGAAAAGAAAAGAAAAAAGAGGACATAAGGGAAGAGACAGATGTAAACAATGTTCATAACCGAGATTGTTTGTGACAATTAGGGAAATTAATGGCAGTGTTTTTTTCCATAACAAAATACCTTTGAGGCTCCCAGAACTTCACTATTCACTTCAACTACTAAACTGATTCGACCACACTGGCCCAATACTTTATTTTTATCTTATATCTTTTTCACAAACAGTCCTTAGTATCTTCATCCCTAACCCACAGAGAAATCAGCCTGTCTCAGAGCAGATGCAGCTAGCTCCCACAGATAGACAAATTTTCACAATGAAGATTGCCAATTATAGAAATTGCAATCAGAGCTGTTGGTTTGTATGTTGATGAGTGTAAGCTGGTTAAAGGGGAATTGAGATCGATACCGGAATGAATGCAGAGTGAATGACTCTGGCCCTATATTACTAGGGCTTTCATACCCACTCCCCTTTGCTCTTCTCCTCTGTCTTGAACTCACACTCTGTCTCTCTTCCCCCTTACCTCTATTCTTTCTTTCCCTGTCTCATCTTTCCCTCTATGACACGTCCAAGTGATCGTGTCGGGATGTCAGCCCTCATCCAAGGCTAATTGGGGCTCAGAGGAGTAATCAGGGCAGGACAAATCGGACAGTTCTGGTCATTAGCTGTGACCAGTGTTCTCTGGGAAGCTGGGAGATGCCATCACGCCTGAGCCTGCATAGTGACACGGGCAGGCCTGTGGCTTGACATGAGTGGGGACACAGAGATTGGCAAAGCACAGCGCAGCCATAGTCTGGCGCCATTGATATCCTGTGCTTTCTAAGACCCACGGGCAAGTAAACATAAATAATCCTGACTGGTGACACTATGCACAAGGACTCTCGTATTATCTAATATGGGAGAGGCAGCAGAAGACTGCTGAAGAAAAAGCTAGTACATCAAGTCATCAAGCATAACACAGAGGCTTATATGAAATCAGGATCGTGGTTTGTCGCAATACTCTTCAACAAGCTTACACTGTTAAAGCCATTTTAATCTCAACCCTCGCATCATCAGCGACATTTCAGTTCTCGCTCTGGTTAGCGAGAAAGTTCTCTGTGCTCTTTTGAGCTGGCCAGAAGAAAGATAGCAGGAATAGTACAATAACATGTAAAATATTGGTGTCAATAACAATCTTGGAAGTCACGAAATGTAAACATGTCGATGGCTGCTCCTTCTGAAAGTGGGGCGCATGACTCCGGAGCAAGATGAATGTCAATTTGTCGTACTGGCAGAGCCTTAACCTTTCAGGGTAACTGAATTATTTAAGCACCACATACCTGTTGTGGGCCTCTATTTCTCCAGGCTGGTTAGTAGGCTGCATGAGTCTATGGCCACGCACGGCTCTTTGGCCGCAGAGTGAAAATGGCAAGACAAATGCGGCGGGGGATTTGTGATAATTGGCCGTGCTGGTGGGCTAGGGACGGGCCTAGAGAAAAGGTCGCAGGCACTGAGGAACAGATCAGTCTGCCAGAAGGAGAGGAGGCTCTGCGTGTCTCTGGGGTTTAGCTCAACTTCTCTGTCTTTCATTGTATGGGGAGAGAGCGCTCCAGCAGGGGCCATTAATTAAGCACCAGCGTAACCTTCAATTTGTTTAGGGGTCAAAAGCCCCGGTGTCACTGTTTTGGGCAGAGACCAACTCAGAACCAACTCCTCATTTTCTTCCTGTGCGGAAGCAGAGGGTAGCAGATGTTTAGAAGCAAAGTGATAGCAGGGCGAGAGACATATCTGAATGTTTACGAGTAGAGAGGATGGAGAGGGTTAATGTCAGATGCACTGTGTCTGTGTGACTGCACACAAGGAGGAGGAGAAGTGAAGGAGATGAGGGGAGCCACAGGGACGTGGCAGACACACCGACATGCTAGTGAAGCAGCTGTTCTCCTCATGGCAGAGAGAGTGGGGGCCTGCCAGCAGCAGCATGCTGCCCAGAGCAGCATGGTCTCCCACCATAGCACAGAAACAGGACGGCACATCCTGATACACGTATACTCACTCCAACACAAAGACAACCATGTGCACGCACTAAAAGTTATACAGACACACACGCTCACACTGCATATATACTACCAGTCCAGTGTTGAGGTTTTGAGTTGAACACCAATGTCAGGTGGTGGAGTCAAATTCATATGCTACAGATCTGATCTCATACTCTGTAGAGGTGCATTTCCATTTGATACAAACAACAGCCTGCATAGCTAAAGGCAATTATATTTCTACTGCCTCCGTTTGCCCTGAGGTTGTAGACAGCCAGTCAAAACCTCACCAGGTTTTCCCGCCTCTCTACCCTCTCAGTGAAATCAACAGAATGGTGCCCAGACTCATCCATGATTTATCTCAGTGAAATATTCATTATGTAGTCTTGCATAGTCTTGACGTATCTGATGTGAATCTGGACCTGACAGCTCTGCTCTGTCATCACACATCACCTGAGCCGCTTGGAATCCGGCACCTGTCTCCCAGTGCTCAAAACAGAGGCAACTAAACTGATCCACATGAACAGAGGACTCTGGTAGACATAAAGAATCCATCTGTCTGCCTTTATCCTGCAGGCATGTCCGCTCTGGGTCTGTCGCTTACTGTATCCTGTTTGCACACTGACCTATGATGGATCACCACAGCAAAGGAGATTCTCAACTTATTCCATTCAATTAGTAAGAGAGAGAGAGGAGAGGAGCTGATCCTGAGGAGTGAGACATGACGAGTACATGTGCTGGGCCCTACACATGAGTAGCTGACTGCATTTACCAGGTGTATTGATCTTTGGAGACCGGTGAGCTAGTTATGAGAGGTGAGTAACATGGGAGTTCAAAGGTACTGGTATAAATCTACACAGCCAAAAAAAAAAAAAAAAAAAAAAGCCTAAAAAGAGGCTCTGATGTGGTGAGCAGTTAGAAGGGTTCGAGAAGAGCAGGTTTTAGCACAATGGACAGCACTGTAGAGCCTACGCTGCTCAGCGTTGTCTTTAATCACAGAGTTATCACTCTGCCTGTCACATTAAGTGACCTTTGAACTGTTCCATAAATGAAAATTTCTGAAATACTGTCTAATAGTGCTGGAATGATCACAGGGACAACAGTTACCACTCATTTTCCTACGCACCGCTAATTCAAGTGGTTCCAAAGTCATTATACCCTGACGGACTAATGCTATAAGAAAAATGTAACTGCGGTGAATGGTGACATTAATCATGTATTCATGTGAGAGTCAGAGACTAAAGCTCAGCGGCCTAAGCTGAGGAAGGTAAGAGGAAGAAAGTGATAGCTCTGAAGAATCAAGGTCGTCAGCATTCCCTCCTGCCTTACTAGTCATTTCATTATCTCATCCCTCTCTCCTCCTCTTTAAAGTAGGAAAAGCGGGAGAAGCTATTGACCCCTCTCTGTGTTCGTGGCAGGCAGCAGGACAAATGAAGTTTCCCCTCAGACCCCATTCGTATTAATATCATAATTATCCCCACCTCTGTGCCCCCGTCGGCCAGCGCAAACTCCACTGTCTGATTTGATGGAGAGGCGCAAGCAGGGAATTACATTCGATTAGCACTAAACAAGAGAAGAGGACATGAAGTGATAGAATCAATCAGTGCCACCAGGACAGACGGGATCCTTTGTTGCAATGAGTGTGTGCCTTCTGACTGTGTGCGTGTCACGACAGCTTGCGGCTGGAAAGACTGTGCGTAGTACTAAACTCATACAGGTATGCCTTTAAGTATCCGGTTATGCACACCCCAGCTGTAACTGACTGCATTTAAAGAGGGGCTACATAATGTTAAAACTTTTATGATGGTTTGGGGACTTTGTGAGTATGGTTTTTGTTGGCAGCATTGAAAATATACCCCAGTAGGACACATTTTTTTTTTTTTTTTTTTTTTACCAGATCCACTGAAAATGGGAACTTTTTTTCTGAGTGACAAACCACACAGTCTGCTCTGGGCAGCTCTCTGTCTCAGCAGCAATTTGGATTCATTGTTTGCAACCCCAGATAACTGCGGTGGTACTTTTCTTCAGTCTCAGCCATTTGTGGGGATGGGCCAGACATTTTAAAGTGGTCTAATGCCATAGAGAGGTGGAGGTAGTGTGGCGGGATGAGCAGATTGAGAGCGAGAGGTGAAAAGAACAAAAGAAAATGAATGGAGCGAGAGAAGACCCCCCTCGCAGGTCTTCATTCCCGTCCCCTGTCTCATTACCCAGGCTTTGACTCAATAAAGAGTGGATAAAGAGTGGATAAAGAGGCACATACCCACAGGCTAACCCCCCCCCCCATCTAAAACACCTTTCACCAACCCACCTCTGTCTGTCTTTCTCGCTTTCTGGCTTTCTTGCAGTGTCACACACATATCCAAAAATACACACATATACACACTGTGCCCTTTCTCCCTATTCTGCTGTATGTTTTTTTGCTTCAAATCTTTAAATCTATCTTTCTCTCCAGCTCTCCCTTCAGTGTTTTTTTAGCCTAACTTTTTAAAAGTTTTGTCCATCTCAATCTCTCATTCACAGTCTGTCTCTACCCCTCTACCCTCTCTGTCCTCTACGTTCCCTCCTTGTCAGTGCTGTGTAATAGGAGTTATTTTCATCCCTGTCTTTCCGTGACTGTGGCTGCTGGATGGCTGAATATTTACATTTTTCACTCACTGGTGACCTTTCCCTGTTGGCGCTCTGGGAGCTCCAGTCTCCTTGCTGCTCTACTGTTGACAGACTACTGCCTGCAAATCTCATATGGACACAGCAAATGGTACACAGGGAGTCAGGGACAGAGGGTTCAGAGACTGGAGAAAAGTGGAAAAAGAGAGAGAGAGAGAATGAGAGAGAGACCGTTGCAATAGCAGGGCCGACTGGGTTTGAAGAGACAGAGGTACCGAAGGTCTATCTGCATCTGGAGAGATATGGACTGAAGTGGTGTAATCTTTTACCTGTGGTGTCGTTGTGACTGAGGTTTCCTGTCGGCACAGATGGTCTGCAATGAATTGCCTGAAAAGAGATTTAAATCTGGGGTCTCAGGATTGCTCAGTGCCAAAGAAAATGCTTGCTTGTAAATAAACGTTTTTTTGTTGGGCAGCAAAAGGTACTTTTTTTTTTTAATCATGTGGATGTGTTAGCTGCACACCTTAGCCTTGTGAGTCACGTAAGGAGATGTGCTGAGTAGTGTGGGAGAAGGAGGGGGGAGGGCCAAGGGTTCACTAACCAGCTCTTCTTAGCTGATGCTCTGCATTAACAGGAAAGTAAAGTTGAGTCAGTGAACTCCTCAAAGTTTGATGAGTGTTTATGCGCGTGAATCCCAAAACTGACCCGGATATTATCCTTAATCTGGAAGCAGATTAAGGATAATCTTCAACCCTACCAAAGAGAACACAGAAGTACATATCTTCATAGCACTGCGTCTTGTGTTATTTCTGGAATCAGACTGATATATATACTCTATAACATTGTTTCAAGGTTTTTCTCGCTCCCAACCACTTAACATTTTTAACAATATACTGTACCTCTAATTATTTGGAAAATATATTTGAAGGGAAAATAACCTGAGTGGTTTAGCTGACTGAACTCAGAAGAGACAGGAAGAGACATGCCGTTTGTCTGCTGGTGTTGTTATTACTGCCTGTGACACACACAGTGCCAACAGAGAGTGAGAGAGAAATAAACAGTTGTTTGAAAAGCTTTGTTTGCTGTGGGAACACTCTAATTATTTTGATTAGTATTTAAGCGTCGTTGTGACCAGTTTTTTCTCTTTTTGTCTTTTCCCTACCAGTCTGCTCTCCTCTTTCACTAACAGTCATTGCAAAGGGGGGTTGGTACGACTACAAATGGATTTGTCTTCTGGGTCTATTCAGTGCAGCAGAGATGTTATGACTCGAAAATTCTTGTCTTCAGAAAATACAACATAGAGAAACTGAAGTAGCGGCACAGTAGCCAAAGTGTATTTATCCCAAAGATGGTTTTTCTTCGCACATTTTATACTAGAATAAACTGTATGCGAGACCAAGAACTACAGATAGACAGACAGATAGATGGAAAGAAAGACAAAAATAGCAGCCGCTCCACACACCCCTGTTCTCTGTGTGTGTGCTTATGCTCCCTTAATATTGTGTGTTTGAATGGTCGTACTTATCAGGAACCTTCCAACAATAATGGCTGCCATGCTAAACAAGAATGATGAGATGTATTGGGGAGGTGATCAAAGGACTACTATTTACAACCACTCTCAGCCTGCGCACTTGACGACCCACTGTAAGCACACTATACTGTACAGGGAACCTCTTCCATCATGCTTTTACTGCCCATCACTGCAGCTGTTAGACAAGGGAGATGGCAAAGCTTTTAGCAGACTGAGATACCGTCCTCTTCCTGGCTGCGGTGTATGGGCAATGCCATCAGAAAAGTGAATGACTGGGAAAGATAAGGGAAATGGAGGCTTGGGAGAGAAAAGAGAAGAAAGAGTGGGAGGTGGTGGGGGGATAGGTGGATGTCTGCCTGCTGGCTGTCAAAGGAAAATGCTTCGGTTAAATGGAAACCGATATCATGCAACTTATTCAAGTTCTTCTGGATAGGCTGTGAGAGTTTGAGAGTGAGAAACTAAAGTGTGGTGAACTGTAGAGGAGGAAAAGAGGAGCTCTTACCTGGAGCAGCCAGTAGCACCTACGGTGGAAGGTGGGGATGATGGAGGAGTGGACGTAACAGCCATACAGACACTGGAAGGAAGGGAGATAGTAGAGGAAGAGAGAAAGAAGGACAGAAAGAGGGGACATTACACAACAGTAAAGTGCAGACAATAGGCTGACCTCTCTGCTGACCATCACAGGTGTGACCCTTGAACCCCCGACCTCTTCCCTCCTCATGACAACTCCCACATGAACCTGCTGGCAGATGGTCAAGCTATTGTTCTTGAAACAAAGACAGTGATCTGAAGGGAGAAAGTGGATGGGGTTAACCACTGACGACCTCAGCACTGTCACTATATGACTCCTTCCTTCCTTTCCTTCCCTCTCTTCCACTTTCACCGTGTCCTGTCTGGAGAGAGCCCTTGACAGAATGATTCAGGTGCTCCGTACTCCACCCCACACACCCATAACCATGCAGGGCACCCCAGCACATAACTAGAGCACAGTGTTATTAATATCCTTATCGTAAACAGATAATACTGTGCCTTGGGGCTCGTTACCGTGGAGAGACCTAGGCAGGGCTGATAACGCCTCGTAGTATCTGGCAGAAGGGCCAGGAGACATTTTTCACCAGCCGGCAGCAGACAAAAAAACCCAATGAAGAACATATCAGCAAGGAACGTGAGCAAGCAGCATTTATCCTCCTCCCGTTCTCTGTCCTCCTCATTCCTCCTCTGGAAGACCCATGGCCCTGGCTCCCAGGTGACCCAGAGGGATGGCTAGCCTGCTTTTGCTTGTTTACAGCAGCAACACAAGTCTACAGCACTTTCC
The DNA here is from genome assembly GCF_016859285.1 of Xiphias gladius. Classification (NCBI taxonomy): domain Eukaryota; kingdom Metazoa; phylum Chordata; class Actinopteri; order Istiophoriformes; family Xiphiidae; genus Xiphias; species Xiphias gladius. Next base: position 22,772,921 of record NC_053417.1, on the reverse strand, counting down.
TCTCCCCCCAGCCTCACCAGCTAGGAAATATTGGAAAAAAAAAGTTGCTCTTAAGTCAGGAAACTTGGCTTTTCTTACAGGAATAAATCAAACAAGCAGGTCGAGAGGGTTGAGCTTTGTTCCTCTATGGCATAAATATCTGTTTAGGAATCAGAAGAAATCAAATGTCTGGATGTACAGACATGCACACACTTATACTGACACAGCCTCATTATTCAGCGGGTGTGTGTTGTTTGAGTTGAGCTGGGTTTCTTTGAGCACTATAGAGGCATTTGGGTGGGTGGTGGGGAAGTGGGCAGGAGTGGGGAAGGGGAGAGGGAGGGTGGACGGCCGAGCATGGGGACGTTGGGTTCCATCGCAGGACCATGTGATAAATAGGCGCCTTGAAGTGTGTCATGTGCTCCTCTAGTTTAACTAAAACCTAGTTAGAAAGAGCAGGGTCTGCAGAAGATGCCAGTCTTTATAAATACTCATTTACCAACATCAAACTGTCTGATCAATTATACCAGAGTACCTCGGCACAGCTAAATGGCTGGGCACATAGTGAGAGACATGGCTTAAAAGAAAAAAAACAAACACATCACATAGATGCACAAACACATGAATGTGGCCGTGTGTGTCCAACACATTCAAAGATCTTATGACCAATTCACAGACAACAAATTCTCATCAGCCTTGATTGTGCCAATAACATCTATTGTGAACTGATTTCAATACTACCGGACTCTGCTTTTGCGAGTTTGAGATACTGAAGGCATGCGGACTTCCTCCTCTTCTCATATTTTGCTGTACTCTCATCCGTTACAGCTGTCTGAAATAGGATGTATGCCTCCTCCTACTCTCATAGCTCTGTTATCCATTACTCCACACTGGCCATGGACAGACACTTCCTCCCACTCCCACAGTGCATTGAGCATCACATTACTACAGTCAACTACAACTGCTACCAGCTCAAACATTTCCACTGTGCATTTTTGTGAGTATTTATGTTATAATCATTACTTCGTACACTTTTCAGGGATTAGGCAGTCATGATGTAATACGTTACATTTGTCAATAAAGCATTACACTGTTTATATATTTCACTACAGTCATGTGTTGCAATACTGGTGCGAAATGTGCTAACAAACAGAAATGTTAGCATTCTGTCTATTCAATATTTGACTTAAAATTTCAAAACCAACGCTGAAACAACTGTGAGTCCACGTTTATTTTCATCACACATGGAAAATGGCAGACTTTTAGATGATGCTTGTGCACTAAAAAAACTGGCCGTCTTGTTAATTCTGATTACGGAGAGTTTATTGATATATCATGGTTAATACTGTTCTAGCCTAAAGCACTTGGCCTACTGAGAGTGGGTTGTGGTGTGGCTGTGTGCACTTGGATAGGGCTATGGCATGCTTCTCAGGATTGACAGGTGGGCCGCTGCAACCGGCCTCTGTGACTAGGGCGACTGGGGAGTGAATAAATTAGCCCCCAGGCTGCTTTCCTCTCCCTCTGTTTACTCCATTTCTCAACCACACAAAGCAGTGTGCCAGACAAACAAGCAGCTTAAAGCATAACACAACTGTTGCACCTGTCAGTGCCGATATACAGTAAGCATCAAACACATTTGCACACACAAGTAAGCTTTTGCACCCTCACCCTCACATAACATTCCCACCAGCCCACTCACATAAACACCGTCACACACACTCACACACACACATGCAGAATTGGAAAATGAACACAAAACTACACCCACTCATAAACACAGAGGTATTCACACAAGCACAGACACATGCTGTTACACTCTTACACACATCGTTATGCACACTTACACAGACAATCACAATAGACCCTGATAGAAAGGCAGGCCAAGATACTTTTGAGAGCACAAGCACGTCCACATACACAAAGCTCATCATACTTGAGCGCTTATCAGTAATTCAAGACGCATATCAGTTACTGGTGTTTCTGCTGCTCTCTGCATGCTGAGCGTCTGGGTGACAAAGTGACGGCAGCAGAACCATTATTTGCCGTCTTTGGGCTGTGACAGATGACAGCACATCACAGGGAAAGCAATTAAACCATAATTATACACATATACACACATATCCTGTCATAAAAAGTGCAGTTTCCTAATGTGTAATTTTGAAGAGCTTTTGCACACCGACACAAACAGAGTGAAACAAATACATAGGTGTGCATGTGCATACACACACGTTCACACGTTAACGTATTATCGGTGTACTGTTGTGTTGAGGGTGCAATTGAGACATAATAGAAGAATGATACACAACAGCTAACAGAAGTATTAACAAGCAGCGTGTCCACAATATACTCATGTACTGCCACTGCGGACAGCAGGAATAAAGAGTTACAGTGACGTGTGTCCTCCAAAGTCAGACACTGAAGCAGCAAATTAATTTGGTGTTGTCACTCACGCAAGCGGCCAAGGCGATATAACGGTGGCTTGGCCCAATGAGATGGTATTGTGCCCCCCCCGCCGGGTTGTTAAAGCAGTCCTGAGTGGAGCAGGATTGCAGTTCACACAGGGCAAGCAGGCCAGACATCCCAGTGATAAAGATTCTAACAGCCAAAATAAAGAAAGATATAAAGGCAGGGCCACCAGCGGTTACCTGTCCTGCCTCTGGAGGCCACTGCTGCCCCTGGCCTGCCTGTTGCCCTGGCGACACCTCACTTACATCCATCCATCATGTCTGACATGTCTCAGGCAAAGCACGAGATGGGTTAGTGAAATCCAAAGTCTGTGAAGGCAAAACTGGCAGGCAGACACACAGTTATAGTGAGACTGAGAGAGGGGGGGAAACTCTCTCATTAGACCATAATGATGTGTGAAGACAGTCCTAATCAGAGCGTGGCACCTTATTTATGTTGGCAATTTGCTGTTTTCCTGCAGTGATGCAAACGTCTTACTGTCAGAGGCTGCCGCGCATTTGCCTGTCTGTTGAATTGTGAGTCCAACTGGGAAGGGCACACACGCCAACAATCCATGTGTTCACACACAGAAATATGCACATGCATGGACAACATGCTTGGCATTTTGATAAAAACCCTTCTTCCCGATCTTTAAAATTACATTCACACTGCCTAGCTCCCAGTTTCCATCCATCATATCGACCTCTCTCTTTCAAGGATAGTTTTACTATTGACTCATGTATGACTCTTGTGTCCTCTAATGATTTCTTAACTAACATTTGTTCACAAATATCCTCACTTTGCATGTGAGTAATCTAGAGTTGGATCTCAGATACATTTTTCAGCTCTCACTGTATAGAGTGACTTGCTTCGCACTATTATACAGTTGTTCACATGGACATCCAACAGGTGAAGTCGCTTCTGGCTCACTGCTTCATTAGAGGGAATGTATCATTTTGTCGGTGTGTACTTCTGTCTGTGTGCTTGTTTGCATATGTCTATTCACATGGATGCCTGGGGCAGGTGATTCAGCCTGGGGCTCGGCAGCATAAATAGAGCTCAAGCAGCAGCCAATCAGGCAGTACTATCAAACCCTGTCCATGGAGGGAATTCAAAATCCATACTCAATAGAGATTCATGGACCATGCAAGATTCAACAACCCCGGCCATTGACAGCATCCATGATGAGTATTGATCAATCAGTGATTTTTCGGCTCAATATAGATGTGATTAGATGACTTGCGACTGAAAAGTGCCACTTCCAGTTTCGAGGATGAGCTCATTTTTTACTGATAGCGTAATGCTCTGCATTTCACCTGCTGTCTTTTCAGTCAGCCACGCTGCTCTGCTCTCTCCCAATTGTTCAGCGGGAATCAAATTATCTGTAGCGTCTGGTAGGGTGGCACCATGCCCAGAATGCCCAGAATATACAGTAACTCTTTTGCATTTTGGATTCAGAGAGAAATGCACAGCTCCTGTACGTTACTGGCACAGTGACTGTGGCTTTTATCCCAGCTAATACTTTCTCTATTAAGATTCTTCGCCTTCTTTATACCCGCTTAAATAAGCCACTGCTTGTAAAGTTGTAGCAGTATAATTCTTCAGTGCATCTGAAGACTTGAGCAACGGTTGATGAGACATTATACATAATAAATCAAAAGAGGCTTAGATTTATCTCCCTGGTCCTCTCCGTTGGACCAGATGCAGCCTCTAAATCAGTCAAAACTGAACGTGCTACAAAATGAATTGGCAGGCTGCGCCCAGGCTGAAGGAAAAAAGAAAAAGAAAAACAAACCTAAATTCCTCAACAAAGCAAAACAAATGACGCTCTGGTAAAAAATGCATGTGTTATGGAAATGATCGACTCTAAAAATAGCATACTCATTGTAAAATAAACACACACAGTTGATAAACAGGCCCTGAACAGGAGAATTAATTAGCAACGCTGGACGAGTAAACACAGCTATACATCAAGCTCAAGAGGAAAACAATATCAGGGCTGAGACAGTCAGAGAGAACCCCCTGACCACTCGCCACACTGAAAGCCCTGACACTCTCTGGCCTCATTCCTGAAGCTAAGGAAGACAGGAACAAATGCAAGTCAAAAGAGAGAAAGACAGTTTAGGGAGGAAAACTGTGGTGATGAGGTTGCGTATAGGCGGTGTACTTTAGGTAGAGGGAGAAATGAAAGTGGGATGAGAGACAGAGGGCAGAGAAAAAGAGCAGAGAGGCATAAAGATAGATGAGGGGATGTGGGGGTTTACAGCCGCACTTTTGTATCTGCCAGAGGAAGCTCATGCACATGCCCATGCACGTCTGTCTCCCTGACTGAAGACACGGTGTCTGTTGATGCTAATGCTGGCCAGCTGGGCTCACGGCCAAAGGCATTAAGTGGAATCGAATTCTACCAAACTAGCTTTAATCAGCAGGTTTTTAAGGTTAGAATTACTTTCCCTCTCCTCTATCCCGCTGGCCAAGGTTAAAGCAGACACAAGCAGGGGCTGGGCTCAGCTAATGGGATGGAAGGGTGGCATGGGGCCTCCGGCATGCCACCATACACAAACACACACACACACACACACACACACACACACACACACACACACACACACACACACACACACACACTAACACATAAACCCAACACTCCTAGGCACCTACATGGCTATGCACTTTTTAGTGTATGCCAAGTCACACCTGCAGATAACAATAATGCACATACACCTACAGAAACAGAAGTACAGTTTGTACCTGTATGTGACTCTACTGTATTTGTTCAGAGAAACAAGCACAAAAAATATGCATAATGCACACACTGATAAGTGCACCGGCACATAGTGACACAAGCCGCATATAAATTCTCAACAGGATGAGGTTACGGTCAGACCGCATGTAAAATTAATCCGCATCATCATCAAACTGCTTATCAGAAATTCATGCATCCAATAATATTTCAGTTAATATGACCCTGTCGCAAATTAAGGAATATACTGTACATATACAGAGATACAATGAATAAACAAACCTTGACTAGTTTTGTAACTGTGGCTGCGCCTTGTCTGAATGTAGAGCTGCATAAAGGCCTATTCACTTAAAGTAAGCCTAACAAGAATGTTGAAAACCTTACCACAAAAAGAGTGGTGAAACGCCTGGACCAGTGAATATATCAGGCTGTTTTTTATACTTCACAAAGAGCCAGTAAAGGCCTTGCCTTGACCTCAGCCTACAATAGCAGTCAACACATTGATGCCTGTCAACAAAGGAAAGCTCAGTAAACCTTGCAGCACTTCTGTCAGCTTCTCAAGTACCCACACTATGAGTAAAGGCCTAAACAGTACTGGTAGCAAACATTTTCTTTCCACTTTCCCTCACTCAGGCTAACATTTTTCTTATCTTTCTCTTCTCCTCGACTCACTTTGCTCTTCACATAAAAAAGTGGCCTTACTTTGGAGATGTACTACAGATTAAATTAGCTCAAGTCAAGTCTTTGTTTTTGAAATGCTAATAGGCCGACTTGGAAATTTTTGTTTGAACTTGCTGCAACTGGATAAACGTCTGGCTGCTAAACGTCTATGTGAGGAGATCAGTGAATTATACTAATGTGAGGGATGACAGGTTACAAATGGATGTTAAGTGTATGTGTAAGAGGTAAAATGGCAAATGTAAAGCGGTCATTATCTCAAGACACCACTTCCTTATCACCTAACCTCTGAGCTGACCTCTAGATTGCCTGTCTAGAACAGACATGTAAAATATGTCTTGCAGCAAAAAGAGTAATGAGCATCTGTTTGCATTACGAACCTGGAGCTATCAACTACGACAGGCACTTTATTCCATTATAAAAAAGGAGAAATAGATACAACAATCAGACAGGGCCACAGTTTAAAAACACAAAGTCAGAGGTCAGATTTTAGCTGTCACTTTAAGTGGGTGGGAATAGCTGAGTCTACGAAGACTTTCCTGTACCTGGTCTCTCCATCATGCTTAGTTAAACCTAAATGTAGGTGTTAGAGAAGGGGATGTCAACACAGAACATGGATATGTTTTCACTTGTACATCCGAGACAGGGACAGAAGGGGAAGAGAGTTACAGGTACAGATGTAGCTACAGTATGTAGTAGGCAAGCAACAAAGGAAAAGAAAAAAAAAAAAAATTGATCTGCCTTTGGATTTTTCTCCTGACATTGTCCTCAAAAGCTCAGTGCCTATCCAGGCCTCAAGGCATGTCCTGTATTTGAAATTAAATAATTCATTAATAAAAGTATCACATGGTGAGACTGCTGCTTAATAAACATAGATGGCATTGTTTGAGTCTGTATGACCGCCCATTAACCTTCCCTTGTGTTAGCTGAGGTAAGGATAAAAGTGCCACTGTGTGGAGAAGGGGAGCATGTCCCCTGCATTAATGAGAGCAAACCATCCAACTCTCTGTTTTCCTCTAAAACACACACACACACAGACACACACACACACACACACACACACACACACACACACACACACACACACACACACACACACACACACACACACACACACACACACAGTAGAAACCTGCTGAAGATGACATCACAGGCTCAGCCTCCCTGCTGTGGGTTATGCCAGGCAGACATGCTGTCTAATTGTAAGAGAGAGCTCAGATTTGTAATGCTGCACAGTTCTGTTAAGGCTGATTAGTGGAGGCTCACGCCTTCTCCCCCTGCCGTGATCTATAGGCACTCCAAATTTCCAATATCTCCGGTGTGAGCAAGGAAGAGCTGAAAGAGACTGTAAATCATGACAAGTCCTACTGAGCGGAGGAGAGAAAAAAGGATAGATGGATGGAGAGAGAGGGAGAGAGCAACAGAGAGAGATATTCCGCTTGTATGGAAACATGAAAGAGGAGAGGAATGGAGAAAATTGTAGAGGGAACGAGGTGATGGGAGAGGGAGTAGTGCACATATAGAGCAGAGAGGAGGAAACATCAGGGAGACGTGAGAGTTTGGGAGGGAAGAGGAGAGGAGATATGATTACCAAGGAAACAGCAAGAAAAAAAATTCCTGCCAGGGGAGGAAGAGACAGAGAGTGTGGAGCAGACAAAGAGGAGAAAGAGCATGGGGGGAAGAAAAGGGAGTGGGAGGACAGAGAGACAGAGAGAGAGTGAGACAGAGAGAGGAGAGGATAGAATGAATGCTAACAGGGAGCCCAAACCCAGTACTGAGGCTTTATCCTTCACAGGCGGAGGAGCAACAATCGCAAACACATTTTCTCTCGCCCTGGCCCTAAGAGAGATAAAAAAGCAATTTGTATTCTATTCCTATTCAGCGTCGCTTGGCCTGTTTCTCTGCCTGCATATTTGTAAACACAGCTTTGTCAGAGCAGCTTAATCTTCCCAACACAAACACAGACTACAGGAAGGAGGGGCGAGAAAGGGTGTGGAGGGGTGAGGAAGGAAGAACAGTGATGAGGGGAGAGGAGGGTAAAGGATGAGTAAGAAAGAGAGAAGAAGGGTGAGGAAGGGTAAGAGGCTGAGGATAGGAGAAGTGGTTTGAGGAGTATCAGAGGGTTTCATGAGAAGCCGGACAGAACTGCAAGGATCAGAAATCTGTTCGTCTCTGCTGCCATGGGATGCCCCAAAGTCAAACTCTGAAAGTCCCACTGTGTGACGTACAAACACAAACACACACACACACACACACACACACACACACACACACACACACACACACACACACATACACACACTAACATATACTCCACTGGTTGACCCCCCCACTCACCCACCCACCCTCCGTCGTCAGCTCAAACCACCTGCCAACAATCCTACAGGCCGGATTACTGACAGAAGTTAAAGAACAAGAATCAAATCATTCCTCGTCATATGGCCTGGATGAGGCAGATGGAAGAGAAGGGCCCTTATGCTTCCTTAACTGTCACCATTCCTCCATTTAGTGCTTATTCTGCACATTTAGCCTGTCATGGAGCCCACAAGCATGGCCCCACGTTTCAGAGGAAACAAAATCCGGGCTCTGTACACGCCAGATCACACAGCCGTTCGAAAGAACCAACACATCGCTGCAACTGACCATACATTAAAGCAGGAAGACTGAAATGGAGGGAGGGAGAGGGAGAGAAAGAAGAGACTTGGAAGTGGCGATCGTCTGGGTGCACATTCGTTCACAGAGGCGTGAAATTAGGCAGAGCGACACCTGCCAATACGCGCTGCATTAAAGCACACCAGGTTCAACCCACTCTTCGGCCCTCCATATCGCTCTGTATCTCTCATTGTCCCTCATTCCCTTTCTCCATACTCTGAGATCTCATTATGGCCCACAGTGCCCAATTAAAGACTGATAGCTGCCCCATCCACTCCCAAGACTGTGGCAAAGATGGTCCTCCACTTCAGAGCATGGCAACAGCCTTCATCGGCATCTGGGTACTTCTTTTCTATCCCCATTCTCCACAACCCTCCTTAGCCCCGGCAGCACTTAGCACACCCAGTTTTTGACAGCTAGGCTCAGCGGCGATATTAGTAGGATTGAGAACAATGACGGTAATGACACTGATCATGGAGGTACTATGGAACCAGTGGCAATCTACACCCAGACTGTATATGCTGCCTCCCATGTCATATCCCCTGTGCAGAGCCGTGATTTCAACAACAAATCATCCAACTGAATTTGAAATAATAATAATACTTCTGGCCATGGAGCTGTTTCTCTGTTAACACATACCCTTGAGTTTGGGCCTATCAGGGTGTACAGGTCAACAGTATTACACTGAAAACAGAAGTGTGTTCTGGAGCGGTCCGCTAGATAGATAACCAGACTGACTTGGTGAAGCACACACAGTACTGACGAAATATTGCTAGAGTGCCAAGCTATGAGTGAATGCTAAGCTTGGCTGCTGCCATCGTTCCAACAAGTGTTGACCCAAGACAGCATCTCCTTTGTGGAATATTAATCTGTCTGTATTCCACTGTAAATGAGAATATAGCCAAAAAACTTTAACTTTGCTAATGCTCATACTTCTGACTTTGCATGTGTGGGGAGACAGAAAGCCCTGCAGACAGAGACACAGCCAAACACACAAAAGACAGATTTGGAGAGACGGGGATTGCCACAAACAGACAGTGAGACGAGCAAAGAAAGACAGGGAGAGCTGCAGACACACAGCAGGCAGATGGAAGAGCCTGAGAGCCCCCAGGCAGCCCTGTGATGAAGACAGTGGGGAAGGCAACTGAAGGAGTCCATGTTATGTTCGTTGTGAGGGGGGGGGGTTGGTTATGGGGGCGGGACAAGCAGACAAGAGAGAACGAGTAAGATAGAAAGAAAGAGAGGGGAAAATCAGCGAGTGAGCCAAAAAGAGGGAAAGGAAAGCAAATGAAAAGTGACACTTTAATTCAGAGGGCTTCTTCTGCCTGAGTTATTATGAGATGTTTGTAAGCTGGCTTGTTCATGCATCTCCCCTGGCCTCGTGCCTGGCTCCCTCTTACTGAGGATACCTGTGGTGCTAACCTGTCTTTATCTGAGCTGCACAGCAGGGGACAGCACTCTGCCACCATCCTCTGCTTTGATCCTCCCACTTCCACCATAGCTGTCTCGCTGCCTTCGCCCCTCTTCTTTCCTCCCTCATTCCCTCCTCCACGATCACTCATATGCAAAATGACTCTCTGTGTCCTGTTGCTCCTTTGATATGGCCAAAATCCTCCATACTTTCTCCACTCTTAATTAATTACACTACTCAAATGTGGTAGGTGAACCTTAGCTTTGGTTTCACAGAAACACTTCTGGACACAGCGGTGCACGAGTGCTACATATGAAGATAACCACTGAGAGGACAGAGGAACGGAGAAAATACATTAAATAGTAAACGTGTGTACAGGAAAGAGATGCACAGAAAAATATGAGATAGCAAGAGAAAGACTGGGCGAGAATAAGAGGCCCATAGAAACAAACAGAAAGAGAAAGAAGAATTTGACTGAGACTGGATTGATTTGACATTCTGGCTGGGCAGAGCTTAGCGTTTGAAGATGGGAGCCTGACCAGGGTATGAAATTTCAACTGTAGGAGAAGGAAGGCCATGAGGGCTGTTTTCAGCGGGGGCAGCAGCTAGGGAGCAGACAGATAAAGGAGACGGACAGATAAGGAGGGGAGACAAAATAAATGAAGGGAATTATAGGCGCACACAGATGCATGGGCTAAAACATACCTGAGGTACCAGACGGGTACAACCTGGCAGCCAAAACAGACAACTACAAGAGGAGGGAGGAAGGGGCCTGAGTGTAGCAAATTCAAACCGACAGAGAGATGCACACACACATACAAATACAAGTACAGCCAGGCAGACAAGTACATGGCTAGATACACTGTGTGAATACACAAAGGGGGTGTGATGAGAAATGTAACGGTAAAGCAGAAAGGGTAAAATGACCCGGAGCAAAGTCAAAGTGAGAATAAGACAGAGAGAGTGAGAGAGAAAGACAGAGACAGACAGAAATGGTGGTAAGGGGCTAGTAAGTTGGAGTGCCGACAGGTCTCCAGAGGTTGTAATATATAGCATCGTTTCAATCTCTCAACAGCAACTACAGCCCTCCTTTTTCATATCCTTCCACAGTCTGAGGACTGAGAGATACTTCTGTCCTTCGGAGCCAAATTGGCATTCAAGATGATATAATGTGCTCATTCTTTGACATTACATCCCCAAATCTGGATGGTTATTTGTTGCTGGATGTGCTCTGCGTTCCCATTGTCTCCTGAAATCTCAAGGTTACTAATGGCAAAGGATGGATATAAAATGCCAGCGTCAAGCATGTTTCTATGTTTGTCTTGTATTGTTTCCCCTCTCCCAAAGAAGTTCCAGACCAGTGGTTGATTTATCTGCTGCATGCATCATTAATCCTGCGACCATGCATGCCTCCGCTGAATAATTGATCTCTGTGCTACTGTAACTAAATCCTTCAAAACAATGACATCCCACCTCCTTTTCTATCCTTCTGCTTCCTCTTTACCTCTCTCCTCACCATCGCCCTCCCATACCTCCTTAGCACTTAAGTTGTTCTTAAAAAAATTAATCTAGGAAAGTCTTGTCACAGTTGTCTGCCAAGTAGAACTGGAGAAGGGAAGGGTTAGGGTTAGCTGGAGTGGTGTTTTATCACCACAGTTAGGTGTGTGACACTGGTGTTCAACCACCAGAGGGAGTTTCCCACTGTCTCTGTGTGTAAGGATCCGGGGAGGGAGCCCGGCTGCTTGCCCAAATACACAAAACAAAATAAAAACATGTAGTTGACAGGGTACTTTGACAATGCCAACACCTCCACTCTAAAGTCCTGGCAGCCAAGTGAGTCGGGTCTGAGAGCAGCAGTGACCTCCTAAGGTGATCAGCTCTCAGCTCTCTGTCTAGACCTCAACAAACAGCTGCTTGGTCTGGAGCAGAAGGGAAACAATGACCCTTAATTTATGTCCACAACCCTCCCTCCGCCCTCCTTCTGCCTGTCTCTTTGACTTGTTTTTGCATACTGCATTTAAAGTAATAAGTACAGTATCTCCTTGAATGCCACAGTGCCATAAATCAGAAGAAAATAGACCCGTCATCTTAGTAAACAATGCATGGAACCAGTTATCATTAAAAACAAAAGAGTTCTGGATGAGGTCTAGCCATGCATACGGATGAAGAAGGGACCAATCTACCAATTTCTTTGGCTTGCCCTGGGCTTCTGGCCTGCACTGGAGGTACGCATACACACGCGCATGCACAAACGCACACTTGAGAAAACAGAAGGAAGGTCTACAAAAACGTTTTTTTTTTTAAAGAATTCTAATTATCTTTGTTGCTTATATATAGCTATTAATTAGGCAGGACTGGATGAAGTTTTTGCACAAAACTGAATGTAGACGTGTGTTTACTGATGTCCATACATCAAAAACGTCATTACAATAAATTGCAAAAGAGCTGTTGTAACATACAATCTACACTACAGAATACATTTGCTTTTGAAAGGCAAAAAGAGAATTGTGTCTTCGACTTTTCAAAGTACAATACAATTGTAGGGGAACTGGATCCTGAAGACACGGAAAGATGTTGATCTCCTAAGACCCCAATACACGGATAACGGCTTCACAAATAACAGTTTGATTATGATATTTACGCTGTATAATGACTTCTTATGACAAATAGCGTACAATCACAGAGTCATTCAATCATAACATGTTGGTCGAAGTGACATTACTAAGATTTAGGTCAGTGCTTGGAAAATGAGCTCCGGATTCGATTGCAGAGACGACATTGTTCAATGTCATGACAGTGCCATGAAAATTTAGCATCATTTGTTATGCAGTGCCATCAATGTTTATGACAGCCAATCCATCGTCAAGTAAGCTGTATGTCAACCTTTATGTCAGCTTTATGACACACGGATTGCATGAAATGTCATGGAATGTCATCTCTATGTTCCCAGGCGCCAGGGCACATGTGATTGATATAACACTCAGAGAGGAAATCACAGTCTTTAACACATGTTTGCAGAGGAGGTCTGATACCCTTCATGTTAATCAGGCGCCAGTGTTTGTGTGCCCCTGTGTAAGGTGGCAGGCGGATGGGTCCCGGAAGCGATTTGCATGCAAAGCTGCATATCCTCCTTCCATAGCAGGGACCCCTCAGGTGTAACTGAGTGGAGGTTCCTGGTGGCACTCTGCCCTCTCTCTGCCTAAATGAGATTGGGCTGGAGTCCCCCTCATCTCTGTGTGCACACCTACCCTTTGCTTTTCCAAAGGGAGGCCAGACAAAGACGCTGGAGCGGGATATAGAGGTCAGCAACAAAGAGACTGAAAAAGATGAGGAGAGGGAGAGAGACATAGAGGCTGGTCTTTAGTCAAGAGACTTGAACCAGCTGCTGATTTCACGACCCAGGATGAACACTGCGGCAAGAGTTTTGGCTGATTCCTCCTCAGCTGATGATGACAGTAATGGATACAGTCTCCTCCCAGAGCAAAAAGTAACTCTAAAGATGTCACAGCCCATTAGCTCCTTGAAAACAAGGTGGCTCCCTAAGTGATACTTGATGAGAATGAAGATGGCCATACATCTGTCTATACTGTACCTACAAACAGGCCTCTAACACTAGTTGTGCTGTACAGTAATAGGCGTCGGTGAGGCCTCTGGAGTGCTGCGACAGCATTTTTAGAGGAGGTAGAGTTGCAGTGCTACAGAGTTTGCAAAGGGGACTCTTTGAGGAGATGGAAAAAAATTCTGTGCAAGGTAGTCTCTGTCTCAAGTCTTCTTTAAGTCTAACGCAGGTTATTATCTGTCAGGGAGAGCTGAGAGATGCTCTCTTATCAACACAAACACACACACACACACACACACACATTATAAGCACACAGAGACTTAATTAAAGTTCCGTTTCCATCTGATGAACATGGTTAGGCTGTGTTGTGTCTCTGCCTTCTGATAAATGTATTCCGCCTGCCAGATATGAGCCAATTGAGCTGTGCGTGTCAGCCTCTGTCTGCAGCTGCCATCCTTCAGATACACTTGGTGACAGAGGGGTCCAGCACGTCCTCTGTGGGTTACATGAGGACTGACATGTTCCAAAGGCTCTTCCCACCGCCAACCCCCCTCTTCCTCAAGAGGCCCCAATGCTCCTGCCCTGTCTCATTATGTGGGTGAGACGTTTGGTGGTCTCTCTGTGCCATCCTGTTGCACTGTCAGCAGCATAATGCCTCTCAGTGGGCCCCTAGCTACTGCAGCGTAGTTTTTTTCTGTTTGTGTGTCTGTCAGTGTGTGTGGATGGTCTCCTCATCCACAGAATTCCTTTCCTCTCACGCTGGATTCTTTTCACATAGCTCAAAAATAAGGTTGGGAAGGGGTTTGGCTATTACAGGCCAGAGGGCGTCCATACTAATGCGAGACTCAAATGTCACTCAATTTTTCAACTGATCGGTGTAAATACAATACCTCGATTTGTCTATGTGTCTTTTCAATTTGCGCCCATTCGTGGAGGTAAAATTTAATTTAGCAGGGATATTTACACAACCAGATGACAGTGGGGCATTGGGGAGCACTAGTGAGAGTTGCCATCCAGCATGCAGATTAATAAAAGCCTGTGCAAAGATCTGTAGGATGACAAACAGCGAGAACCAGACGACACAAAACAAAAGCAAAATAATCAACTTCTCGAAAAGGCTTAAATGACATTTAATATATTTACTGGCAAACATAAACATAAATTGACACAGGGAGGCTGCGGGGAGTGAATACAATATCTCTGATTGCTATTACTGGCATAAGCAACGACAGCGTGCACTAGATTGGAGTGGTATATTGAATTTCATGTACTTTGAAATGGAGTCTGAAATGTGAGCTCTATCTTTTGCCTCGGAATAGCTCTCACTAACCCCCCCCCCCCCCCAAAAAAAAAACAACACACCATCACACCCCCTGCCCCCAAAAAAAAACAAAAAAAAACAAAAACAAAAAAAACCCCCACCATTCTCTCACATTTGGAAACTGGCACATTCAGTTAACTAATGTGCAGTATATGGCAATGCAACACTATTACCCTGTTCTCTCAACTGCCTGTCGAAAGGATGGAACATCAGATGTGATTTGGAGGTGCTTTCTTCATGTTTCCGTTTCACATCAGAAACATACCTGCTGGGAAGATTTTCTCTCTATAAATTTCCCCTATCTGCTGCTGAAATGCTATTCATCTCATTACGGTTGATTGGGATCCTCATTACATGAGAGAGTGTGCACAAGCATGTGTTTGCACGTGTGTTTTCATGCATGTAAATAAAGACAAGCGATAATGAGCATAGAGAAAGGGAGCAAGAGAGAGAGAGATAAAGAAAGGGAGAGGGAGAAACAGAATGAGGGAGGGAGGAGTGTGTTAATGAGTGTGAGATGTGCTGAGGTCGCTGTGTTTGTTCTGTAATAGTGTGTTGCCGCAGAGCACTGCCACCTCAGGTGGGTGATTAGCAGTAATTATATAATTACACAAAATGTGATAATAAACAGCACAGAGGGAATCAGCGCCATCATCTACTTTGCTACACCTCATATATACACATATACTTATTTTCTCATGCACAAACAAGCAAATATAAAAACACAATTCTCCCTTTTTAACAAATACACTCCCTATTCACCAACACAGAGAGAGAGAGTGAGAGAGAGAGCCAAACCCATTTGTACCCAGATAATTCTAACCTGGTACAAAAAGTAATGGAACACTCACACTTGTCCTCCACTCACACCTGTGAGTAAAAACCGATTTGCTCCCTGACACACAGTAACAGCCAATAAAACAATCGCTGACTCGCTCCCAAAGGCAGCCGAGGGGAGCGGGGGGACAAATGAACACAAACTGGGAGTAAAAAGCTGCTCCCAGGAGGATTTTCCCTTTTCTGTAGTTCTCATGCTCCTTCCTGCTTGAGTGAGAAACACTATATGAAAAAGTCTACAATTGTCCATCTCATCTCCGGGCCCGCTGCAAAAAGAAACAAGTGTTAGGTCCACTATGAGTAAAAGCAAAATGTTTATATGTGTGGGTATGAATGCAAGTCTGAATTCTTGTGTTGGCTGGCATGAGTGACCTTCAGCAGGAATATGTGGGTTTACATGAGGGCAATGGCCAAAAAGAGACAGAAACACAAGGCAAAAGAAAAAAATACAAACCCCCCCGAAAAAAACAACAAAAACAAAACAAAACAAAACAAAACATGGCATGAATGAGCCATCCAGACAATTCGAGGGTGGGATGACACTAACAGTGTTGATGTGAGTAGAGAAGAACAGGCAAAAATGGAGGAAGAGTAAGAGGATGGAGGAAGGAGAGGGCAATGTCAGAATCCACAGGAAAAATAAAGGATAGGGAGTGAAAGAACAGCATGGGGTGGAAGCAGGGGATAATTACCGCTAATAAAGCCTAATGGAATTCAGGCCTCACGTCAGGTGCAAGATGATCTGATTACTGCTGGGCGGCTTGGGGAAATTGGGAACTGATCTGTTAATCCTGCCATCCCCTTTCGTGTCTCAATAGATGTGGGAATGTGTGAATCTGTATGTGTGTGTGTGTGTGTGTTCCAAATATTGGAGTAGTATGCAAAGTTAGTTTAACTCAGTCTTGTAAAGCTGATGCACACAGCACGTATAGTAATTCAAATATTTCACATTCATAGTTTCAGAGTATATACTTCAATATAGAACTACAACTCTACACTGTAACTGCAAATCATATTAGATTTCATATTAGATTTTGTCTTATTATTAAGGTGTGTGCTGTTCACTTCCTGAGAGGGAGTCACACGGTGTGCTCTTTGACAGTCACTTGCCGTGACCTGTGGTGTCCCAGATTCGGAGCACAGGCCATAATGCTCTCTGTCGAAGTGCATGTAAGTGCAGGACTATGTACTGTACATCTGTGTGTGTTTATGTGCATACTGTTTGAACTTTTCAACTGCCTCTTCCTCCGCAGGCCTCCTGCCGATGACTGCTGACCTTGGCTGAATATCACAGCCCAGTGACACAGAAGTCAATGGAAAATGCTGCCTTCCCACATTACAGTGCGTTACAGTGTGTATGTTATATGTCCATTAATGTCTGAGTGAGGGAGAGAATGAGAACAATAAAACAGATAGGAAAAAGTCCTTCTTTAGTGTGAGTGATACTGTATGTAGTGTGATATAATTGTACTTTATATATATATATATATATATATATATATATATATATATACAGCACCACTCCAGGGGTAAGGGCTGTGTGACAAGACAGGAGCCTGTGTTGGCATCCCTGAAAGTTGATGAGTTGGCAGACATGAGTGTTTTTAGAAAGCGCATACAGATACGCACCTCTAGATCAGCATGTGTATATGTGGATGTGAAGGCGAGCATCTTATTAGGTGAGTGCATACACGCGAAACAATCTCTTCCTCATCTGCAGGAGACCATCCCCAGTCTGCCGCGACTTCTGTGATGTTTCTTGCTCTCATCTGGCTTCAGCCTGGCTGCTGCAGAGAAACTGTTTCAGCATAGCGAGCTGAGAAAGGAGCAGGCGTCATTAGCCTGGGTGGAGATGCCTTCCTCAGCCTTCCTCTATCTCTGCATGGCACCTGCTCTGTCTCCAGATGAGATCAGTAAGGTGGGGCAGTGGAGGGCAAAGGAAAGGTGCAGTACAGGCATGCTCGAAGCGGGAAGAGAGGCAGATGAGGGTGTAGAAGAGAGATGGGAAGGAGGAGGGCTGTGCACTGAAGATATCAGCCCGTGCCTTAAACCAGGCTCGAGGCACTTGTAATCATGGTTTGATTTCTTGCTATGCTGCTCCACATACTCAGCTCATTGTAATGGCTGTTGGGTGTGACCATGGCCGTGACAGCTGCAAGTCAAAGAGATTAGCCATTTAAAGAGGGGAAGAGTTTTATTTTCAAGTGCTGGGCTTTTAGCGTATTTATCAAAATGAACATCCAGTGAAACAGGGAATTAATATCAATCTAATCCTTGAGGGAAAATCCACTTCCCATATTTAAAAAAAGATACCCATAGTGTAGTCAAATTGAAAGAAATATAAACGTGATGCATGTAAAGTCATGGCCTTCCCAATGTGAAATGCCACGATCAGTAAATCACAGCATTTTGAACAGCACTGACAATAGGAGACAATAAGGCCCTTTCCTTAACCAGATATTGTCGTTTTTCAGCAGTTAAAGAGCCAAGAGCATTTTTCACCAGCACCAATAAGATGAATCATTACGTTTAACATAATAGCATACTGACCTTGTGTTATGGGAGAGAAAACACTTCATATCAGACAGCATACATGAGAATGGTATTTTCACTGCTGTTTTCTTTATCTTACTTTGCACACAAGAATGTTGTCCTTGTTTTGAATTGTAACACAGTCACTAACCTTTCCGAGAGGAGTTTTTTTTTTTTTTTCACAGCAGTTTATCTTACCACTAACACCTGAAATCCCTATACAACTGGTCAGGCACTGTTTGCCCACGCCATGGAAAGCCTTTACAGGTTCCCATAGTGTGTAAAAATGTTTTTATTGCAGGCCAATCTGAGGGCTTGTTGTGTTTTTACAGAGTATCATCTCTGCTTGTTGTGTGAGGGTGGGATAACATATTGGATGTTTATTAGACCTGGAGTCAATGACCAGACCAGAGCACTGCTATAAAACTACCCTCTGGCCAGTAGAGGCAGTCAGCTTGGCTGCTAGCCTGCTCAGGCCAAATGCTACTGGGCTGCTAGGAGCACTTCTGTCTCCTAACCCCTATTACCACCAGGTCGCCCTGGAAAGGTCTAAGAGTCATGCACACAGAGGGGATGTCTGCTTTGTTTACTGAAATATGTGACCTCTGCCAGTGCATACTGGTAGCTCGATGAATACTTGTACTGTAGCACGTACTATATAAACTTATATTCTATGCATGCATTAGCTAGCACGCAAAAGAATACTAGCTTTTTTGCCAGATCCAAATTCAGCAGCACCCTGTTGCAACAGTCCCCATGCCTGGCAGAGTAGGTAGTGTAGGGCTGAATTCTGGGATCCTGTCGCCTATTTATTTTTGGGCTTCTTCAATTTTTAAAGGGGAACCATAGCATTGGCCAGAAACACTTTAAAGACCCCTGCAGCAACATGAGAGATGAGCCTGGCTGAAACACTCACAAACAAAATCGTACACATGAGTCACATCAAGACCTGGGCAATGATGTGAAATGCTGGGTGCTTAGGATCTGATGAACACAGCCAGTCTCTTTCTCATCGATATCTTCCTCAGACCATTTAGCACCTCCGCTACTCTGGGGGCCGTGGCCACAGCTGTGTCTGTGTGGTCCGACAGCTCCAGCTTTAACCTGGCATGCCTGGCAGGAGGATCATGAAAGACAAAATATCAGCCTGTATTTGGGCAGTGTCTAAGGCACTTTCAGAGAATTGTGGCAGTGTTATGGAGCCAAGGGGAACCAGCCCCATCTTTATTGCTCTTTAATCAGAGCAGTGCAGGCTGGGTAAAGATCAATGATCTCTGAGTGTTAGCACTGACTGGGGCCTACAGCTCCCAATCAAGGGCCCCTCTCCCACCTAATGTTACATTTAATGAGCCAATTAGTCCGCAATGGCGTGGCCGGCATCTTAAACTGTTGTTTACTTTGCATTCATTATTAATATCTCATAGTTAGGTATGAATAAAATTAAAAGGAGCGGCGAGACCATTAGCTCCCCATGGTGGATGCTTATTAAGATAGGATGCTTTGTTATCTGAGAAAGGGGTGGGGTGGTAATTGTTAGTGGTGGGCAGGATATGTTGGTTCAGTAGCAAGAGTGTAGTGATTTATAAAACCTTAGAGATATTGTTGCATGTGCGTGTGAGAGATGGAGTGGTGTGGTTTGCTCTAATGCCTGTGAGAGAAGAACAACAGCCTGCATCCAGTAGCGTCAGATGCTGCGTTAGCTTCCTCGTAAACACCCTTTCTGTTCTTGCCCTCCTCTCCTTACCCTCTTTTCTCCCTTTTTCTCCCATTCCCTCACTCCCAGTTTAACAGACACCTCTTGGAGGGTGTATGGAAATTAGTTTTATCACCCTCTTTCTGTCATTCCGTGTCGTTTCTTGTTTTTTTGTTTTGTTTCTTTGTGCTGTTTTTTTTTTCTTGCTCATTCTACTTCGATTTCATGCAGAATGTGAGATGCAAAGCTACTACGTGGTCATGGTAGGTGTGCTTTAGAAACCTGTTGTAACACAGGGGAAAACCGTTGATCATTCAGTAAAACTGGAGGTGAGTCAAAATCAAACACCTCCAACTGTCATCATTACCACTCTTGTTCTGCGCCTTCGTTTTGGCGAAGCTGGATGTGGAAACACAGGCACCGGGACCGAAGCCTGCTGGGTTTTTTTTTTTTTTGCCTGTTTGTCTGTTCCTCATAACAAAGATAGAGTGAGAGTGTGTATATAGAGGCTGGAGAAGAAAAAAAATAAATCAAAAAAATCAATAAAACATTAAAATCGCTTCAGTCAACAGAGCAAGACCCAGCTGCATCCAGCAGCTCGTTCGTCCAGAAAGATTCTCTGCTGCTTCTTTTGATGGGAGCGACTCCAAATATTCACCAGGCAAAGCTTGGTACACACCTCAGAGGATTTCATTTGGTGGAGAAGACACCATATTCAATATGAACAGTAAGAAACAAATTACAGACATTTTTCTGCATGTGATGTAGAGGTTACTGGCCTGAGGCACAGTACTTATGACCTGTACAAGTCTTTGTCAGAATTCATGAAATTAAATGATCAGTGGACCAATTTTTAATGCCTCTTACCAAGGGCAAGTGGGTTGACAGATACTGGCTGAAAGGAATAGTGATTATATTATTATAGAAATCTGCTGAAAGGCTACATTACAAAGACTAACAAATGGCAACATTTGTGTTAAAGTCTTCAATTCCCTCATTCTTCTATTCATCTATGGGCTCCGGTCAGAAAGCAACAGGGTAAGCCTTTTTGGTTCCACTGCTCCTTGCCACTGAAGCAGTGCATAATAACTCATAGCCAACATGGTGCTGGAACGCGGCAGCAATTGCTTTCAAGCTCCCACTTAAAATAGTCCCGGTGACAAGCCTGCTGCTTTAAATAAGCGCCTCAGCCTGTCTGGAGAGGCTCCTTAATCCCAGTGGTGAGAGACACTCCAACAGGAAGACACTGGGGTGAAAAAAGCCTCCTGCACCGGAGAGACTGGAACAATTTACAGCAGGTGACTATGGGAAGCAGGATTCACCGGCAGGGCGAGATAGAGGGAGCGGCAGAGAGCGTGTGGGGGATGTGGAGAAGTGGAAAAGGAATATACATGGAATTGAAATGAGACAGCTTACGGCAAATACCTCAGTGCCCACACCCCCTAAAATACATCCTTTGGGGCACTCCAGCTCGAATTTACATTTTAAAAATGGAACTGCTCAAAACAGACAAAGGCTGAAAATACCAGCAGACAAATAAAAATGAACAAATCCAGCAGGAAGCATCAAGGTCTTAATATCTACCGTCAGTGCTTTCTACCAATGTTCAGTTTCTGTTTCGGGAAACTACTTGTACTTGTGCTCTCTGGCCTCTGTGTCTCTGACAGGCTGTGGTGTGAGCCACACTCCTAGCTAGGTGATGTAATCTTGGGCCAGAGAGGGGGACAAGGGGGCTATGACGTCACCAGGCACCTCTTAGACCCTTGCTAACATCCCCCCACCGCACACACACAAGCTCTACTCTGAGAACAGTGTGTCCAGCACACACAGGGAACGTTAAGGCTTGTCCTTCCTCACTCACAATTTTTTTCTTCCCCCTCTCTCATTGCCATGTCCCAACCTCTCATTCTTTTCCAATCCCAGCCTCTGTCCCCTTTCTCCCCCACTTTTCCCCCTCTCTTTATGCCACCCCTATCACTTCCGTCCTCCTTCCGTTCCCTCCTCTCGCTGCTACCCTCACTCCCTCTGTACCTGAGGCTCTTGTTCTTTTATAGCAAATTGAACCTTTCACTCTGAAAGAAATAATTACTCTCTGGAGAGAAAGGGGACTGCCGTGGAATGCTGATATGACACACAATGTCACCTTGCCACTCAGGAGCTGCCTGCACACCCAGGTTGGGGGGGATTGGAGGGAGGGAGAGAGTGGGTCAGGGAGTAGGAAGGGTGAAAAGGGTTATAGAATAAAAGTAACAGAAAACTAACAGAAAGCGAAAAAGAAAAACCACGGATAAGAGAAGAGAGCAGGAGGAAACTGTGCCTGCTTTGGTAAAAGAAAACAGGAGATGGAGGGAGTGAAACCACAAAGAGGACAGGGAAGGTATAGCAGGTAATAAGTCAGGGGGAGTGAGGGAAGGAGTGACCAAAAAATATAATAGGAATGAAAATGAGAGGGAGGAGACTGACTGAGAGGACTGACAGTGGTATGTGGAACTGTTAATGAAAAGTGAAAGAAGACAAGACAGGATACCTGATAAGAATTAGATAAGTAAGGCTGCAAAAGTGGGAGAGAGAGCAAGGTGGTGGTGGTGGTGTTTTGGGGTCAGAATAAGAGAGCAGGAGTGAGAGATAAAGAGAGGGACAGACAGGGTGTGACAGCAGGAGCCCTTACTGGGGTCAAACCAGGGACGAATCCATCTTCATCCACTGGCATTTGTGAGCTAGGGGAGCAGGAGCAGCGAGAGCCGTGAGCCGGATCACTGCCATTTCCACTTATTACCCATCATGCCTTTCAGCAGAGTGGCCATGCGGTCATGCTCTGGCCCTTGGGAAGCCAAACGGCCCTCTGCAGGCAAAAAGGGCAGAGGGGACAGAGTGGAAGAATGAGAGAAAAGGATAGGGGGAAGCATAAGGGTTTTAGACCCCGTGATACTGTCAGAAGCTCTCAGAGTAAGCCCAGGGCTGGATCCAGCCTTACTGTGGGTAAGTCCAAGCCGGATCAACTGTCAGAAGTTTCTACCAGTTTTAATTTTGTCAGCGAGAACTATCAGAAAAAATGCAGTTCTTAACAACATTTCCGCAACGGAAATATAATGTATACAAGAACTACAGTAACTAAATAAAAAAAATTTTGGAAGAAAAAACTATGACAAATTGCAGTACAATTTTTGTCAATAAATGAAAAGTAAATGATGCTATGAAAGACTGACAAATGGGTAGTCAGTTAAACAGAGCCAGCAGAGCCAGCAACACCCTTAGCTAATCTATAACCACAGTAACAGTGCAAAGATAATGACCACAGTCACCTTAAAAAGTGTTTTACCACATTTTTAAAGAAATTACATAAATCTCCGTCACACTGTAATAATACACATTGATGTCTGGCGGGTATCACATTGCTTAAGGCTGCAATAACAGATTTGCCATTTGGGGGGCAGTGGAAACAAGTTCTGAACACACCAGTGACATATCATATCTTTTAAGCTGATATGGCAAACAGTTGTTAAGCAAACAGTTGCCTATTTACACATCCACTGATTACGGAGAAAAATCATCATTTATTTGGAGTGGTGTTACTGGGTGCCTAGAAAATATTAGTTTAATATTGATTCTCTTTTAGCTCCGTTTTTGGTCTCCATCAAATACCCGGATAAATATCTGGATCTTCAGTAGCTAAATTCTCCAATATGTTCACCAGCTGGTCACTAATTGTGTCTGTTTGCTGTTTGGTGCTGGGCAGGTAGTGTACGGTGGGTTTTCAGAGCTTTTCCACTGAAATCAGCTGTCTGTTGCAGCTGAAAACGATGCTAGGAGAGTGGTGAAAGTGAACCATAACAGTAAACTTGCGGGCTGGACAGCAAAATCATGAGCTGAAACTTGTTATAAAGTTTGGTAAAGTTGAGGAGAGCTGCAGATTCATATGATAATTTTCTCCCCTTTCACATTGCCATTTGATACATTGTTATTATAGAATATCTATTATACCTATACATATTATAAGCTACCTGCTTTAAAGATAGATGTGTTTCAGTTGGTTAGACATTGCATGTACCCTCATATGAATGATTCAACGCTCCTGGTTATCATTGTAATGTTAAATGCGCTGTCACATTTTGGCTGTTGTTGAAATTTCATCCTATAAAATCTTGCAAAAAACTAAAACTATTGAGATGACTTTCTTGTATGGATTATGGGATCTAGTTAAATGGTTACCGTAGAGATTCTAGATAATAGTACTGTACAATCTGAGAGAAATCAATTAAAATGGCATTCCACTAACTTTACAAATGAAGCAGAAGACTAGCATAAGGTTCACATCACAGACTCTAAAAACAGTTGTACAGTACATGTCTTCTGTGACACTGGAGGGAGTTTTATAAAGTCTGAGAAAATGACCCTGATGGTGTCGTCAGCTTATCTCAGTTTAGGCTTAAGAGTTTTTATGTCAAATTTTTGAAAGTGCAAAAGTAAATAACTAAGATACCCTTTTAATTAATTACATTTCGACTGAATATTACACAATATTCACTTACTAAAACTAGAATAGTTTTTCATCCACTAAAACTTGCAAAAGGAGGTAGCTAAAATGACACTGAAACTATTATGTTCTTGTACAAAGACTAAGACTAAAATTAAATCAAAATCAGGTGCCAAAATAAAACACTGATCCCTGACATGATTTCACATTTGTCATACGGCGGAGCACTTCATCAACTTGGAGCACCATCCTTCTTCATATCAGATGGCTAAACTGTATGTGGCTATAGTGGTAGGAGTACACTTATGTAAGCACGGTTAATGGTGAATGGGGAAAGATGTCTGGCAGGTATATTGCTAGATACATGGAAATACCAATCTTGGATTATATACAGCAGCACCAGGCTGTATGTAAATAATACAAAAGTATTTTATACTGCTATGGTGTTCACTGAATAATACGTGCAGTGAACCAATTTACTGAACGAAGAATACAATTAATCTCTTTTTACTTTATCTTGACTCATGATCATTGAAAATGTACAAAATACTGATTATTTCTAGGAAAGAAGAAAAGAACAAAAAATATACAGTATATTTATATGCATACTGTATACACCTACACACACCTTTGATGATGGCCAACCTCCACCACCTCTTCCACAGTGGCTTGTGAAATGAGGGCTATTTTTAATATCTGCTTGGGTGCCTTCTGAATAATGGGCAAATATTACTCAAGGTCATAACTCATTTGTCAGGCTGTGAGTTGAAGGTATGGCCCAGTGCACTAGGGCTAACATTCAGCTTTTATTCTGCTGATAAAACCCACAGCAGCTTTACGAGTACAAGCAGTTAAAAATGGGATAATAACAGGCACTGGTAAGACAGAGGTATGTGGCAGAGAGTGGCAGACAGCAAAGCATGGACGAGAATAATTTGCAGGGAAGGAATGAAGGAAGAGGAACAAGGCTTAGGCTTGGACCAAATTGGAGGAAATCCATCAGCTTATTGCCTAGTGATGTTATAACAGAATGCCAGAGGTAGCAGGAAGGAGTGGCTCTGAGGATAAATCATGTTGCATCTGCCTCCATGACAGCTTTAGTCACAGTGACGTCCACAAAGGGGCTGCGGTGATCAAACAGGGGCTGTGATGACTTCATCCAAATGTCACACACACATTACTACAAACACCCCGTGTCTCTCTGGGCAAGCATTATTTGATCCTGGGAGACAGGCCCATGACAGGCCATAACATGACAACTAGTCTCATATCTAAGACGGTGAATGACAAGACACAGTTTGCCAAGTCTATCTATAATACATAGATGAGTAAAACAGATACAGAGGGCACCACTACCATGTCATGCCTTACAGCTATATTATTAATCATAGGGCTTTGCAGTTTACTGTCAAACAACTGTAAACTATTACTGTGCTCTGCCACTGTGTGCTTGCAGCCCAACAACCTCTGGTCTTAGGTTATTAAATCCTACAGCCCCCAGCATGCATCTCCTGCTAAGATGCTTCCAACCCTGGCCAAAGACTTTTATCTTCCTCCCCAGCAGAGGCATGGCACCTCCGTGATGCTTTCAATTTTCTGCTCTGTGCTTCTGTGTTTTATGGGCCCGTGCAAAGGTTCCAGACTGACTGGCTGGGCTGACCTGGACTCCCTGCCTGTTGGTGCATGTGCCGTGGTTGGGGTGACATCAAGGCCACTGGCCAACCAGGGACAAGGCCGTGTTGCATCATCAGCCAACCAGAGAACACCTGGACACCCCATCCACAGGAAGACATCATGTTCCACACATGCTGGCAACACATGCAGCACTCTCACATACAAAGAGTAATCATAACACACAGTGCCAGGCTGGGGTGACAGTTGCTTTAGTCCAGAATATTATAGCTATTATACCTTATAAGGTCCATCCTTTGCTCTGAACAAAAAACAGATTTTCATCGGCACACTCAAAGAGTCTGAGCCAGTGTTTGTTTTTGTTTTGAAAATGGGTTATACAAATCTGAAATGGAAATGAAATTCCATTCTAAACCAATCTCAAAAACTGTAATTACCTGTGAAGACAGATGGATGGAATAAGTAAACCGCAGCTACTGTACAGTCAGAGCATCTAGGCACAGGAAGGAGCCTGGGTCTGTTTTTATGCTTTTAGCTAATGATGAACAAGGGGGTAAAAGCCACACTTTTTTTTCTGAACGTCCCGTTTGCCTCTTTTCATGCATTAATTAAGCTCCATCTTAGCATTGACTCTAATTAGCTATTTATTGCATCAGTGCCTTATCATTGGTGTTTGACTTATCATTGGTGTTGGGCCACTGAATAGACCAAATTCAATAACCACCCTGTCTGACATACAGTATGTCATAGTAAAATTATGGACAGTAGTTGTAGTAGTAGCCTATATAGCATAACCCAGGTAAGATTTATTACATCCTCTGAGCACATGAAGTCTCTCTGCAAAGAAACCATATTTGTAAATGCTGTTGGTTGGATTGGAGATATGGAATAGGGATGGGATGACCAAATAAATAACAGGTGTTCCCTCCTGTGAGCATCCATCATCCATTGAGCACACTTTTCTCATGACCCTGCATCTCCTTTGGCTTCCGTCTAAGTTGTTTTTGCTGCCTCTTGACCCTCCCTGGATCCAAATCAAATCATTACTTGGATTGAAACTCTCCAAACTTGGCTTTTTTTCTGGTGTAAATACAAGTTGGATGGGGAGGTAACTCAATAAGTAGGATTTATAAAACAACTGTTAGATGATACCCCGTTGGCCCAGTACCACACTGAAGGAGCAGATGTCCTCCAGGACCTCTAGGTGTCTCCCTCCCTGGTGTGTGATTCGGTTCAGCTGCTCGTCATGCATTTGTATCTGGTCATAGCAGGCTGAGGGGGCAGGGTTCAGGACCCTGTCAAATCCCCCTCAAACCTTGGGCTTCTCACACTATTAAATCTAAATCCCATGTGGGGGTATGAGGCAAGGATGGAAGAACCTAGCTCTCCTGGAAAAGCTTTGAATAGTGTGCAGAGGTTTTTCCTGTGCAGGGGAATATGGTGTGATGCATTACATCTCTCCCCAGTACCCATAGCCCACCGCTTAGCTGATCTTTGAAAGATATTGCTTATAAAAGAGATGACTCCAGGCGACGGCCAAGTTCTGTAGTTTTATTACACCTTGGGGCTACAGCGGCCTGTCTTTGGAGAGATAAGGTTGTACCCTTTTCATTTTGTATCCTCCGGCCGATATTTTAAGCTGGCTTGTTAAGGGCAGGCGAGCTGAGCGCTGGAACAGAGTTTGATGCATGGCTTTACAACAGGAGCTGGGCCCATAACGCTCAAAGGCCGATCATTACTGACCTTAATAGCCCAGTCTGCATCTGGGCTTGATTGATCGTGCCTAGCAGGTTGTGAAATGCGCCATCTGGAAGGAAAGAAGGTGAGATGGGCAAGTAGAGATGAGGGAGCAGGCAGGCAACACCAGCCGAGCACGGAAGAAGGGAGGAGAATAAGAGAGCGGGATGAGAGAGGAGAGAAAAAACACAAACCTAGATGATCTTGTACTGAAATTGATGGCCATAGTGGGATGCTGTAGAAACTTAACTGCACTAAGAGGCCCACCAAGCACTATAAACACTGTCCCTGACATAAACAACAACACTTAGCCAGACTAGGTGTATACAATATTCATCTGAGGAGCTGCTGCTTGGTAACTCTTGTTTACTTGCTCTGTGCTCTTGGATAAAATCCGCTCTGCTTAGGTGAGAAAGCAGGATGGTAGAGTAAGTGCGATACTGGTTATTTGAATAAGTGAGATTTTGAATGCATGTGTATCTTGCATGTTTGTGTGTCCATGAGTTATGTGTGAGGAACAGAAGGTAGTCTGGTCCACAGAGTGTCCTACTAAAGTGCTTTATATCATAAAGTCTGCATAATGTATGATCCTCAACATTGGCGCCACAAATTATCATAAGGCTATTAAAATTCTGCTGCAGAACTGAGGCCAAAATATTGTTCGGTCACCACTTTCCATAAACCCACCCTATGAAACAAAAAAACTGCTTTTGAATAACACAAGATTAACAGTAAAATCATATCTCTCAGAAGTACCATTTATTCCAGTTTTAGATCTACGAAAGCCTGTCATCTAGGAAGCGGCACATGATGTCTGTACTCCATACAAAGTTCGTGCATAGTAACTGTATCACTCAAACCATTCATGTGCAATGAAATTTCACTGCTATAAATGTTTAAGTTGGCAGAACACCGTTAAGCAGCCCTTTCGTGTCAGCTGAAGCTCCCGAGAGCCCATCAAGCTCGTGTTCTCCATTACCATACTCTCTTCTCAGTCAGTCAGTAGTGGTAGCTACAGTAGGGCGAACTAATAAGTATCTGAATAGAAAAAGGACTATGACAGACTCCTTTTTGCACTTCATTAGACCTATTATTTGGCTTCCTGAGTCATTTGACCCAACCAAATCAAGTGAGTGTTGATAAATGCAGAGAGCATTATACTGCACTCTTACTTTCGATATCAGTATGTTCATACAGCAGTACATCGCATAGCATGTAACACACCATAACTTAGGTGTAAAAAAGTGTTTCACAGCAAATTTATGTATTCAGCACCACCAAATGTCTCTGGGGGCAACTTTTTGCGAGGGAAGATGAAACATCTGGAATCAGGTAGGCTAGGAAATAGAAGGAGAGGGTAAGATAGCGTACACATATACTGATAGGATACAGTATACTTGCGTGTTGTGCTTACAATACCTGTACACCTCTGCAAACTGTGTGTTGCCTGTATGTCTGCCTGTAATCGTATATGTGTGAGAAAGAGATCAAGGCATATGCACAGACTATAGACTTTGAGAGAGAGTTTGTGTGAGTTCACTTGAGCATATGTGAGTGTGTGCATGTACTTCTGTGTGTGTGTGTGTGTGTGTGTGTGTGTGTGTGTGTGTGTGTGTGTGTGTGTGTGTGTGTGTGTGTGTGTGTGTGTGTGTGTGTGTGAAAAGGGAAGGGATGACAGAGGGCCAGGTGGAACGGAGACTTCTGTCGCTGACTCAACACCTTTCTCATTTTATTACCAAATCATCCATGACAAACAGCTCTGGCGTTTGGCAAAGGTGAGGCAGGCAGGATAAGAGCTGGGATGAGAGCAGAGGAGGTCACCTCAGTGCTGCAAACATTGCATTGGTAATGTAACATGCCTGTGTCAATTCAAATGTCACCTTTACATGATGTAGTCATCCATATGTCATTTTTAGATACGCGGGGGATGACACTGATGGCCCTCACT
This sequence comes from Xiphias gladius, assembly GCF_016859285.1. Classification (NCBI taxonomy): domain Eukaryota; kingdom Metazoa; phylum Chordata; class Actinopteri; order Istiophoriformes; family Xiphiidae; genus Xiphias; species Xiphias gladius. Next base: position 22,743,280 of record NC_053417.1, on the reverse strand, counting down.
TCCTATAGCCTCGCACCATCACGACACAAAAGGATGGCGTTGGGGAAATCTTACCACCTGAGTGACTACCAAAAGAAAATGCTTGGTGACAACACAATCAATAGAGCCTGTAAAATATGAAGCAATTTTTCTTAGTGAACATTCAAAACCAAGCCAACCATAAAAATGAAAAAAAATATTTTTAACTACGCTAAAATGGAATTGCTGCACATAAGATCTATTTTATTGAACAATGATACCAACGCATCAGTTGTTTATATCATCACTGTTTATAAAATACTACCACCAACAAAAAAAACTAAATTGCAGAAATCATATCTACCCCTTTTTTTACCTCTTCATCTAGCTCAGCTATACCTGCTTGTGAATTCCTGCTCACGTAACAATAGCAAGATTGTTTCTAACCATTTTTTTGGGCCCGTGTTAGATCGAGCAGATGTTGTTTGGATGGGTAGGTGCTAAGGAGTTAGAAGGCAGGCCTGCCATTCTTTGATGTCAATGGGAAAAAGCCAAAGCCTTTTGAGGCTACGTGAGAGGGAGCAGATTAGCCTGATTGACGGATATAAGATGCTAAGGATGGAGCTTGAAGCGCAGCAAGCCAGGGCGTTGGAGTGGAATGGAGTCCATTCATGAGTTACGAGTCTGTTTCAGTGATGTAGTAAAACGAATAAATTCTCCCAACAGCCTGTGAAAAAAATACAACTTCAGGTTTGTGATGGAGACTCATACAAGACTGCAGGCAGAAGACTGAGATACTGGTGGCTGACACACATACAGTATGCCAGAAAATCTAACCACAAATCAACAGCATATATAGTGAACAGCCAAATATACACATCAAACTGCCATGCCACTTCGAACAATTTTTTTCTCCATAGATTTTTATATTTTGCCCAGAGTCAAGACAGACCTGAAAATGGGCAAAGAGTAGCCCTGACGACTTGTCACACTTTCCTTTGTAAAGTTATTTTTCAAGGAGATATTCCCTACTTAAGAGGCCGAGAGAGCCCCTGTAATGTCCTGGGCAGACAAGGAACATGCTGATATAAATACCAACAAAGCTAAGAGCTCTTCTCTGCCTCACAAGGACCCAGACCAGCAAGGACAAATGACCGTCCCTGATGCTGTCCCTGGGTCCCTGTGCTAAAAAAGGCTGGGTTAAGGTCAAGAGGACCTCAGCCCACCAAGCACCACCAAGCTACATTTACAAAGTCAAACTTATCCTCTCACGAGAAACCTAAGCAGGGATGCGTTTTTACAGAGTATTATCTATTATCATGCAGGTATTGTAACGTTAAGGGTTTTGACTGAAGCAGAAAATATGACAAGAAATTAAATGGCTCAGAGAAGGGGTTTGGGGTGCACATTATAATGGAGTAGCTAAAAATCTAATTAGTTTTCAGGTGTCAGTAAAGGATGTTCCTTGACTTCCTGTTTATTATCAGACTGACTGCTATAGAGGCTCCCAGTGGAGAGCAAGTGTTAGGGATTAACATGTCATCACAGAAGGGGGAACACAGACATTTTGACAGTTACACTCATGAGCCGAGGCTTCATCTAACACCTGCCTCACACCTCCTGTCCAGAAGCGCACCTGTTCTGACACAGTGTGAGGCTCAGAGCCATTCCTGGAGCAGTGTTTACACCTCTCCTAGCCTCACAGCAACACACCACGAAGGGGAGGAATGAGAATGGCTGAGGATAAGGAAAATCAGGGAAAGAGGAAGATACAAAAACAAGAAATTGATGGAAATTTCCTGTGGAGAAGCTGGGGTGGAGTAATAGCAACGCCTGAGCACGCTCAGCAGCGCTGTGGTGTCGAGGTAACATTGATGCATGGTGTGACCTTACTTGTAATGCCAGCCTTAATCTACGCAAGTGGAATAAATGAAGTGGGGCCGCTGCGGACGTGTCACCCAGACTTATAAAGACAAATCCACCGCCGCTCTGAGCTGTGTACATGTATTCATAAAAGTCAGAGAGACGTCTTGACAGAGTGGAGTGCCCAGCATCGTCGGTTGGCTGGCAACAAACACATCCTACCTCATGGTTGTCATGGCTGCATGGAGCTGTCCATCATTAGGTGTTACATGCAGAGAGGGTAGGGGAGATGTGAAGGTGAAAAATAGGCAGCATGGAAAAAGTCAGTTGAAAAAAAGGAAGGAAGTAAAAAGCAAAACAAGAAGAACAACGAGAAAACAAGATGAAAGGGCAACATGTAGTAACTTCTATATACCGTAGCTCTGCACATTTCAGAACAGGCAAAGTGACACACACAAAACATTAGGATTACTACAGACGCTAGGTTTTGACACGGGTGAAAATAAGTGGAGTAATTTCACGAAATATAATGGTTAAATGTTTTTTAAAAAGACAGAGGGAAGTTGCTTCAAACCTTAAGTGTTACCATTATGACAAAAAACAAGTCTTCATCTTACTAAAACGTGGAACAGGAAATGGGCACAAGCCCTACATGTAAGGATTTATGTGATCAGGTATTTTTGTGAGGTGCTCAAGGTTTCCCAAAATACTTAAATCTGTTTATGGCCTTTACTTAAAAATGACCAATACAGAGGCACGTATCTTTAGTGGAGTATACTTTCCCTAAAGCTTGTGTGAGTAATCAAAAACTATTTGTGAGGACAGTACTTGAACGCCACACTCATTTTAGATAAACTGCTTCATTGCAAATCCCAGTGGGCTGACACTAACACAACTTGTCATAGCCACTCATTACAGTTTAATGACGGATGTCCTGACAAACAATGTTTTCAGCTGGATAGCCGACTGGCTGTCAAGTTAGCTGCAGTCAATTCATACTTGGCTGGCTTTATTGGCATGTAGTTCAAGTAAAGAGCCATCAATGATCACAGTACGTTTAGTCAGTTTGTTTCGAAGCAGTGGGAGCCGGACGGATTGACAACAGGACTTCCCGTGATAGATGCTGGGCTGACGGTGGACATATGGATGCTGAGCACTGCTACATGCGAGGGGTACTGGGATAGGAGTGTGTCTAACATGCCAGCAATCCGATGTCCACTATGAGGCCTGCTCACCCTCCCACTCCCCCCCCTGTCCGGTCCTTGCTCTGACATGGCCGTGATTAATGCCCGTGGCCAAGATGATGATAATAATGATCATAATTAATCAAGGGTTCTTCCTGGACCTCTAGGAACCAACAGTGACCTGGAAAAGACACCCGGACCTCTTTTCCCCTTTTCTCCTCCTTTCTCTCTCTCTTTCTCCCTCTCTTCCTCCCTTCTTCCTCGTCTCATTGACAGGCCTGAACCTCGGCCCGGCAGAAAGAGCCATGCATTATCCTGCCATCACCATTTCTATTTATATCACACCGTCCATCACTATCACTTACTCTCCTCCAACCGCCTTTCCTCCACCCACCTCTCCAAAGTGGAGTTTTCTTGAAGCTGCCCCATATCTCCTGGTGGAATAATGCTGCCTATGCAAATGGCTCGGAGTCAAAGAAGCAGACTAGGTGACACCATCGTTTTTTTCTTAGACATCCAGAAACAACGTCCAAAACAAAATTCACCACCTCTTGCTGCTTGAGGCCTGGTAGGAGTCTCCCTCTCTCTCCCCTCTGTAGTGTATTCCTGAAGGCTTGACATACTGTGCGCCTCTATGTGATAGAGAGAGCATTTCTGTGAGGATAGTGTATGTCTCTCACAGAGATCTAGAATATATGCAGCGGCAGAATAATATTTTAAATTCCTTGGCGGCTGCCAGGTAACAGTAGCCTGGAGCAATGGAAAAGTTTTTTTGTCTCACCTTCTCTTTATTTCCCCTGGTGAGGAGGATACAAAACACTTTTGCTCGGCTGAGTTGTACGTGCCAGGCATGTGTTCAAAATACCTCCCTCCTTCCCAAGCTACTCAAATGCACATTGCATGCAGCCTGTCTTATTTTTTTACTTTACTGTCTCTTAATACAGTTTGTCCAACGGTACTAGCAACCTGAACACAGGTGCTGACAGTGCTCGCACATCACACCACAATGACCCCATAATTCAATAGTTTGAAGTAGTGTCACCATGTGCAGCTCTGATTAAAAAATTGTACTGCCATGGCATTCTACTCAGTAATGCAATGAGGTGCTTTTTATTGGTATAGCCAAAACTTTCTTTTTTTTCTTCCCTAAATATCTTTTTGTCTCTAGATTTTTATCACTTTGCATTCTGACACATTGCTTATTTCAGTCTGTATTTAGGGCTTTGCTGGATCTCAGTGAAATCATGGCACTTACCAAATCCCCCCTGTACCCCTGTGCCAGGCCTAGCCGCCCACGGTGGTTCCTGCTATAGAAGCAACCGCGGATGACATCATCAGAGCTCGACCCACACACAGCAGGAACAAAGGAAGACCTACATTTATCCCTATACCAACCAGGTGGCCTACATTTCCAAATTACATAAGCTACAGGATCTTTTCTTGTTCTTCTCTCATGCAGTGTTTCTCGTGCATTTCAAAATATCTCACCAGGTGCTTCTGCCAAATTGAGTTCTTAAAACAAACAGGTGAATACATGGTACATTGCCTGTTATTATCATTACTGTCATCGCTGATGCTCAACCTAACCACTAAACACATATGTACTAAAACTTCACAATACATCTGACTCCAACTGAGGCAGAGGTGCACTCTGCCGATTTACAGCACCATTCCTCTCTGTATAAATGCCATAATGCTTTATGATCTAATTCCAATTCTATGTTGACACCATGAAATTAAACTGTTACATCTCAACTATGGTAAAACACAAACTGTATTTGCTCCATAGCCCAAGAGTCAAAGCGCCTGTGGATAGCTTGATACCAGCGTCCACCCCCATGATAGCAACAAACTTTGGCCACAGTCATAAGAAAAAGGATCAGTAATGGTTGTGAAAAGCCAAGAAATCACAGTAACTAAAGCTGCAATACACATCCATGCTGATCAACAATATGACAATGACAGACACATAAGGTAAGATCTTATTCATACTCAAGGTCATATAAAGTCCTCTCAGCTGACAGTCACAGAAAAATGTCAGCACAGAGCTGTTTTCTGTTCTTTGATAATGCGCTCAGTCCGGCCAGCAATGCTTTGAGTCTGTAGTGGTCGGAGTTCAGAAGGTCAGTCCTCCGACAAAGGCCTTCTTCAACCGGCCCAGCAGAGACCCAGAGCATACTGCAAAGCAACAAATGATGAAAGGATTGATGTATGGATAGAAGAAAAAGAGGGTATTAAAGAATGGTTGGAGGGAGAAAAGGGAAGGGAAAATGGAGAAAGTCTGTGGAGTCTAGGGAACAGGTAAGGCAGCTGTTACTGGCAGCAGAGCAGTCATCTTCAGTCATTGGGGCCAAAGTGAGGAGCCCAGAGGCACTGACTGCACAAGCATTCTGCCAAGTCTGTGTCTAAGAAAGTCTAAAATAAGGGCTTCTTATCACAAAAAATACAGTATGTCTCCAATGAACACAAAGATGCTGTTGATAACCTTGCACTTGTGCTGAACATCCTCTCTCCCCAGGAAGCTGAAGGCAGGGAGGAAATATTGACAGAAATGTTTTCAGATTATATTCTCATGACTAAATCAATACACAGATGGGCCATCTCTTCAGAGTGGAGTTAGGATGGAGTCATCGTGAAGGTCAAGCAGTTAGCCCATTAAAGAGGTAGCTAGGCGCACGATTTGGCAGCGCATCTCTACCTCCTCCTGCACGGCACAGAGGTAGCAACCTTGAGGAGTTGATTAGTGGTAGAGACAGCTCCCACGACTCACGAGACCCCCGCCTCATAAAATCCCGGCCTCGGCAATAGAACAAGGGAGCCTGGGAGAGGGGAACTGGAGGGAATTCAAGGCAGAAGAACTGCCTGCCTGCCTCATCTTTTAAAGGACAAATTAAAACCACAGCGGAACAAGTCATAAAACAGGAAATAATGAATTCAATTATACTTTTTAGTGTTTAGGGGCTGCTGGTGAGATGTGCTGAGTGGGCAATGCGAGGCGCGCACACAGCAGCGGGCACAGGCTGATGACTATGTTGGTGGCGCTTAGCTTTGCTGAGGGCTGCGTGTGTGCTGACTGCATGTCTGCATGCCCCTAGGAGCAGTTTAGACCTCGACAGGGCCTTCATTAGCAAATGAATGACTCTTAATTGGCCTGGCAAATACACAGGATGCTTGTTGATTATAGGGAGGTTTTTTTTTTTTTTTCCCCAGCAAGTGCTTGTACTTCACAGAGATGCACAAATACACAAAGTCTATACACAGTAAGATACAACTAAACTAGCACAGAGGTATGCTTTAGCACAGGCAATACTGACAATAACTGTCATGTCATCAAAATGACAGACAATTCAAGGCTTTGCTGTGCCAGGTTCAAAAGCAGGGCTTTGGCTGTCAACAAAGGATTCCGACAAAGAATTCTGGGACATATTCTCTTTCTTCAGCCTATCTATACTTCTCTCTCTCCCTCTACCTCCCACCACCTATTTTTCACTCTTTTTCAATCCGCTCTAGCTTGTCCCCTGGCATTACTAACACCTCAGCGGGAGGGGGAGAATCACAGACAAGAGTCCCGGTGTCCTAGATTCAGCAACACTGGCAGGAGCACAGCACATACTGGCCTGTCCTACTGGCTGCCATATAGGACTCAAAAATCATCCCCACATAGCAGCAGCCCAGTTCAAACATAATACAAAAGAGCCCACAGTCACGGTTCATGTACACACCCACTTATAGCTGAGGATAAAGAGAATGAAATGTGCTACGGTTAGGATTATTCTGTGTTTGTTATTTCAGTAATGCCATCAGCAACCTCTTTTTATCTATGTGTAACAGTGTGTTTGGGTCCTTCTGTGAGTTAGCAGATAATACAAACATATAAGATGAAAACACAAAGTAGAAGGATAAATATATTGATTTCTGACTTAATATTTATGGACCTGTGAGTAAATAGGACCTAGAACAAGGGGGAGTGAGAGAGAGACAGGGAAAAGAAAGAAACTAGGAAGGGCAGAATTTAAAAAAGAGAAACAGAGAGAGAGAGAAGGTGAGAAGAAAAAGCACTAATGGTATCTCGGGAAAGTCAGTGTCCCCTCTATGCCCCAGTCCCTGGTGCCATTCACCCACTGCCAGCCTGCCAATTAAAGCCCTGATTAAAACCGACAAAGTGTCTCCAAATGAAGAAAGAGCTGTTGGAGGTCTTAACTGCTGAAGCCTGTCAATTACACTGCCAGAGGAAAGCGGTGAAGGAAGAGCAAGAGGGGCATAGATGAATATAGGATCTCTCATTCAATTCCCTTTGACTCCCCATGCTCCCCCAGAAAAATGGAAAACGTGTGAGGAGGAATTTTAGTTAGGGTAACTTTTGGGTTGTTACGTTCTTCCTTCACGCCTATCCTATAGTTTTATTTTCTTCTGTTTGAGTTGTTATTTGAAAAAAACAAAAACAAAACAACAACAACAGGAAATGTCATGGTAGATATCACGGACCAATAACAGTGTCCTTTCTGCTACTTCTTGTTGCATGTTGCCACTGTAAGTCATAGAAGCCCTACAGTGAAAGGCTCAACAGCAAAGCCCTCAATCCCAGATAAACCACCCAGAGTGTACATCAGCTGCTAAAATATGAAGGTATTCGTGAGGTCATAAATCTTGTTTTAGCAAGACGGGAAGAGAGAAGAAGCCCTTGTCTCCCCTGCATCGTTACAGCTGCATCCCTGCGGCCCATTCCACCTCCATTTAAGCTAAATGTCAGCTTTTCAGGTCTTTTTTTTCCTGCTTCCTGAAGTTTCCATTTATTTTAACACAGGGGAGGAAAGTAAGAAAATAAGTCAACAGGAAGAAAACCAGAAATTGTTTGTTGTCAGCAGCTTTCAGGGCTGAGAGGATGGCCGAATGTTCTATAGTTTACGAAGAAGAAAGAATCGAGTTAAGAGTCAACGTGGAGATAAAATGGATTCCCGAACTGTCTGAATCTCTAACCAAGGAGCCAATGATACGAGTAATGAGGTTTGCTATTGGTTATAACAATGTTCTGTACCTAAACTGAAAGAATAATTTCACATCCAACTAGAACTCTAATACCCTAATACTTCATAAATGTTATTATTATTTAGGCATTCATCATCATTAAGAACTCTAATGATATTCTTTCAGTTTAATTAGATCGGAATGGTTTTTTTTGTACTCCTTGGTGCCAAATGAACGTACTGCAAGATGCTCTGGAAAGGCGCTCAATCATCTACAGCCAGATGGCTTTGGACTAAGAAATAACCGGTGTGCATATTCACGTGGTTTGGATGAAAAAAGGGGAAGCACCTATGCTATATTTCTGTCACTGTCAGATTTCCCAAACATGGTGTAATAAATTGTAGAAAGGACAGATATGCCACAACATTTTCGCGTAATTTTTTACCAATTTGGTGCCTTTGAAGGTTGTGTGACATGAAACGAAAGACATTACACCACCATTAAAAAAAGAGATATCTAAGTATCTGATTAATTAATTCATGCTTTCTCATGTTTTTGTTACAAGTTGGTCTTCTGTTCTGCTGTGGGAAGGAAAGATTGGGATGTGTCGGGTGAAAAACAACAAACAGATGAGAAAGCGCCTGAATGCCTCATAAAACAGAGATCGCCACAGAACAACCATTTCCTCTCAGCACATGGTGAAAAACACAGCTAGAGGACAGACAACAGGCTGAGGTGGAGGAGCCAATGCACTGGCCATCTGATAACATTAAGCCCACTGAATCCCACCACTCACCATCTCTCTCTTTTCATTCTTGCTCTCTCCTACACTCTCTCTTGCTTTCTGTCTTTCTCTCTTCATGTAGCACATGAGAGAAGAAAAGAAAACCATTAGGGCAAAGAAGTGAAAAATGCCAGAAAGAAAAAGGCAAAAAGACAAAAGAAAGAAGAAAGTCAAAAGACAAAATAAAAGATGGGAGACAAGACTGAAGGTAAGAGCTAGAGAAAAGACCCTATTTTTCAGACCAAGCTGAGGCCCTAAGGGGCATACATTAAACACTGTGTCAGGCAGACCTCACCCTTTACTACTCTATTGCCTTATTCAGCGGGGACGCAGGCAGTGTTAATATTTCATGGGCCAACCAACAGTATAAGGAGGTGTAAGCTCACGGGAGACTCCTCTGCCAATCTTGTTATGGCAGTCAGGTTTCAAAAAGTGTCCTGTCGCATAAATATTGTGTGTTTGTCATTGCAACATGTGCTGCACATGTATTAGCATGTGTGTATGTGGCTCTGCCGTGTCTGTCTCTTTCTCCCTTCTCATAACAATGTAGAGCAAATGCATTGAAGAGCAAAGCCGATTGGTCAACGCACCCATTCAGTGAATTAATGATTGTAGCCTCTATCCCTGAACGGAGGAGGCATATAGTGCTGCAGAGATGGCTTATTTGTTCAAGTGGTGGGATCTACCTGTCCACCACTAAACCACATAATATCATACAGCTGCTTTAACATCAGTCCTGTTGGGGTACCATATTATCCTCAACAGAAAACACTTTTCCATTATCAAGTTAGACAACTAAAAGGCAGATGTTACTATAAACTGGAGATCATTACATCTTAAGAGCCTTGATATCAGAGGGCTTACTTGGTCATTTCGCCTTAAGAGTCCTCTGTCTGTTGCACCAAAATGAGACAACGGATTTTCATCATGAGCCTTTACTGGGCAACTGTAAAATGCTGTGTCAGACATCCACAAATGGGCGCCATCTTTCATTGGCACCTCTCAAGTGGCTGCATGAGTTGAATAAAATTTAAAAAAAAAGGCAAAAGCAGGGTAGAGCCTCTAAGAGCACAAAAGACACACAATGAATCCAATGCTCTGGTTTTGGCTGTAAGAGGCACTTTGCTGACTGTGTCCCCTGTGCCAGAGCAGGAGGAGAGCCCTTTGTGTTGCAGAAGTCTTGGGCCACTGAATTCCCTGTTTCAGCGATTCTTTACCGGGGACAGATCCCGAGAGGTGCTGCTTCTCCCTGTGCTCTCCCACTGTGACTGACGTGCACCTTCTGTTCTCATGTGGAGGGGCAAAAATGGGCCATTATCTGACCCACTTCAATGCTTCAATGACTCACTCCACTACTTGAACCCAACTGTCCTTAAAAGCCTGAAGTGATGGTAGGAGAGGCCACCTATAACCACTCAGAACATGGGGGCACCAGTATGAATATAACACAGTCCAAGAAAATATAGGAGAATTGAAGCTGTTCGTGGAAGCAAAATAACACCACTAAACCTTTTTTACAAAAACATAATTTTCATAAACTCTTTATGACATTGCTTTATTTTTTCAACATCTCTTGTGTGAAAGGGCCATTCTCCTGATCAGTCATTCAGTCACTACTCAGCTTCACAGTTGTTCATCATACTTTACTTCGAGTGAGAGCACACAAAATTTGCAGAAAAAGAATGGAATGAAGTGCTGCTTTACAGAACGCGGTGATGGAGATAGTTTCTTTACAGGTCCGTCCCTGCGTCACCATTACAGCCCGTCTGGATGGAAATGTTTTCATAAGCCTATCAAATTCATCAAGGGACTGTTTTATGGGGTCATAAAACAAAGTGTGATAAATACAGTGCTTCGGGTCAAAGAGTTGTTAAGTTCTGATACCCATGGTGCGGTCAAGGACAGGGCTAGACCAGCAATTTTTCAGGTGTCAGGCCCTGTATGGCAAGGGTTAGAGCATAACACTCAAAATACAGGTGGGGGTTAAAGGCGGAACCCTAATATTGTAATTTTCCACACAGTCACAGAAGACAACTCCAACAGTCTGTTTAGAGTGACAGGGACAATTGGAGGGAGAAACAACTCACTGAGCTGGTATCCAAGGAACAAAATACTCTGTATGATACACTTGCAGGTGTCCATCGTGTAAAAAATGCTTGTATTGAATAAAACAAAGGAAAAGCGCTACTCACGTACTGTGGTTCATATAGGGGCTCTAAAGTCACTTTTGAGTTTGAAGTTAAGTGATCACATCTTGACTAAAGAGTTACTCACAATGCCCTTCTTAGATGTCCATCTGATGGATGAGCCATACAGGAAAAGGCTTAGATGACGGTGCAGTTGCAGGGGTCAGATGTAGAGGCAGAAGAAGGGGGAATGAGAGTGAGAGAGGCACCGAGCAGCAAATGGATGCAGAAGCCATAGAACACCTTGACAGGCAGATATCTTGCTATGCACAAGATCCACCTCAGGGGACGTCTGGCTAATTTCCTGTGAAAACAGCAGACTACCAAGGCAGGAGACAGCGGGTGGAGGTATAACAGAGAACAGGGAGGAGGTAAACTATTTTCTGCTCCTAGAACAGTCTCGTCAGAGTTTGTTCTGCTGGCAGTACTGACATGGGACAGGTGGACAGGGAGAGAGGTGGGGGATAGAGGGAATGGAAGGGCGGTGGTGGGGTTGTGTCTGGGCTGAAGCAGCTGTGATGGAGATCCCTCCCTGTCTGTGGAATAGCGTTGATGGTACATGATTATTCAGAATGGCTTCTCATCTGCATCTCGTTTGGGACGCCTTGGCCCCATCGTACCCTGCCTGTCTGCAGCCCCAGATCCTAGCAACAAGCACTCTCAAACACATTCAACATTAATGCATTAATACTTACTTCCACTCTTTTTCTCTCAGTCTTTTACACACAAACACGTTGGTCTCTTTATAGTTGTAAGGACACTCATTGATATTATGGATTGACATTACCCTAACCTTAACCAACACAAATAAATTCCTAACCCTAAACCTTACCCTAAATAAAAAACCTAATTATAATCTCAACCCTAAAACCAAGTCTTAAACCCTCAAACAGCCATTTAAAGTTGTGACGACAGGCCAAAATGTCCTCAAAGCAATGGTTTCGAATCAAGATTTGTCCACACAACCAAAGAAAGACATGAACACACACACACACACACACACACACACACACACACACACACACACACACACACACACACACACACACACACACACACACACACACACACACACACACACACACACACACACACGCACACATACAAACACATACAAACACAGCCTCATTTTCCATACCAAATGGCACCAGAAAGAGGTGCGAATTGAATGGCAAATGACAAATTCTGTTCTATATTCTCTGTAAGAGAAATATAGCTCTCCATTCTTATGACACGTTTGATATACAGCCATTGCAAATTAGCCACAAGGCTGCGAGTGTGGATTGAATTGATATTCCAATCATCTGCACGATATAACTGCACACAGAACAACAGCAAAATCATCTGCGTCACCTTGATTAGTGAAGTGCACAAGCAAGAGAATACAATTGTCTGTCTACACTAGGAGTATACTTGTTTCCTAGCAAAGTCCTGTGTCTAATAGAGGCACCCTCCAATAAATTTGTACAAATATTCAAGCAGAAACAGGAAGGCCACTTCATCAGTGGGATGTGTTGATAAACAATGGCGTTCTCTGTAAGCAGACGCTGCTGTCAAGGACATGGGTGTCAGCCTCACCAAACAGAGAGAGGAGAGAAAGCAGGGGGTGAATGAGAAATTGGAAGAAGGAAAGATAGAAAAGAAACAAATAAAGAAAAAAGGAAAAGAAAAAAGAGAGAACTAAAAAACAAGGCGAAAGAGTGAAAACTGGGGTTGGTCTCAGAAAGGTCAGGCTGATTGTCTCTGCCCAAATATGCTGGCCTTTTCAAAATTAACTTGGCAAAGGCGATATTTTCCACAAAGCCGGCATCATGAATCAAAGAAGTGTCTATAGTTCATCCCTGAAAGCAAAGCAACTTCCCTCCTGCGTGCTTCACTCTCTCCACTGACACTCCACCCTCCCGCATAGAGCTGACATCTTCAGTAATTATGTAATTAACACCATGGCAGGCCTAATTTCAGAGATAGTACGTTATAATTGCATTCAGTCGTTCATTAGTTGGGCCAAACATTCGATACTCTGCGCAGGTGCGGCAGGGGGCCAAAGGCGACTTGTTTTTTGGAACGCAACTGCAGTGTCAATGACTTGATTGGTTTTTTGCTTGATATCGCTGACAGGACAGGTTTTTGTGATTTACCAATAATTACCCTCACTCTCTGATACAATAAAAAAGTCACTGCTCTCTGCTAAGATAAACCAATCAGGGTGCGTTCCTTCTGCTCCCTGCCTTATGGTCTGCTTGTCTGCTGTGAATAATGTCCAGTGGGCTGTGCTAGACTGAATTAAATATTACAAAGGTAGAAAAAAACAAAAGCAAATGTCACAGAAGAACAGGGCACTTTGTCTTCCTGATGCAGGTGTAATACTGTATTAAATGATACTAAAACAATAATTATCTGAGTGATAAAGGCATGTTAGGAAAACCAGGCATACACATGCTGTTCAACATGATGCATTGCATTAGTCAAAGCAGCAGTATGTCTCTGTGAGCTGTTTTTAATGGATTTTTTAAACAACAGTGGCAGCCAGTAATCTACTGTACATGAACAGATCATAAAGTAGTAGCTTCTGACTGAAGCAAATGCACTGTTGGGTTTAGTCTTTTAATAAGCAAGACTGGCAACACGGGGAAAAAATTTCTACCAGCATTAGCTTATGACTGAATCGAAGCAATTCACACTGGGTGCAACATAATTAAAAGGAATTTGATCCCGTTATGTTATCCTGAAATGAAATACTTTTATTGTGATTAGTGGATGGATAGTATCACACTATTATGATGTTACAGTCTGGTTAGGCAGACAGACAATTTGGTCCCAGCAACACCAGATCTGTCCTGCTCCCTGTGATGATTTCTTCAATTAAGCCTTCCTGGCAGAGGAGGCCAAATGCTTAACTAGGCAGAATTGGAGCTGCCACGAGCTAGAGGTAGCAATGGGCTCCACTTCAACAGCTCATTCATCAGCCCCAGTCCTACCACTGGGCCACCTGTTCTGACACCAAACAGGGATGGAGTCATTTGCATTCTGCTCCAACTGTCCTCGTTCCCTCTCCTCACTTTCTCACCCCCTTTCTCTTTCTCTCTTTCTCTGCCTATACAACTTTTAAGTTCCTTAGTGGCAGCTCTGGCAGATAATTGAATACCAGGGTTTGATTTAGTTTGAAATCAATTTGGGAAGGGGCTTTTCATTCATTTTGCTCCTTGGCTTTGGTACTTCGTCCAAAATCCCTCAAACTTTGGCAGGGGCTCGAACATCGTCAATTCAAAGTGAAATTAAGCAGCCCTGAGTTGGATTGACAGGCAAGGAGAACATGATGGGACAGGGAGGGTCTGTTGTCTAGGGAATGGGTGGACTCCTCTCCTCTCCTGGGGAGTCTCTCTCCTCTGTGCTCTTTGTCACCACCAGGTGCTGCTCTGAAATAAGGAGAGAGGCGTCGACAGGAGGCAGCAGTGCACACAGATGACATTTTAGCCAGCTCCCTGCAGACACATATGGCAAGTGTGTGGGTGGATGTGTGTATGCCCTTATGTGTTACAATTTGCTTCCATAAGCACGCATGTATATCTGTGTGTGTGAGAATGCCTGTATTTTTGGTTTAGATATGAGTCCATATTTGCGCATATATTTGCTTCTGTAAATCTAAATGTTCTTGCCTACAAGTGCTACAACTTGTCCTCTATCTGTTCTATCTGATTGTGTTATCTACATCTTTGTGACAGCATCCACCTGACAACAAGGCTGACAAATTGACCACAGTCAGTTATAAATCAAGGTAATGCATCATACAAAATGTTTCACTGCATAATGGAACATTATACCACACTGTATTTGAAAACAACTTGGTGCTATTGAGAAGAAATATGAAAGTGCTTAAGCAGAGAACATTCACCAAGCACTTTTCTGGGTGTAAAAGGGGGCCTTTACCACAGACTGGAGGGTTGAATACCAGCTTTCAATAAAGAAAAGGGATACCACTGTCGAGTGAACAACTGTAGGAGCCCCTTAACTGAGAGTGATGCACAAATGGACACATGGCATCACGGCTACTGTTAGGGACATCAGTGGCAGAGATCACTGCGGGTTTTCTCGACTTTAAAAGCAATTTCTTCCTTTGGAGCCAAACCCCCAACCCAACCCTCCAACTCCCCTATCTTCTTGTGTGCTCGACTCAATTGTCATCCAACCGACTTGAGGCTGTGTTAGATTGTTAAAGCCCCCGGATATGGTAATCTGTGGGCTGCTCTGACCTTGGGAGAGTGTGTTTGCAGGGTGTCAGACCCCCTAATTCATCAGAGACAGGCCATTAGCTAGCTATCCAGCCACACAAACACACAACAGGACTGGAAGGAAAGTTCTCAGGGAAACAGCAGCAGCCCTCGTTCCTGAGATATCATTAGTTACTGCCTTTCAAAACTGCTGAATTGGGACACTTACCTGACTTGCCCCATTTTTTGCACCACAAGAGCCAAGATGTTGATGAATGGTTGTGTGAAACTGTCACTACCAGAAAATGGAGAGAATAGGGTTAAGGACATATCCTAGCCAAACGCTTCAACATTAGGGACCAATGTAGGAACAGAGATGATAGCAATACTAAACATTTTTCATTAGCATTTTTCACATTTAGTTTTGTTAATGAATGGCACACCAAATTACGAACCACAGATCTGCAGTATCTAAGCACAGTTACATTCTGACTCTTCTTCAGAGGATTAGTGAATGAAGAACAGGATATGTAAATCGAGCATTTTCGAACAATTTCAAAGAAGGTGAAGGGTTGCCACGTGAGGTCAGTGGTCGTGAACAGCCTCATATATCTAGATGCCAAGGGAGATGGAATAGTAATTACTCCTGTGAATCTCTGTGGAGAGACACAGCCTCTATCTTGTAAGCGGCAATGATTGACAGCCTCAATAAGAGACTTGCGCCGCGTCCCCTGCCTTCCCGCCTACACGCCCCTGCGACGACTGGTCAAACCCATCGTCTGGTGCCCCTCAGGCGGGGCATGGGTGACACCCGCCTCTGATAATCCTGCCCATCACATCCATCATGCCACCCTGCTAACCCCATGAGAGGGCACAACCGAGGGAATCTAATCAGGCAGTCTAATTGAGGAGCAGGGCTAGCCAATACCCGAGCTGGGAGGCTGGCTCTGCCTGGGCAGGCTCCGGGGACGTCAATAACACTCAGCGGGTGTCGATTCATCAGACCTCCTTAATGTCATTAGCCCTGAGAGGCTCGCTTCACCCCTATCTCCTTTCTTGCTCCCCCTTCCCTCTATCCATCTCATTCACTCATGCCTCAAACTTTCTCTCACTCACTTTCTGTTGCTTCATTTCATCCCTGTGTCTCTAAATCCATCCGTCTCCCATTTTTATTACCCTCTCTCCCAATAATCTTTCCATAGGCAATAATATGTTAACCTTGCATAACAAGTTCAGGACTTGCCTAGAGAATGTTATAACTGTGAGTCTATGGAATTAGCATGTGTACATTCTCACCACCTCCTTTTCAGGCTTCACCACCCAACTCTTTTTTTAGTCCTCCTCCTACCTTCTTTCCCAATCTCCAACCCTCCCCCTTCTGCCCCAATATGTTCTTCCTCTAGCTCTCCAACAACATGTGGCGCATATTCCAGCTGTTTATTAAACAATGCCAGAGCTTCCTAGGAGCAGGTGATCTAGTCAATTACTCCACAATTACCTGGGTAATTATGCAAAGGAGGAGAGAGAAGAGCAGTAGCAGAGGGATGAAGAGGACCTTGGCAGAGGTGGATCAACTGCGTTGGCAGTGGTTGGGGCCCAGAATGGCAAGCGATTGAGACCTTGAAGTGACAGTGCCAGAGAATGCAGCTATAAAGGACGATGTGCCCCCTCACCTGCCAAAAACATACACTTACACAAACATAAACAAACACAAACACAGCTTTGAACACTCAGCTTCTGCCCCAGTACACTGACATCCTGACGCCTGTGTGAATGTGGCTTTTCTGAGTGCTCGAGCCTTCTGTTTTTGTTTTGGACAATACCTATACATTGCATCTGTGTTTTTCACTCTGCAATGTGCCCCTACTCCCATGACAATTAGGTGTCTTACACCAGAGAGGCAACAAAGAAAGGAGGGGAGGAGACGGGAGAAGGTAGCTGAACACTGTAGCGAGTGGTAAGGATAGAAGGGAAGCAAACAATAGGAAAGGGGAGAAAAGGTGAAATAGAGTGCACGTGGAAGTCTGTGGGGAGTTGCAGGCAGTTCCCAGACTCTTCAATACTGATTAATTAAGTGGAGCTGCTTGCTTTCAAGATATTTTCTTTGTGTATATATTAAAACAGGTTTATTTAGTAACATGCACAAATCCTTTCTCTAAAATCCCACTCACTACTACTAAATCCAGTCCTGTTCTGGAATCATCCATGTGGACTGTTTTACACATTGACAAGGAAGCTCATGTCAAGCGAGCCTGACAAGCATGTCTTGGGGTAAATTGAACCACACAGTAGCCATTCTGAAACAAAAAGTGTCAGATAGAAGAGGAGGGCTTGGCATATTGCCTGCCATTGGAGCTTTATCTGCTTGGATTGAAAATATTTTCACTGGCAGGGTGAATTGTAAATTGCTTAGTGTCAGCTCATCACTTAAGGAGGATTGTTGGTGGGTATAATACTTCCCAGCACATGGCTTCTGCAAATAGTCTCAAGCCAGCCAACCCCTCTTAACTCTCTCCAAGCGTCCTGACGTGATGCTGTGGCTGGAGTCCTGTCTGTGGACACTAAGCTTTCAGTTATGACTCTCCGAACTCATCACTTTGGCTCGTATTCGTCTCTGTGTTGCAGATTAATTTATAAATCCCCCATCAAGAGGGAGGTTGACTGACCAGCCAAAGTACACATGACCACATTTTACTGAGGCACAGTTGAAGGGAAAGTATGGCAGAAAATAACTGGTTTTACAGCAGATGAGATGGCGAGTATTCTGTGATCCTGAGAAAAAGCACAACCCTTTTCCCAATAAATTGTTTGAAAAAGAAACCACATTTGTCCTTGGCAGAGTTATGTTCTTTTTGTTGTCCATCTGTCCACTTCTCTGTCTGTGTCTAGAAAAGGTGCAGAATTAGGTGGTCACGTGACTATTCTGTGTTAGTGAAGATGGGCATGAGGGAATTACCTCACAGCTCCGTATCTCAAATCTGTGGGATTAAGCTCCATTAAACATGGAGCGCCGGCAAGCTTTATCTCGGGATTTCACTCTGAGACAGTGCAGAGCACACGGGGAGGAGGGAGTTGGGAGTCGGGAGGGAGAAATAGCGATGAAACGTCCTTCACCTTTATCGACCAAATTATATAAAAAAGGAGGGATGAGAAAAATTGCTTGCCTGTTCCACAGTACAATGGTGAAGGGGGGAGCTTGGCCATTTTACACTTGTGTGCGTAGCATGCTTAAACATCCAGACAGCCACTCCAACTCTGGGCACTACCTCTGTAGTTGCCTCCTGGCACATACACATATTCTGTAAAGACAGGCCTTTCCCCAAGGCACACTTGTCACTTCGTGAGAAATGTCCACTACTGAGCCTTTGCAGTCTCCCTGCATTCAAGCAAAAACACACACTTATTATACATACACACAAGCAAATAGATTTGCAAAGGCACAATCAAACAAGCTCTGTGGCTTCAAGAGTAAAGCGAGATGAATTAATCGTTTAGTGCTTTCCTTTCAGCTGATAAAACGGCACACTCATAATTCGACTATAATATTTTGAAATGTATTTTAAGAGTGTCTCATTAGATTAAGTGCAGGTTAACACTTTGCTGTAGTGAAATGAGCACAAGGATATCCTTACACTTCTTTGCAAAGGATGACCATGAATAGCCTGTGCATGATTTCATTTGAATAATCTGTAAGTCATACTTACACATTCGCACACTGTCTGTCTACCTATGTTTCACCGAGAAAATTAACCAGCTCTTTGCTCAATACATTAACCGTACAGCCGGAGAGAGAAAAAAATGTGAGCCTCCTGGGAGTCAGGGTGGTCCAGTGATGAACACCTTCTGTGTCCTCCCTTCATCCTCTTTCTCTCTCTCTCGCTCTTCTCCCTCCTCTGGGCTGTTATTGATCTGATCTCCTCCTCTCTCAACTGGAGCCATGATTCATGTTGTTCCGACTGGCCCTCACTCACCACACACAGACACAGCTCAGTCAAGCCCTCCCCTATCTATCTGTCCATCTGTCTCTGCCTGCTCTCCCTCTCTCTGCCCTCAGGCAAGTCAACCTGCTGTGCACATAGGGCCCCCATGGCCTGCTTTGCTCCGGATTGTGATTGTTATTGTGTGATTATTTTGTGTTATTATTATTATTTTATACTATCTTTGTATGGAAATCTTGTTTTTCCATTAGTCATCTTTCTGTAAATCTTCTTAAGGGATTTTATAATTTGAATCAACATTCAAAGTTGACTGTCTTGAAGTTCCGGCTTTCTATTAGCTTTAAATGTAATGAAAATCAATGATGAACTATATACAGTGAAATATACAGCTGAATGTATAATTGGAGTTTTAAATCATATTTCAAACTTTGTTTGTAGGCCTACATGGCTGCCTTTGATAATACTGATTAGGTTAAAGGGTATTTCTTTTTCTACCAGAGAATCAAAAGATAGTTTGTGTCTGTGCTATTTTTACAATATGTAATAGTTCCCTGTTTATACAGGTTTCATCTCCCAAAGTTTATCCAGTCCATTCCAATGCAGAATGTTCATTTTCTGGGAAAGAAAAAAAAGAAAGCTAGAGACAGAGGGAGAGGAGAGGAGAGAGGGAGCAAGAGACAGAGATGTGTATAGGCCTTGCAGCAGCAGGAGCACATAAAAGCCCAGCTTCAGCCAAGGCCCCTGCTCCAATGTGTAGAAATTAATTGAGTGAAAAAAATCCGCTGTTTAAGGTTGAAGTGGGTTATGGGAGGCAGTGTAACAATTGTTTTCTGTTTGCCAGCGGCTATATATCGTTCATTCCGGCTTTCTCTCTCCTCTCCGCTCAACACTCGCCTCACCCTCCCTCCCCACCCTCCTTCCTCCCTTACCATCCATCCACCTTCTAAGCCTCTCTTGCTCACTCCTCTCCTTTTCATCAGTCTTTTATTTTCCACAGTCTACAGTCTTTTTGATTAATTTTTATCTCTCTCATTTTCATCTATCATGTAGGAGATTCTTTTTTGGTGTCTTTAAACATCATTTTCTAGCAATAACAGGCTCAATTTATGAAATGAGGTTTTACTATATCTGCTTACGTGTACATTTAGTGTGTGAATTCACTCACATATGTGTCGTACATACATAATTTTTTCCCCTGAGATCCTTTCAGGGAAACTAAACAAATGTAGGTAGATGCAATTTGTGTGTTAAGAGTACGTGTGTGTGTCAGGGCATTTAGTCTATATGCATGCATCATAATTTGGTGACAGTGACATTAACAGGGGACCAGTGTCGACACACAATGCAGAACAAACTAGGCAGCCCCTTGGGCTTAAACAAATGACTCATTCTCTCGCCACATTTAAATGTGTAATAGAAATCCACAGAAGTCTGTTGCTGCCTTTTATTCCAGCACTCGCAACAAAATAATACATATCAAAACAGCAACAACAACCAAAACAAACAAACAAACAAACAAACAAACAAACAAAAAAACAGAAAAAACATTGAAAATCAACAGAAATTGAGGGAAAAAAGGGAGGACAGATGCATGCAGTGCACAGAGCACAGAGGAGAACATCTATTCAGATTACTGAAAAGAACAAGGTTAACACTGATGTTTCAGCCAGGAATGGAATAAAAGAAATGTAGAAAGAAAAACATAAGGGGAGATGATAGGAAGAAGAGAAATAGAAGGCAGGAAGACACAAAGTTATGACTAACAAAACAAGACAAGACCATTAATGAAGAGACTCTTATCTGCATTAGTATTTCCTCTGTTGCCCAAAGCAAAAGGGTTAAACCTGTTTCCTGCGTTAAACTCCTCTTTAGCACCCTTTCATGTAAAATATCAAACCTTTCAATATCACTCTGAGGAAAACACAGTTGCTCACACTGTATAATTCTATATAAACACTTAACCATTCTCTTTGAACTTGGCTGCTCCACTCATTATACCTCCTTTGAAGAGTGAATGTTGGAGCATTGGTACATTTTGATTTTGCAGTTATTAAATGTAACACAGCAGCAAATTATATCTAAATCTCTGTGTTGCTGGTTAATAATACATTGACCATGAGCAGTAGCCAGCAGAATAAATAGCCAAGCAAAAAGAAAGATAAAGGTAGCCGATGAATGAGACGCTTGAGTATAACAAACTCAGCTCACTGCAAACATCAATATACAAATATTTTTGCAGATGAAGCAGAAAAGCTCCTGTGGAATTGTGGGCCAGCTGTACTGACTTTTTGAATAAAGAGGAGATAATGTCGCTGGATAATTCCTACTAAAGCCCTTGCCCCTCCGTGTACAGTAGTATCCTAAACACCGGTGCTGTGCTCCCTATCTCAAGAATATTAAAAGAGCCAAGTGTTCCAGAGCAATCAGGGGAAAGAGGAGATGGTTCTGCCAAGACTTTACAGCATCTGAGGAAAACTGATGCTCTTGACATAGGGGTTTGCCTTTGCTACAGGAATGGCCTCATATTAATAGACTCCTTTGGAGTAAGCGTGTTCTTCAAAGGGAAGAAGCAGATGGAAGTAAGAAAGAGAGAGAGAGAAAGAGAGGAGATGGAACAAGATAAAGAACGATGGGGGGAAAGGGAAAGTCGCACATTCAGTAAAACGCATATCCTGAAGAGATATCCGAGGCATTTCTAGCAATCTATATAATGCATTTTACATGTTTGCAGGAATAGAAAACCACTCTTTGATTCTACTCAATATTCAAACCTCAGCCAACCCTTTGGTCCTGGCCTGTAGACAGAAATGCCCCAGAAATGTGTGAACCAGCCAAGAACTGATTGTACATCATTAAAGAGAGATTTGCAAAGGACCCGCACCCTGACATAAGGGAGGTGAGAGTAAGAGGGATGCTGAAACTTCTTGTTTTCCTTTGAACTCTTACCTTTAAATTCAAGTGAATCAGCTGAATCCAGCAATGGTTTGAGGACCAGAGTGAGCCTTTCAGTAGTTAACACTGCCCACTGTATCACTTGGTAGTGCTGTTTTCTTAAGAGTATGAATCTCTGAAGAGTATTCTCGTCTGGATATGAGAAATGGTAGAAGTCAGAAGCCTTGGTGAAAGTTGCTCATTAACATAAAGCCCAGGCCCTGTTTTGCCCAGGGATCTGTGTTTCGCTCACGAGACCAAACAAAAGGAGAATTCACACACTACGAACAAGCCACAGAGTCATGCAAAGCCTGCTCACTGCCTGCAGCACTCTGTTTTCCTCACCCTTTCTGCAAACCTTTTGCCCCTACTTTGCATATCTGCATATCTACTACCCCCAAAGGGGTTACATATATCACAAACTGGCAAACTTAGGTGATTTGCTGCACCAACAGTACTAATAAGGATAATGAGCGACATGCAAAGGACTACGAAGTCCCTGCTTCTGTCTCAAAATATTTTTGTGCCAAATGTCCCCAAAACAACAGTCATGTGGATTCACCTCATTTCCACTCCCTCATTTTACTGTATGACATTATTCTTTTGAATTGGTTTTTACCACAAGTGAAATGAAGAAGGTATGTGTAGCTGCTGGAAAACTCTCTCTTTTTCACTGGGCCTATGAGGGAAGTTGGGAGCTGCAGTGGGAAGCCTCGATAAAGCCCTGTCTATAAATGGAAGCCAGAATTCTCAAGTTTTGCAACAAATTAAAATGTTTCTCAGTCCGATTTCTTGGGGGCATTTTCGCCTGTCCCTTCACAATAAAGAAGGGGACCCCTGTGGAGACGCCTCAGCATGACAACACTACAACATGTGGCAACAAGTGGTAAATTAAAATGCGGAAGCTGTTGATAATGTACAGCTTTTTGACAGGCCCCTTAAACATTCACTCCCAATAGCAACCTTTCTAAATTTAGCTCCTCAAATCTGGCTGTTGAATTGAAATGATGATAGCAGGGTCAGCATGAAAGGCAGACTGAGTGCTTCACTGCTTCTGAGTGATTTGGTAATTGTAGGAAATAAAAGAAGAAAACTAATTACCGTGGGCTTAAAGGAAAACCATGGGTGAAGTGGATGCTCCCAATGCTGGGGGTAAGGCGTTCATGTGTGATGGCTTTGGTTCAGTTGCTAATAACAAGATAACAACCCCCATTAAGCCATTATGCTGAGGAGAGGATCACTGCATTAATCTACTGTGCTGGATTAAAAAAAACAAAAATAACTAAATAACTAAAATGGTTATCTGGTTCCAGCACCTACCTACTTTGCATGGCAACATCTAAAACTAAATGCTAAGATTTTTTATTAAAGGCCTGAGTATTAATTTCATTTGTATCCAGCGTTAATTGTTCATTATTATACCATGAAGTTTTTTTAATCTCTCCTTCCAAGTTTATGTTTACCTTATATAATTATTTTACTAGCCTGATGAAAATTAGAAGACCTGTAGTAACAAAGCCATATACTTCCTGTGCCTATCCAACCACTCACTGATTATTACTGTATGTGAGAGAAGAACGTTAGGAGTTATAACCATGGTAAGCATCCTTCTCAAAAGATCACACACGGATTGGTCTTAACTCCTACAAAATCAGGTAATTCAAAAGGTAAGAGCTAGTTGTGTGAGCTCCGAGGCAAAGTAAAAATATTGAATAACAAAGCAGGCTCCAGGAGAAGACAGAAGACAATGGAAACAGGAATCGATTTACTGTCTTTACAGAGCAAGCAACTGATTGTTGTCTAACAGACAGCCTATAAGTTTGAATAAAAATGGAAAATACAAACTTTTTTGCTTTGGGCATTGCCTGTATCGGTTATCTGATCTTAATTTCACAGTTGACTTGGAGCAGGGGCAGGAAAGAAAGCATACATGGTGTCACCTGCTCGCAGAAACGGGTTTATGTAGTGCCCTCTCACATCTGGACTTGCAGGCTGGTGATATCAGCTACGGCATCTAAAAATCAGTTATACCACTGCTACTAAAGACACATACAGCCGCACAAAGAAACTCTATTTAACAGATATGCAGCTAGTTATAACTTACCAATGTTACCCACCCAGGTGGCCATGAATTTGTGAAATGTTTCCCACCAATTTTAACTAGCAGATAAAAAGGTACAAGTATAATACTGTGCCTCAAGGGACTAATGTGAAATCAGATATAAATTTGCTTGGATGGACAAAAAACATAAATGTTTGATTTCCTGCAAAAGTAGGGGCTAGACAACTTGTAATAAGAGGAGTTAAATGTTGAAGGTCATGTGATATTGAAAACCAATGCATTGTAGCATCCAGCGTGCATCCACTAGCATCCACTCCATTACAACATTAGCAACTAATGTTTTGACATTTGTCTTCATTATTATCAATGAACAGAGGCGATTGAGCCACCAGCATGCTCCATTACCTTCCTTCATTGCACAGTTGCACAGTTGAAATCACACATTAGGGTGGATCCAACATGAAATGACAAGTTACGGAGTCTAAAGATGCACCAGCTGATTATTTAGGCGGTGGAGGGGGAGAAGTTTGGGTGAAGGGATAGTGGGGTGGAGCTGAGGCAGGAATGGGAGTTAGGGAATTGGTAGAGAACTGTATTGGCATTAAAGTCTAGGGAGCGTGAGGGCACAGAGCAGCACAGCACACCTTAAGAAGAGAAGCTCATTTCAATCGGTATAATTAGCCTGTGGTAATGAAATAAGTCAGAGGCACTGCCACCTTCACTTAAGAGAAAATCGATCTGTGTTTGAGGGAGTTTATTAAAGCTTAGGAATAATGGGGAGATAGGATAGAAGGGGTGCAGGAGTGGAGGAAATGAGGGGTTGAGCCCACATCAACAGCTAATCAGGTCAGAAGAGGTGGTAGCATTGGGGTAGAAACTTGACAAGAAGTAGTACAGAGATTAGTTGGAGTTTGTCAAAGCAGATGTGTTTGAGGTCTCTACTATTTCACAGAAAGAAGCTAGGTGATGCCAGAGCTATGTACAATATGAGACCTATAGCTTGAAGTAAGAAGACATCACTCTTTGGGAGAATAAAGCCAACCGAAACCTGATGAAACCTGATAAATAGAAAAATCACTGGACGACCTCATTAGAGGGGTTGCAAGGATCCCCCTGCAGTTTGGCCATGGCTAGGGGCTGGTGAACAACTTGAGCTTGGTAAGACCGGGGTGTGGTGAGATAATCACTGATGGACATCTCTCCTCAAGTGCCCCAAATGCATGCTAGTTGCTGGGGGTGCTGCTTGCTCATTTATCCAGCCGTCTGGCCAACTCACCTGGAGTGATGGGGGAGACGTCAGGAAGGCAGGCTGCTATTTCACGGCCTGTTAAGCGCTAATGCCGCAACATGCCCTGCGCTCCAATTTTAGGGAACAGGGAGCATTACCGCCCAACTCAAGGTTCTGTCCGTCTGGACTGTGGACTTGGAGGGTATTGGAGGGAGGAGGGGGGTGGAGAAAGGGCAGAAAGGAGAAAGAGAAGTGGGAGTAGAGAAGAACAATGAAAAATCTAGTGAAAGAATTAAAAGCCTGAGAAATGAAAGACACAGAAGGAGGATGAGAGAAAGACACACAAAGAGGGTAAAAGGAAGAGACAGAGAGAGGGAGCGAGAAAGAGAGTAGAGCTTTGGTTTACATGGGCTGCTGAGCCACTACTGCGGAGCAGGCAGGACAGCAGCAACACACACTGACATCTACTCCTGCCACGCAAGGCTGCCTCTCGCAGGCCCCAGAAGGCCTTTTCACTCCCAGACTCGCAATCTTTCCCTCGCCGGAGCCACAGAACATCACTAGCCTGAACCACCCACAACACTTGTCCTCTCTGTGCACTAAACCTGGCCCATGTAATAACCACAGAACCTCTATTAAGCACTGGATGGCTGGGGAATCAGAGCAGCTACAGCACAGCATGAGTGATGCAAAGAATCTCCTGTAAAACAAGCAAGGTCATGCTCAAGTTACGCCAACTCTTTCTGTTTTGCCTTGTGAAGGTATGATATGAATTATGTATTTGAATGGATCTTTCTTATCTCTTTCTAAATAGAGTAGTAAGCAGAGATAATCACCGTTTTCCTCCCCTCTGGTCTCGTACACTCACTGAACAGAGGGCAGAGGTCAAGTCATTTGTCTTCGCTTACAGTAAGCATGACTGTGCATGATGGGTCAAGGATTCCATCATAGGCTGGTTATAGCAATAACTGATCGCCTTTCTCTGTCAGTCTTGAGGAGAAGGGTGCTCAAAGAACATGACTCAGGTCCTCCAAGGCTGCAAGATGTGCATGTGTATACAAACACAGACAGAAACACACAAAACACTCCCTGCGGCGTAACTCAGCACAGACGATGTGCGCACAGTATTTTTATGTACAGTATGTGTAACAGTAGTTATGGTTCTAAATCTATGAGCTCCCGTGTGCCTCCGCAGTCCTCCATCAGTTTCTTCCTGTGTGATCTCTCTCCACTAAGCTCACCTTCACAAATTTTCACTCACGCAGCAGTTGGCTCTGGTAAATTAGACTAAATACAACATATAGGAGCTCACAGACAAAATCAGAGGATTGAGGGTTACACTTTGTTCCAAGTTACTGCTGGCAGCTAAGTGAACAGCCATCAGTCTTTATGTGTGTGTGTGACTCATGATGATATTGCTTTAGTACACCCTTTGTCTTATGTTGTTGCATGCTGTTAACTGCAGACCACTGGTTTAATGATCCGACAACTGTACAGTAGCTACCCTCTGACTGTGCATTGCTAGTGATGGACGTAAAATACTGTAATAGTCGCCAGTGCATTACTCAATGTTCATGTAAAGTGTCGACTGGAATGTAAAGAAAATCTCTCTCTTCAAAGACTCAAGGGTATATATTAAATAAATCTGCCCCATCTCTGTTTTCAGCATGTGTTGCTTCTATTTCAGTCTGGCTAAAATTCAAAACACAATGCCACCACAGATCAGCAGTGGATCATATGGTGCACGTCACTTGACGCCCCTTGCAAACATCGGAAGTGCCATGTCTTCACGTAATGTCTTCATTTAATATTATTTTTTATAAAGCTGGGACTGTTGGTCACAAAGGTCTGGATATCTTTATACTGTAACAGTATGTTTCTCCTCTTCCAATTTGACAGCTACATGACCACAGAAGAACATGCACTATTGCCGGACAAGAGAGGTACTCGAGATACGGCAGGTGTGATGTGCCAATTCAGGGAGTGACTCTGGAGGAAAAAATCATGCTTTTCTGGAGAATTGACCAGCACTGACGCTGAAAAATGGGACAGTGGCATACAGTAAAGAATTCTGTTGGGGGACCATGCTTCCGTGTGTGCTGATGTGCGCCTCGATGACATGGCAGATAGCAGAAATAAAGTAGACTTTTCAACTAACGTCTGCTGCCACTCTCTAGAAACTTTTCTGCTTTAGATATATTTTTATTTACATTTTGTATGCATGCTTTAGGACTGGATTGGGGGGACAGCTGGCTCACCAAAAAGGGCAGAATGCTTCCCGATCCCTGTCTGCGCAGGTTTACGTTTATTCTGTGGGGATTGACACAGTCAGAGCTTACATACTAAACATTACTGTTCATAATCAGTATTCATATGTTAATATAACCGTATAAACGACAGGACTAGTGATGACACTGAGCTGGCTAGGCGAGGAAGTGGCCATTTTCTTGTAGCGACAAATATCTGGAGGAGTAAAAACAGAGAGCAGAGCACCTGTTGGGAGAATGCCTGAGCTTTGTCTTTGTCACGCTGTGTGACACAGACTCACAGCACCACTCCCTGAGGTGTGTGGTTATGTGTACACGTGCATGACCTTAGTTTTGTGTATGTGCAAATACACACACATGGGAGACCAAAATCTCCCACCTTCACATCTCTACCTCAACTCTAACTCAGCTTCTGCGCTTCTGGCAACAGTGCTTGTGGCTAAACATGTGAAAGAGACCAGAACTCAAACTTCGGCACAATTAAAAACATTGCAAGTGAAGGAGTCTGGGGCCGAGACTTGCCCAGTCTCATATATGGGACTGCTGATAAATCAGCCGGCGTGCCAACACTGCATTGCCACCACCTCAGGTTGAGCAAGATTGAGCCATGGTGAGCCCAGGACTGATACAACCGGGCCTTTCATGGCAGCGGCAGGTATGGGGAGTGACTTGGGGTGAGGTGAGGGAACGCTGGCTCCACAGTACTGCTTTGAGCCAGTAAGATTAATATAGGCTCTCTGGAGCAAAGGCAACATCCAGAGCCTTAATAAGGTACAAACAATCGGTTCCACTCCTCTGGCTTCCCAGGGAAAACTATTGTTGTGCCACATTGTTTCTTGGTGAGGCTCCTTAGAGACACGGGCCGACTACAGCATGTGACTGTCTCCATTACAGCCAGGGGAGAGCTCACTGTAGACCGGTGTTTGTCTGTGTCAGGGTGAAGGTCGGCTCTCGCAGCCCCATACCCACCCCCACCCCGCCTCTTCCCCCATTCACTCCGTCTAAATCCAAACTCTCGTCAGCCCACTCACCTCAACTCCCTGCACTTTCAACTTCATGTGATCCTCCCGTGTGGTCTTCCCGTCTTTTCGCTTCTTCCAGCAGTAGCCATCCTTCCTGTACTTCACCTTCTTCCTATTGTACAATATCATCGACCCATTCTGCGGCCTGGATCCGTGGAGACAAGACAGAGAGAGGGAGAGCAAAAGAGAGAAAGATGTGATGAGATGAGAAGAATTTTTAGGCAAAGCTACAGCACAGCTCGGGGACTCATTTTAAAGATGTACAAAGAGGCCCAACACGAGTCTGCGCCAGGCAGAAAATGCACCAGTGACTTAGATGACAAGATTTCTTTATGGTTTTTTTCAGCATTGGTATGCACAGTTTGACAATGAACAAAGCACCCTTCCGCATACATTTCTCCAAATGAGAAGTGTATGTGCTGCAAACAGCTGAAGTGACACTCCTTCTCACAGAGTAAATTACATGAAGGCCAGTGTGTAAAGCAAGCAGTGTGGGGTGTGTGTGTGTGTGGGGGGGGGGCTGGGGGCTCTTCCTTCTATGTCCCTCATTCATCCAACTTAAATGAGTAGTGGTGTTGGAAGCCCCTAGGGGGAAAGAGACGATCCTCCCTCACACTCCATTCATAATTCATTCTCTCTCCACCAGACCACAGCCTGTAGGCTCATAATGATATAATGTAACTATTTGATGATAATCTGCCTTTCCACTTCGATTTGTAACAGAGGCATTTGGCGCTCAGTGTTAAACATTAACAGAAAGTGTAGCATAAAACATTTATGACTTACTCAACAATTAGTGAGCAGTTGAACATAGTTTTGAGTGTGTGTATTTGTATGTGTGTTTTGTGGAGTAGCTATGTATGCCAGTACGAATCCATACATATGCCACACTGCACATCAGTTTCCCATGCATTGTTTTCACAGACACAAACACACACACACACACACACACACACGCACACACACACACACACAAGCACACACACGCACACACACACACACACGCACGCACGCACGCACGCACGCACGCACACACACACACACACACACACACACACACACACACACATCACACACAGCTGGTATGATTTGGAGCTCTCCCAAATGAGAACAGGTTTGCCACAGAGTTTGGTGCCTCACAGTGAATGAGTGGGAAAGCCACCTGCCCAAACTGCTGAGGAGGCAGTGTAACTGTTGAGGGCAGCTTAACCATCCAGTCAGCTGGTGAACCTTGTTAGCCTTGTGCTCACTGCTAACGTGCACAGGCACAACAAACTCAATGAAACAAACACATAAAACTAGGAACAGAAAAGGCTAGAAAAAAACTCTCATCAAAGCAAAGAACAAAAGCTGGGTTGATTTGTGTCTTCTGTAACAATATCCAAAATAAGAAAACCCAACGGTTGTTTTGCATTGTTTTGTTGTTTATTGTTAATTTTTTTCACAAGGTTTATTTATAACGCTGCATGCATCATTTTGCAGGGCTGCCTTTGGGGGCCAGGGCGCGTGTTTATCTTGGTATCACTCATCAATCATTTTCCCAGCCAGATCTCAGGGGCCAGTGGAGGGGGAGGAGAAGGGGGAGGTGGGGTCCCTGCAGTCCCCCCTCTGTGGCCCCTGACAGCACCTTCTAATGAGAGACGCCACTCACACATTGACGTGCTCACTCCTTGCTGATATCCCTTCTTCCCTTTCCTCCTCCCATCCTCTCTCTACACCCTTCTCTTCTTGCCGTCAGTCAACTAAAGCTGTGCACCAGGGAATGTCTTTGTCTCCTCCCTCACTCCAGCTCCTCTTCTGCTTTCTCTCTCCCTCTTGTTTCATCTGTCTCAGGATCCCTCACCTCCACTCTCCCACACCTCCCTCTCTCCTGCTGTCTTCTCCTCACTCACTGCCCTCTCTTGTTTCGCACTCAGCATACTTTGCAGAAAACAACTATTTAACAGACATTTTTATTGATCAGTTTGAGAAGTGGAACTGCTCAATGGCTGTATGGGATATACACAAAGTATAAATTGTGTTCTAGTTTACAACATCCGTAATGTCACCCATCGTGGAGGCGTGATCATAAATGGCACTCATGAACTCAGAACTTTGCATTTTGCTGCAATCTCAACGTGTACTTCTACAGATTTGCATCCCAAATGTCATTTGAAGGACACTCATTTGACATGCCTAGATCAGCACTTGGTATCAATCAAACACCGGAATGGCCCTCTCCTGCAGTGTGATCCTATTATTTGCTTCAATATCATTCTGGGTTTTGTCCTTCAAAAGATACAAGGAGTGTGTGCTTCTTAAAATGTAGCCCTGCGTGAGACAAAAAGATGGGCGCGGATGAGATAAGGCAGAAAATCAAATGACACACGGCTATCTGATCTCCTCCAGAGCACTGGAAATTGGGGTGAGGCTTCGGTGTCAGAGGCTCCACGCCGTATTTATCGGCTTGGCGCAAAAACTTATTCGCTCAGCTATTTTCGAGGGACTGTTACGTAGATGCTATTTTCAATTCAAGGCACTTTGGACCCAGAGGAGAGCCTAGGCACCCACCCTGGAGTAGGTCTCAGGCAGACACTACTCTAAAATGCATGCTTAGGTAACATAATGTGTCTCCTCTCCCTCCTGCTGTCTCTCCCTCTCTTCCTCCCACTCATCTCCTACCACTGTATACTTAGCCGTTTCAATTAATCTTATCAGAATTATACATATTTATACATGAGGGGAAAAGCTAACTGCTCTGTTATCAAAGAAGCGTGACAGGAGGCCCTCTGTCTCAGATGCCTAAATGTAGCAGATTAATATGGAAATACAGGCTTCTGACAAAGTGCACACATGCTCCACAGCCGCCTCTCTCCTCTTTGGAGTTTGCAGCGATAATAAGCTTTACCCTCAGGGTGGTGTTAGGCCTTGTCCAGTCCTTTAGGAATCATTCATTTACCCAGGTAATGGCATTCGCTCAATCAGATTTGTTCATTTGAAAAAGTCAGGGGAGGGTGGGGGGGGTTTATGAGGCCGGTGACGTGTCCAGCATGGGTAACAAAGCCAAAGCAGGGGAGCTCTGGCCCACAGACAGGCACAACACCACTCACAGGCTCAGCTTCACTGTCTAAAGGCAAATGGGCACTAACCGTGAAAGGGGGAAAAAGCTAAAATAGATACACAGGGAGAGACAAATCTGAATGAGTGTTAGAGATTCTCCTGTTCCAACAGGGATCAGTGGAGAAACCGCAGCTCCGGTGAATCATTTTAAAATCCTAGAATTCTTCATAGAAAACACAGTGGTGGAACTTTGAAGTGTTCTGACTTGAATAAACATTTTATTTATGAGGAACACAAACAGGCTTATCGTGTAAGTAAATACAAGTTTTTGGCAACCATTTGTAAAATGAAAATAAAAAATAAAAAATAAAACAGTATATGCTCAATATATTACTTATAATACATGAAATAAGCTATTACTGTATTACCACACTCAAAACTAATCAAGTGTGTCAAGTGTTCTCAAGTGTAAAACAAGAAAAAAGCATTTTAATTGGCATTCCAGCCTATAATGGTAAGAATTCTGTCTCGCTGGATGTATTGTTATCAAAAGTGTTACAGGGAATGAAATATTTCAGTCCAGGTGAACCAGTGTAGCAGTAATAGCTGGGCTCTAGTCCACCCCCCCCCCCCTTCACTCTGCCCTATTCCCCATGATGCCCTGGGTTTGATTAATACCATACATGCTGTTTTTCTCCCCAGCAAGCTCAACTGGCAACTTGGCACTGCAGCTAGAAGGAGAGCAGAGGAGAGCAGAGGAGAGGAGAGGAGAGGAGAGGAGAGGAGAGGAGAGGAGAGAGGAGAGGAAAGGAGAGGAGAGGAGGGCCCGAGAGGCTTTGAAGATCGGAGGGTGAGCTGGTTGGGGTCTGAAGTGGCTCAGGAGGGAGGCAACACCTGCTGTTCTCAATTACCCATCAGAGCCTTCAGCCATCACAGCCTTTACCCCACTGTGTCAACAACCACACTCACACCTACTAGTCATCCAAACACATCCACAAACACACACACACACACGTGCACACACACACACGTGCACACACACACACGTATACACACACCTAATTTTGTGTCACACACGCTGACCCTATTAAGTATAAATATGAGGCACAAATATGCCCCTGGGCACTCACACACAAGCATGACACACATGTACACATACACACAAAGTTTCCAGTAACCCTGTTGCACCGTCTAGGAATAACATTAATAGCAAGAAGAGTGACAGAACATCAATAACACACTGATGTTGGTCATTACTGCCTCTGTCAATCACAGGTAAAACATAGGTCACATGTGTTAGAATGCATGTGTGTCCGAACACACACACACACACACACACACACACACACACACACACACACACACACACACACACACACACACTCTCATCTGGAGCTGTCGACACTGAGCATAGTTGTTTGTATGTGTAATGTAATTAAACTTCAAGCAACAGATGACACACCATATCTGAGCTGGATGTGGTGCAGAAAGGTGCTGTCTCCACGTTAGGAACTCCATATCTGAACGGATCACGTGCAATTGATGACTCGCAGATAAGCAGTTCCCTTCATTCCTGCCAAAGAATGCATCAGGAAGTCGGGCGTTCGCTAAAACTACTTTAAATGTAAATCTGCCAGGGCCTCAGGATTGAGATTCATCGTCTGTGCTGCTATGAACCCCTCCAACTCCCCCGCCAGTGTTCGTATGTCGAGACACCGCAGGTCGCGCTCCTCTTTGACTGCCAATGAGGCCCCAGCGCTTGGCCACTATGATGGCCAGAGTTATTTCTACCCTCGCCCTGAGTCGCCACAGAATGCTTAATTATATATGGTAATTAAGGGAGTCAGGGGCACAGTAGTGGGTCAGTCAGCTGGAACAAGTTACGCAACATCTTTTAAATCACATTGCATCATCTCGCTTTCCCCCTAACATGTTAATAACGCATTTCACTTTTCTGAACTGTCTATTAAAGCTGCAATGCCATGGTCATCTTTAAAAAGTACTAAAGATAAGTAATAGAGAAAACAGTCACAGCAACTGACAGGAATTAGACTGAAGTGAATCATGAAGTTAATTTTGCTAAACATGGAATCGTGTACTAATCTCCAAGGCTTTACAGATGGAGCAAAATGTTTGTTTACCCAATGTGTTCAACTAAATACAACAGTAATGATGAGAGGGTAGCTGGGCCCCTGGAGTTGTAATTCAGCATAGGTAGACAGATCATGTGCCTCCCCTCTTTTTCTCTATCTATACTGCTGGTGATTGCCACAGAACTCAGGCCCCGGCCCACTGCCTTCCAGCACAAAACAGATGTTCCCCCCGCACTTATCTCAATGAAAAAATCACAGACAATTTACAAAGAATATAAATTATGGTTGCAGCTACACATCAGTATCTCTGTCCCTGTAAGACCTTGTAAAGAGGATAAGGGTGAATTGGTGTGGGAGGGTGGGTGGATTGTTGGGGGACAACATAAGGCGGATGGAAGCAGTAGGGGAGGAGGGTGGTGTTGCTCTTATCTGGTCCACAGCAGCCCGGCAGAATGAGAGGGAGGCTGGTGACTGGCGGTGATGCTGCACTGATAGCACTAAGCTGGTTTCATGCACATTTCAGGGAGGCTGCCATCACTACTCAGACTTAAAACTCTCAGCCACCGCCAGTGGATGAGGTTGGGACGTCATTTACAAATAGCCATGTCATACACTGGTTATACTGCTCCATTCCCTGTGTCAACACATACACACATAGCAGTAGGGGCTAATGTGCAGCTTTGAAGCACAGCTTAGGTGACACAGGATTTGAATTTCAGTGCTTGTAAGGTTTTGGCTGTCAAGACATTTCTTATTCATTTGAAATACAGTCTGTCGCTGTATGTGTGCATTAGAGCCCGTATAATATGTTTAACTGGGTTAAAATGTTGATGACTTTCAACTCCTTGCTCAAAAGACTTTCACATCATATTTGTGGTGAATGCTATTTTCAGGTTTTAGTCAGTATGCATATGTTTACTTTGAAATAGCAACTACGGAGATGATGATTCATACCCCACATCCTCAGCGCTAATCTTCACAGATCATTCGTAGTGTGTCTCAGAACATTGTAAATAAGGGTTCTATCAGAATGAAGCTTCTCTATAGCACGGGTCCTACTGACGACGCCATGCTGGGTGCATCGTGCACGTGTAGACTTAAGTCTCGTAACACTGCCTTATTATGACACTTTTTAAAGACAATTCTTATGTGCTATCAAAAATGAATGGGCAGGAGGGAACTACATACGGGTTTGTTTTATGTCATGGGGTAGAATTGCTGTTTTAGCAGCTTACGTTGTCCCATGGTAAGGAAATACTAATGCAATTAAATCTAAGTCAAACTAGACTGCAGCAAGAAAAGGTCAGGTTCTCATTATTAGTAACTACAAGCTTGCTTTCTATTACAACAAGAGGCAGGAGAATTCATCCACCAAGTCAATGATGTGGTCATATATTTTCAAGAGCCCAATTCAGAGTAGAGGATAGAAGATATTTATTTCCCTTTCCTGGTTTCCTATTACTGCTACATTCAACAAGTAACATGGGCAGTCTTTAAGATTAAAGTACACAAGGCAGTATGGAAATAAAAAGCAAGGCCAGGTAAGAAGAGGAAAAGTAAAAGAAGGAGAAGGATCAACACCTGGATTATAAAAACTGCAGCACAAACTGTAAAACCTTGAAACATTTAACCTGTCTGTACTGGCAAAGGTTTATATGAATGTACACTTTATTATTATTATCATTGTTCATCAGTATAAAACACATACTACATGTATTGTAAAGTAAAGATATTACACTCAAATTTTATAAAAGTGGGGTAGATGATATGGTGATGACAAGAGGACTTTGAAGTCCACATAAAGTGAGGGCAGATGTCTCTCTTTCAAGAGACCAGGACACAGACAGGATGGGGCAAGGACAGGCTCTCCTCCCCATCATGCCTTATGCCAGACCGAGCTTATGGATCACCTGGACATGGCCAACCTTGTCTCTCTTCCAGAGCAGTCAGTGCCACCACAGTGCCACTGACCTTCCCCTATTGATCCCCCAGTGACGGAGCACAGCTAAGGCCAGCTATTGAACCACTTATGATTAATTCACAAATCCTGCCTTGTCCACAAAAAAGGTAAAAGTACAAAGCACAAGCAGTAAGAACAACTGAAAAGAGAGAAGGATAAAGAGCCGGTAAGGTCAAAAAAAGTGAGACAGAACTACAGAGTTAGAAGTGCTGCTTTACAAGCTGACCAAGCTATAAAGCACATCTCAGAGTCCCTTCTGTCACAAAAAACGTCAGCACAGTGATAGAGGGAGGTGGGGTTGAAAAGTGGGAGTGATGAAAAAAAAGGAGCAAGAAAGGGGAGAGAGACAGACAGGAAAATAGAGAGAAATAAAATAAGAAGCTATTCTTCCTCTCCTTTCTCCTATTCCTTGGTCCTATTTTAGTCATGACGATAGACCAGTGAGGGCGAGAGGTTGAAATTGAGCTGTAACTCTATCTGTGTGCTGGAGCGAATCAGAAAGTCTATCCCACCTTTCACCTGGGAATCACAGCTCTCTCTGTGCCCTGTCTGGTCACCATACCAACCACAGCCAGGCATCATGGGATTAATTGGAGCCCGGGGCTCACCGACAGATCACGGACAGATAGAGAGTGAGGGTGAGAAGGACGGTCATCAGACTTGGTCAAGTGATGGTGGCCATGCAGATCAAATTGAATTTCAGGCATTGCCTGCATTACAGAGCCTATTTGGTCTTGAGGTAAACATACTGGCGACCAAACCACCTCCGCAGCAATACTTGGATTGGATTCCAGGACCAAGTTCACAGTATAATGTTGGCTTTCTTCTCTGATCCCTGTGTGTGTTGTGAGGATTTTAGACAAACATTGACACGCTGTAATTCGCCTCCGTAAACACAAACTGTGCCAGAATGTTGAGTATACAGAGCATCAACAGAGGGAAGCCTAAAGTGTCATGTATAGTCTTGATATGAGATAAATGGGAAAATGACAGGCGTAGATGAATAAATACATAGTCATGTTTCCCACAAAATTCAGTGGTCAAACAAAAAAACTGAAGTGAATTTTGAAATGAATTGCTTGATTTAAAATTTTAGATGTCTTTTCAACATCTGACCAGGAACTATTGTTGATTAATGGGCATTGCCAACAAGAAAGAAACAACGTGAAGATAATAAGAATCTAGAATATTTGCTTGAAAAAAGTAGTCAGTGGTTAAAATCTTAGAGCCACAGCATAAAAGGCTGAGAAGTGGTGTAGTGTATGTCAATGAGAATGTTAAGCCTGTATGATGGAATTAATTTTCCACGAAAGCTACATCAAATAATAATGCATGCTGTTTACTCCTGTTTCGTTGTTGGCAATTAAAAGTAATATTCACTGGAAGCCTTTTCATAAATGCAGGCAATTCTCTGTAATCAGTTCATTTATTGATCATCAAACTCCGCTTTGACTAGCCTTTGCACTGCTGCAGCAGGGCAGTGTGTGGGACAATCAGTATGATCTAACTTTCTACAAAACAGATTAAAGCTGCTCAGCTGGCCAAAAGATCAGACTGTGGTGGTATTGGGAACCTTCCAGCTGTGAATGTGTGCAACTGTGTCAGTGTGGAGCAAGGCATTCATAGAAAAGAGCATTAAGGATCAGTGCGTCTACTGTACACCGGTTAAACAAATAAAGAAAAAAATAGACAAAAGAAAAAACATAAATGGCTTGCTCTGTTTGCTTGTTGACAATTAAAATTACACCATGCTGTTTCTGTAGATGCTTTGGATACCCTGAAGTTAATATGCCGACCACTGACCATAAAACAGTAACATAAAGCAGATCTGTTGCAGTTAATAGGCAATGGATGTAGTAATGCCCATGCCCGGGCATGGCTTAATACACAAGACGATCCACATGGAACTGAGTGACTGTGGTAGATTCCAACTGAACACTGCTGAACATGAAGCCGGGTCGTTGGGTTTCTGAACATGAAAATATTTGTCACAGAAAATACAGATATGCAAGAAGAGGGTCTGCCTTCAATAGTTTTCTCATGTTTGTAAGTCAAAACAAAGAGATTATAGATGCAAAATTAAAATGACTTAAAGACTGTGAGGTTTAAATGATATTAATCTGAGCTGCTTTTCTTTCCATTATGAACCCTGGCATTTTGATTTTTGTTCATGGCTACTGCTAATGATATAGTAAAGATCACTCTTTGACTATTTGCAAGTTTAAAAAAAAAGGCGTTTTGGGGCTCGTCATACCTGCTCTGACAGCATCTGCATCTAAAATTGTATTATTTATGATGTGGTTTGTTGATGTTATTGTGTGTGAATAATTAAATAGTGTGAATAATCACCAACCAATAGAAGAATGGAGTCAAACAATAGAAAACAAGTATATAGGGGGATTGACTGAAAGGAGAGATGAGAGTGAGAGGGTGTAGGTAGAATAT
Organism: Xiphias gladius; assembly: GCF_016859285.1. Taxonomy (NCBI): domain Eukaryota; kingdom Metazoa; phylum Chordata; class Actinopteri; order Istiophoriformes; family Xiphiidae; genus Xiphias; species Xiphias gladius. Next base: position 22,705,147 of record NC_053417.1, on the reverse strand, counting down.
GATATTATGGATGAGGGTGTTAGTCAAGCGGTCCCACAGGCCCCGACGCTCTCTTACTCTCTATTTCTCTGGGTATGTGTGTATATGATGACCCTTGACCTTAGCCCCTGGCACGTGTCTGGGGTCACTTGGTTCTCCCTCTGATGCAGCAGCTGGGGCCAGCACCTCACACATATACAAACTCACAGTGTGTGACTGAGCTAAGCAGAGGATAAGTCAACTCACGCTCTCCTGGTTATACACACCAACACTGATAGGCTTCACCCAGGCAATGACGATGACAGACTATGTGTGTGCCGCTATGTCTATCTACCGCTGTCCGTCTAAGGACTCCGAGAGCCATCTACATGTGCATGTACACACTCATCTAAATACACTCGTAAATTAGTCAGCTAGGCACACCTCTAATCACGGTCACCTCTGCCTTCTCATTTTCCAGTGTCAGTGGCCCGTGGAGCTCCCACACACTAAATAACATCATCACTCTCCTCCATAAATGATCCACACACAGGCATTCTTTCTTTCCTTTCTTCCTTTCCTCCTTTTATTTCTTAAAAAAATGCTATGACACACAGCACACACACACACACACACACACACACACACAGTTAGACAGACGACACACACACAAGCACTGCTGGTATGATAGTAGGCATGGCGTAATAAATCCCACACAGCTTGGGGTGGACTAAACACAGATGCAGCGAGCATCTAGCTGTGCCTTCCAGAAACAGAGGAGGTGTAACCCTCCTATTCCAAAATCATAAAATGTTTATACTCAGTCTGGCACTGAGCATTACTTTTACACATTTCCTGCAGCAGCACTTCCAAACTAAGGAACACGCAGGCCTGTCACACTGGCCTGGCTGATTGACTATTTCCCCCGTATTTGACACACCAGTAAGTCTGCTCATCAGTCACCTCAGCAAGTAGGCAGTGAGAATTTGGGAGGCTGTGGGGGGTGGTGGGGGTCAATGCAACAGCGACAGCATTGCAAAGAGTTTGCTTCAGGCTCTGTGCCACATACAGGGCCTGGCAGAGAGAGATGCGCTCTAGAATGAAATCAATGTTTTATTCATCAATGTGGTACATACAGTTACTAGTATAAACAACTTTACAACTCATCAGTTGCTCATATTTCTTTCAAATGTCATATTCAACAGGGTTTTCTTTGAACAAATGATGTGTGGGAGGGAAGGGGGCTGAGGGAGATCCACTACTGTCACCCTGAAACCATGTTGAATGTGTAGAGAATGTTATACAAGACTAAAACATGCCACACATCCCTATTTCTGATCCAAGTCCCCGAGTCTGGTTTTTATATTCCCTCATTTTTATATGTGACAAACTTGGATGTAAGCAGAGCTAATCTCAGCTCGAACCCATGGTGTATTGTGCTGTACTGACACTGTAGGGAAATATCTATGTACATTACTGAATGTTTTTTAGAGTTCATACCATGTATTTCCCAGGAAACTGGGTCAGCCCTGATAAAACACAGGGTTGAGAGAGACAGTGGGTTTTTATATATTTAGAGGACTCCCCCCCCGACCCGCCCACACCCACACACACACACACACACACAAACGTGGTCTGCTCTGTATGGTTTGGTCTGGCCCCACTGTCCTGCTCTGCAAAAATTCTTGGAGGACAATGAGACACTGATCTGGCCAACGATGGCATTGTGATGAACTACTTCTGGAAGCAATCATGGGATTTACATCATCCCTTGACATTTAGCCTCACACACCACACACTACCAGTGTGGTGTGTCTTTTCTGTGTTGGGTTTTTGAGTGCGGCTGTATGCATGTGTGTGTTCGCATGGAATTAAATATCTTTCCCTGACATTTAGCCTTGCTGTCCACATGGCACTCTGTAGGAAGAGGCAACATGGGAATGTCAATCTTGAATCTCGCAACAAATTATTTGTGTGTGTGTGTGTGTGTGTGTGTGTGTGTGTGTGTGTGTGTGTGTGTGTGTGTGTGTGTGTGTGTGTGTGTGTTTCTGCTTTGGGCAACCGTGTCAGAGTTGGAATACACAGTTATTAAGGAGGGAGGCCTGCCACTCATTTGTCTCCAGAGGATGAGGAGACCAGACCATATAGGAGGGAAGGAGAAGGGAAACAGCAGACTGCGGGCAGAAACAAAAAAGCAAAACTAATGAAGGTGAGGAAGAGAGTGGTGAAAGTGTCAAGACACCCATTGTATTGCTGGGCAGGAGCAGTAAAGACAAACTAGTGGCCTCTGCAACTTTTAAGATTGCCATTAAACTCTCGCCTTACTCATGTTTATGGTTGGCTTTGTGTGTCAGAGGAGAGGGGGATCGTAAAGCAGGGCTTTGTCTGTCTGCCATCGATTTATTTCCTTCGTTAGGGTGATGACACTGCCTGCTTATGATGTCCTAGCACAGACTGTAATTACAGAGCACTTCTGCCTTTATTGATGTCACTTTGTTAGTTTAATTACGCTATATTGGGTTTTAGAGTCGCAGCAAGAGTAAAGCTATGATGTAGGGCAAAAATCATCAATGGAACATCCTCTTTTGAAGTTGTCGGGGGCAGAGAGTTGGGAGATAATTATTTCATAGAGAGACATCTAAAATAGACCCTGTGCATCTCAACATCTAGAAAGGCAAAGAAAAAGTAATCTGAAATTTAATCACTATTTCGTCTGTGTTATGACCAAAGTCAGAGGGAGGAAGTGGGAATGTGATAAAGGCCTTAATGGAAATGAAACACCTGGGTTCAACCTTGAGAGCGACTGTTTACGCACCCAGTCCCCAGGTGCTGGGGTTGACTTCGAGTCGCGCAGTATGAGAACCAATGGTGTGTGTGTGTCTGTGTGTGAGCACTAGTGTGTATATACAGCGTATATATGATGGGATGGGACCCAGGGGGAAGCAGTGCCATGTGAAGGTGACCCTTGAGTGGAAGAGGAGGAGGGAGAGGCCACCTGCTTGCTGGCGATGGCGAAATGAGGGTGACAGCCATCCACCTGTCTGAGAACACTCTCATTCCAGACCCCATCTGCCTACCCCTTTGGGATATCTCCTCCCCAGGGGACCTTGTGACCCTCGCTGTCGTCCATTTGACCAGGCCTCCTGTCCATTGTCCCTACAGCCAGCTGAAACTGACACTGCTCAACTCCGACCGAAGGCCATTCTGGGGCACTATAATACAGTACAATACATAGCGAGCTCTGCAGTTTTACTCCTTTTCTCCTTTTCTTGTTTCAAAGTGATACAGGTCCCCTGGCCTTATGTGTCAGACTGCACTATAAGTTTCCTGGCTTGGCTAAGTCATCACAGGTAGCCAACAGGGAAAGCCTTTATTTGCTCCCTTTTTCCTGCTCACCAATGTATCCAAACTAAAAACTCATCATGGTGTTCTGTAGCACAGACAATCGCTGGCCAAAAACAGAGCAATTTGGCAACTCAAACAATGGTCACATATAGTACACTGTCTATTTGTCACTTCTCTCTCTCTCTCTCTCTCATTCTCTCTCTCCCTCTGCGCATGCAGCTGCCTGTGTTTCTTGCCATCGTAGAGTGGCAAGAAACACACACAGAATTACATTCTCTCGCCAACCAATCCACCCTGTGGATAGATCTCTTTATTTGAGCCTGTCTGTCTCACTGCAATGAAGGCCATCCCTGTCTCCAAATGGATGAAGACCTGTGGCCTGTACCTAGGGCTGTGTTTGCTCTTCCTCTCTGGGCTTCAACCACACAACTGAAAGGGATCTGTGTGGAAAAGACCCAACAGACTTCTGACATGTCTTCTGAACTCCCACAGCCCTCCCGGGCTGGCAGGCCTACTGTACCGAAGAGCTGCAAAATAATCTGACACTGAGACCGAGACAGAGAGGATGGTGGAGAGGTGGATGGAAAGAGTATAACAGAATAAAAAGGATGATTGGGGGGATGATTGGGGGGATGGGCTGGTGGGGTGGGGGTGGGGTAGAGATGACACTTAGGATAAAGATAAACATCAGGTCTTTGCTCTTGCAAAAAGTGTCTTGGAGGAAAAATATTGACTTGCCAGAAAATAGTGTTCCCATAGCAAGGCAAATCAAATTTAGGTAAGCTTGCTTGTAATTAAGGCAAGTTGTGGTTTGGAGTAACATCTAGGAGCTGGATTTCTTTCCTCTCAGGCTATCAGAGCTCTCTGCGTGTTCTGCATGATTGCCTGTTGATTCACAGCATATTGGTGTTACCCTGGCTGCCTCCCTGGAAAAAGACACAATGAAATCTCTCATGGTGGACATCACAATGAGAAGGTGATTAACTGCTCCGCTGCTCCTCTAGGTAGGTGGGGGTCCTTTCTTGCAAAGCTTTTCTGAGCTGTAAAAAGTTGAGAAAGACATGAGAGGGCCTCACAAGTAAATACAGTGGCTTCAGAAAGTATTCAGACCCCTTAACTTTTTGCACATTTTATCGTGTGTAGATATAATTTTAAATGGATAAAATTACCATTCTTGCCCATCAATCTACAGTCACTAACCCAAACTTCTTCCATTTCACAATTTTGGGGCCACTGTTCTCCTGGGAACACTGTGAGCTTTAGAAAGGGTTTTACGGCCTTGCCCTGATCTATGCCTCACCACAATTTTATCACAGAGTCCTACAGAGAGTTCCTTGGATTTCATGGCTTGGTTTTTGTCCTCACATGCAGTTTGAATTGTGGGACCTTATATACACAGTTTTATACAGTTTCTAAACTGAACCTAGATACATCTCAAGGATAATTAAAGAGAGTAAAAATTCGGGCAATAGGCAATTTTATCCATTTAAAATTAAATATACTATACGATAAAGTGTGCAAAAAGTGAAGGGGTCTGAATACTTTCTGAAAACACTGTAGCTAAGATGAGCCAGAGAAACCCAGGTGCCAGAATGGCAAGACGTGAAAAAGGGACATCAAATAACTGGAAAACAATACCAAATAATTGATTTAAAAAATGGAAGACAAGATGAAGTACACCAAAAAAGGTTTTGGCGCATAAATTAAAGTTAAAAAAAAAGTCAGATTTTGTAGAATAAAAGAAGTTCAATTTAAAAATGATGTTTGGTGGGTTCACCAGATGGTCCATCGTTGGACCTGGCAGCCAAAAGTGGAAAGGGTTGTAGTGAATAAGGCGCTTGAGAGGGTGTAGCAAGCAGCAGAGAGGAGGAAAGACAGACAACCACACACAACTCACCACCATTCTACACTGTGCTTTGATGCCTAAAGAGTAAGTGAATCACTGGTGCTGCTTCTGGCCAGCATGCTTCTGGCCATTAGACACGCCAAAGAGAAGACCTCATTATTGATAGAAAAGATACACACTTACATTCTTGCATATGTACAAGCACACACTCACACACACCAACAAAATTACATATGCACAAAGTACAGAGGATGCCTACAACAAAAGATTTATGTGTTAGAGCAACCTAAGTACAGCCACTAAAAACCTGATACATGTTTCTGGGGACTCTTCCAACTACCATCGTTATCCGGCCTCCTCTACTCTTTGAGACATCAGTAATTAATGGAATATTCTTTGCCATCCTAGGTGTCTTTACATGGCCAAAATATTCCTTTATATCACAGATGTTTTATACAAGAATGACCATCTGATCAATCTCTAGCTTCATTAGGAAAAATGAAGCAGCAGCACATGGGGAATCTGCAACTGATGCCAGTATTGCGTTGGGTTTTTTTGTGCAGCTCCATCCATCTATTACCATACATCTGCAGATCTACACCTGTGATTAAAAAAGATAAACAAAATACTCATAAATCTTTGCTTATCACAAAAAGCTAAACTGTTTCTCACAACAATAGCATTAGTCTGTGCTATGGCCAAACGCAAGAGACAGTAATAGATATTAACAAGGTTTATTACAGGCACAGACAGGGGAAAGGCACACTGATAGACAGAAAAAAGGGAAATGTGTAAATAAAGAGCTGTGAGAGATGGAGAAAAATGGTTAGAGGAGAAAAACTGAATCTGAAAAAGAGAAATGGAAGGTAAGGGGCGGTGAGAGGGTGAGAGGAGGAGGGCGACAATGAGGAGAGGGAAGGTTGGGCTCATTACTATTAGACCTTCTCTCTCCCTCCAGGCTCAGGTGACCCCAGCTCTGTAGCCCTCTGCCTTGCACACCACTAATCACTTGGTTTTAATCACCAGGATATTCTCCCCCTTTGCCCCTCCCCCATCCCTCTTCCCCTCTCTTCATGCCCTACCGTGCGCCCTAGCCTTTGCCAAGGTCCAGCTAATTTTATTCTAATTGGCCGTAGCCTGGGCTGGGACCGATCCGCCTCATTGTCCTCATCCGTCCGTCCATCCTGTCTCTGTTCCACTCCAAGTCCTTTCTGTTCTTCCTCTCTCTCTTCCCCTCTCTGGTGCTGCCTTCACAACTTCTCAACTGTGCTTGTTTCTTCATCTCCTCACAGTCTCCTCTCTCCACCTCATCTCTCTTTCACCTCTAATTTTTCTTTTACCCATATGTTGCCGCGGCCACTCCTTCGGTCTGTCTTTCATGCCGTTCGTTGACATGACAGTTGTGTGAGCATTTTCCAATTGCTGTTTTCCTTCTCCTGTTGACCTTATATTCCACCAGACAAAACAAATAGCCTTGATGTTATCTGCAAACAAAAAGTTTCATGTGACTGCCTTGATCCGCACGCAATGGAATAAAAGAGAAATGTGTAGTTGTTCAATTAGGTAAACCTGATGGCTGAAGTCTGATGTTCTCCCTCTTTTGATTTAGGAGTAAGGAGATAGGCTGTGTGTCAAATGACAATGGAAAAAATTAGTGCACTGTATGAAGAACAAGGGGTGATAAGATGATTGATTGATGTTGTACATGTTAATTTAGCATTTTTTCACCACAAGTCTTGTCATTAGAGTTAAAGTTAAACCATTTGAAGTCATGAATTCAAAATATTCTAAAAAGGAAGACTTATTAAGTATCCATATATGAAATATTCATGGCTGCTAGCTAATGGGCCTGTTGACACAACTTGGAACATCGGAGCCAAATCTCACTACACTGGTCATCATGTCTAACTTTACCTGTCGCTGCAAGCAAAAAAAGAGAGAGGCAGATGGAAATCCTGCATTACAATCACACACTACAAATCCTCTACTTTTCTTTTCTCCTCCGGATCAACAGCTCCAATAAATTTTCATTACACCTGTGTGAAGCGCTTCAAATAGAGCCACAGAAGCAGAAACTAATTACTTTCTAATTTATTGACTAATGGCCACAGCCCTCGGAGACAGCTGCAATTGTTCTAACAGTCCTGCTGCACCGACTGCACTCAGGTCCACTTTAGATTCATAACCAAAATAATTTATCATTACAAGCACATTAAATTGAACCGTATAGACCATAACAGTGGTAATTTATATCATTTTGTTGTTAGGGATGCTCTTCCCTCCCCTGTCTTGAAAGCACGCAATCTTCGCGATGGGACTCGTCTCCAGCCAGTCGTTGTATGTAGTGGGTTCACTTTGTTCTTCAAAGGACTCTTTGTTTTGTGCCTCATTCACCATTTGTTGGAGCTTAAAGCAGAAAGTAGACTGAAAAGAATGTGTGGCCTGTTTTGAATTGAGAAAAGCCTGAGATGCACCTTCTCTTTTTTCACACAAAGCAAATATGATGGCTAAGTCAGACGACTGCATGTTATATGTAAAGGGCATGATCGAAACACCAATATGAATAGCTGATAAACTGGCTCTGTGCTGACTTGGGGTAAACCTTTTGTCATGATTTAGGTTCCGGGATCCCTTTGTCAGCTAGGCAAACTCTATGCTGATAATATATTAATTTTCACTAATTGCCTTTATCCCATAATGCATCTCTGTCTTGATGGGAACAGTGCCTTCCAGGATGTCAATGTCCCCATCAACAAGACACAAATGGTCATCCAGAGGTTTGAACAGCGTGATAACAACATTAGCCATGTGTCAAGGCTTTCTTAATCACTACAGAGGATGCCATTTGTGCATTGATGGGGTATTCTGGAGCAAAGTATGAGATGGCATTTTCCACTGGCATCATTAAGATGGAAGGCCCATATGATCATGCAAATGTATTATGTAAGCAGTGATTAGTGTTGACCTTGCCCTTTGTGAGGTGATTGGTCTGAATCAGTGCCAGCAAAAGCCCTCCATGTCTACAGAAACAGTGTAGCCAGTATATAGAATTAATATAATATAATATAATACAATACAATCGGAATAGAATAGAATAAAGTAGAATATCTGTATTAAAATACTGGCAAAATACTGCACTCTCCATACACATTTCCTTTTGAGTCTTATTGAGTCATCACGATGCACTTAGACAACACAACATAATTTCCAGCTTCTTCATAATGGTGTTTCTGTATTTTTGTTCTACCTTTCATATCAAAGAAAAACTATCCTCAATGTTTAGGAGTTTCCAGATTTCAGCAGAAAGACCATCGGATCAATGGGAGGAATTCCGACCTCCCACAGCAACAAAGACTGATCCAACCATGTTGATAGTACCAACGCTGTATTGCGGTGTGTTACTAGAAACTTAGTTGACGGTGGTGAGGCCCAGAGGGAGGGTCTGCACAGTAGCAGTCTGTCTCTGTGGGAGGCTACCTCCAGTCACACCTCCCTGAGCATGGACATGCCAACTACTCAAAATTTCCATTTCTACCAGTTTTTCAACTTTGAAAAGTCACACACACAGCAAAATTGCACAAATTATAAAATTAAACTGTAGTTTGCCTTCTGTAACAACAATGTACTGTAGGTGACCTTTTGTCTGTAATTTCACCTGCAGATTCTTCAGTTTCTTGTGCTCATGCAATGTGTGCCTTTGTTACAAACTGATAGTGGACTGGAAAGTTTACGAAATAGGTCTTTACATGATACGGCCTGGCTGTATATATTCATTCACAGGTTTTATAAAAAGGGCAACACACAGAGGCAGCTCACACAAGCTCAAGTGTCCATAGCAATAATATTAATAATAACAAATAAATGCAAGATCTAAAGTTCGTAGTTGATCACCTGCCACACCCACAAACATAGACACACACATTGGAAAACACATATGGACACACAAATGCCTGCCCATACTCTCTCTCTTTCTCTGTGTCCTCTTCTTCAGACATTCAAGCTTTTACAGGCAATCAATAGAATCCAGCAGGCCACAGATACAGAGAAGGGGGTGTTTTTGGGGGGAGGGTGCCCCTGGGAGAGACAATAAGGACATTGAGAATAAAACGTAGACCGGAGATACACAAACAGTGACACACACAAAGACATACACCCAACCCTATATTCCCTAGCCAAGTGGTGACGTCAGCCTCCTGTTTAAGACACAGCCCACCTAATGGAGCATAGCCAAGGCACGATATGTGTGTTTGTGTGTGTGTCTGTGTTTGTGTGGTTAAGTACAAGTATGTGTGAAATAATGTTGCTCTGAAAGAGTTTACCCGCTACAGCAGAAGCAAGGGAAGGACACACCACTACAGTGGCACACACACAAAGTCAAGCACAATAGCCATTAAATCAAAAGCAATCTCTCTGCTCCTGGCAATTCATACACAGAGAGCTCTCACACATACATATACCTGTACACACACATACACAAACACATAACTGACAAATACCACTATCCAATACGCTGCAATACTATTAGGTTACTTTAAAAGTGTGGGAAAAAAAATGTGGCAGGAAATGAATGACATTCCAACAGTGCATCCTCTCCAAACCTGAACAAAATGTGTCAGCAGTGGGAGTATAAAATCTCTGAATGAGAGTTTTTTGGCATAGAGGATATAGAGAGAAATCAATTTCAGGGCCAAGTATGGTGCCAAGGACGTCCAGAAGGGCATAGCTCTGTTGATCTGTTCATATCAATTTGCTCCCTCCTGCAGACGGAGAATGCCACAGTGTGCAGCGCTGCATCTTTAAGGAATATCGCCCTGATAACGGTGTCATAAAACACATCATTTTACAGTCAAACCATCTCTGTCTCAAATGCACTTGGAGCGAAATTCATTTTCAAGCAACATAAAGTTTAACATGGCGCTACATCTGCCGAACCACTAGCTTCTACGCTACATGGGACTGGGCGATTTAATTAGGGGACATGGGATAGCGTTGTGTGGCACTGCAATGAGCCACACCCTCTCGATCCCGACCTGATCCATCATGAACCTGTGGGCATCTCTGGAAGAGACTAGTGCATACTGAACTACAGTATCCAGTATGCACTCTGATAATAGTTGAAGCGTTTGTAATAACTGTATCATTAAACAGAGATAAGTCACACTATTGTGACACAAAGTCCTTGCATGGATTTGATTATACAGATGAGCAGCTAGTTTGTATCAGCCTTCCTATTTCTTTGTCTAAAAGGTTAAATCTTAAACATCGTGAATATTTTAGATATAGATATAGTCATGGACCATAAAGATGTTATTATAATAGAATATTGCTGCTGGTTGCAAAATATATTATTATTGAGGTATTTGTGACCATCCAACTATCTTGTCTATGTGAAAAACATAATTTTATCCATCTTAAATAGACATTTTCTACATGAATACGTATTGAAAATGAACCTATTCAAAGTCTAGAGCAATTTTTCAGAAAGGCACAGCCAAACAGCTTGAAAATAAAGTAGAGATTTGGATGAGCTGCTTTGATAGTCATTAGTCGACTGAGAAGACTTTCTCCCAGCAGAGATAACTTTTTGAACAATGTCTCCCTTGAAAAGTCATAAAGAAAATCTTTTAAAGTTACCCCTGAATTCTAATGGAGCTTCCCTTCAGTGAGCATTTGAACCACCTGAGTGAGAAGCAACCAGATCACTAATGCACCTTAATTCAAAAAGTATAGATTACAGATTGTGAAGGGCAAAAGTTCGATTTTTGCCTTGACCATCCGAAAGTGGCACCCAATATACATTTATAGGGTCAATGGTGATAGAGGGCTGAGAATTGTGGGGGACCTTACCACTTTCTATTGTGAATTACCATGCACAATTGGGATCACTGTGCTCTGTAGAAACTTACTAGGAGCCAAATGATTTACGACCAGCCTGAAAACAAAACAACAAAACACCAAACATTTCAGGTGTTTAGTCTTGTGACAACACTACTTCATAACACTACCATACAGGCATTTGAAAACCACAGACTCAGAGTTACTTGTTACCTAAAAAGCAAGCACTGTGACAAATCCTAAAATGCCAGAAGAAGAGTAATTATCAGTTTTGGCTTTGGTTAGATGCTCCATAGGAGAGTGTGGGCCACAAGGCAAGTTCCCTAATGGCAATCCAGATAAAGAGGTGGCTTGTTTGGTTGTGGGTGAGAGGAGATTGGCCAGATGGAGACACAAAAGCAAAAGTTCAATTAAAAATGTTGAGGGAATCAATTTGTTTGCCTTAATTACTTTGTTAATTTGTTAAAGCATTTACTTCGAAAAATCCACTGTCACATTTTCTGCTGTGATAATGGAATGGTAGAAAGAGGGAGGGGCGGTTGGTTGGGTTGAGTGCCTTTTAAATGGCTCACCCTCTGGTTCTAAACACAACGCTCAGTATGCCTGCTTGCCCGTCCCCATGTCTCTTTCGCGGGGTGTGTTGGTAATGAGGCCCTCCTGTAGTGCTGCACTCCATTCCTTTGTTGGTGCAGAAAAGCGCACCCCCGCCACGTCCTGACATTCTGACAGATAGGAGCTGCGGAAAGCATATGGGCAATGTGGCAATGCCTCCGACACCCTCTAAACTGTCGTGGGGCTCAGGCAGAAGGAGCGATAGAGAGATGAGCCCAAGTCCTACACATAGGAGAAATTAGTCATCACATTTTTCCTCATCTGCCACAGATCAACTAGAAAAGAGAAAAAAAACCCTCTTACCTCATATAAAAGTCAAGAGAGCCCATGAATTTGTGACTTTACAGAAGAAAGCTATGTAGTTTAGCATGGCGGAATAGGACAGGAGGTCCCTACCGGAGTGCATATTTAGGATGACCGTCAGACACTGGCTTTATGAAACAAAGTGAGTTCTTGCAAATACATAGAACAATTCAAATTTGCTGGTTGACTGACTGGTTTAGTGGTTAGGCTGCATTTTAGATGCGTCACAACATGAAGTGAAGTGCAGACAGTCAGGGTAGAAACAGAGAGGGATGTCACTGACTGAGGCAGGAATGAGTGATGTTGTGTTAGGCCAGGAAGTGGCTGCTCTCCCTGTCAACTGTCAATGCCGTTAGTGTCCAGAAGCTGAAGTCTACACCGACTAGACGTGATTTCAGATAAGGCGCCCATCCAGCCATGCCCTCGACATGGCCTCCCTCTTGGCCCAGACTCCTCTGCCAGTCTCCTTCCCTCGCTCTGTCTGGCCTGTTATCCCTGACCGTCTAGACACCTCCCAGCACGCAATCCCTCACCCCAGCCAACCCGGGCTGTTCTCATCTCTTCTGTTTGCTATCCACTCAACACTGCGTCACAACACAGGCTGGCTAGATGGTTGTGAAGGGCTACTGAGAAGGACAGAACAATGCCAGGCAGATCTCTCCTTTCTCTCATTCAAGTCATTCACTGGAAGGCTTCGAAAATCCTGCTCAAAATTGCATGTCAATCCTCCTGCAAGAGCCACTAAAACGATCACAATCCACGACTTAGCTAAAACTTATCAGACAGTCTCGAGGGTTGACTGTAAGTGTGAAAATTGTAATGATGCAGGCTGCTCCAATCATTCTGTGATGTAGACACACCTCTGAAAAACAAAAATAACAATTGAAAGTACTTTAGCCACTTTTTGTATGAGGAGGGGCAAATGAATGAGAATGTGAGCAAGCCAAGAGGCAATTACACAGCGGATGGTTTCGGGTACAGACTGGTCTGCTGGTGGCAGTGAAACCACCTGAGTGTCTGTATTCTGTATCGTAGCTCAGGCTGTCGGTTAAAAATACACTTGTGCATGTGAGAGAAGCCATAGGGTGTAAGTCTTAATTTCCTGAAACCCTTCGTTCAGCCTCTGTACCCTTATTGCCCAACAGGTGGAGTACGGACACCATACATTCACACTAGCCCTAAGTCAAAGCACTTTAACCCTGACCTGCTGCAGTAGAAGGCTGGGGTTGCAATGCGTCAACACCACTTCCCTATGCACAAAGCCAGAGCCTCAAACCCATGACTGATCTCTATTAAATTTCATGGATTAAATCAGAGATCCTTAATTAGGCCCCAATAAAAGCATCGTGTGGCTTTTGAAACCTCTGAGCATGCCATGATTGGATAAAAATGTGAAAACATACTAAATGAAATTGGTTTACCGCTGAGTGTGCACCCCATGACTCTTGATTGGAGCAGCAAAACAGGGGGAAATAAAGTGAGGAGAAATAAGTAAGGGAGAGAGAGAGAGGAGAGACTCAGATGCAGAGAAAGAGCGAGAGGGGAGTCTCAGGGCAAGTCACACCTCTTTGCCTCAGAAAAGCTCTTAAATTCCATGTGTGACCTAAGGGAGAGAGCTCTAAAGAATCAGTCTAAGATGCCATGATACAAAATTTGACTTTTGCGGAGCAGTGAGCTAATACAGTCTGCCATAAGCCAAACTGAAAAGTGCCAAGGGCATGATGCAAGGCTCCTGGAAAAAGGCCAATCCTTGCATATTATGCACGTTAAATATATATATATATATATATATATATATATATATATATATATATATATATATATATGTACAAATATATATTATGTGTGTGTGGATGTGTGTTTATGTGTGTGTTTATGTTTGCATACAGAACACAAACCCTCACATACACACTTATAAACACTCAAGCACACACATCTGGGACTTGCTTCTCTCTAAAAACTGTAGCGTGATGCCTCCCTCCTCCTCTGGACCCTTGCATCTCCTAGTGTCAGGATGGCCAAAAGCTTTTAAGTGCTTTAAACTCATAATAACCCTAATGCTTAGTCTCCCCCTGTGAGCTCTGTGTTTGCCAGTAAGAAAATGAAATGCAACTGAAATAGATGCAAAGATGAGGGATGTTCAGACATTTTGGGAGTTGCTGGGGATTTGGCGTCTGTAAAGGCATTAAGAAGGGAACAGAGAATAAACAGGCTCCCAGGACGTGTTACGTGGCGACAAGGAAAGTTGGAGAGTGGCACTGCACAAAACTGCAAACACACACAGGAGCACAGCATACATTGGACTCCTTATTTTGCCCTCTTCTCTTCTTGCACATTAGCTTGTTATGTTGTTTGTGATGTTTCTATTTTTGAGAACATGGGGATTGAAAAGAAAATCACAGATCCACTGCCACAATGCATAGCAGGGAATGGTAAGCACACAAACAAAAAACAGCCCCCAACCACCTTCCCACTCGCCACTAATCCTCTCATGCCCTAATTGTGGGTGCAGTCACCCCAGATTCATTTCTTCAGGGAGAGAGAGAGAGAGAGAGAGAGAGAGAGAGCTAAGGCTCTGGCTGAGAACAGACCACCCTGTCTTCCCCCCAAAATGATTCTCTCTGCCAGAAGACATCAGAACAGTAGGTGGTACTCTCTCGCCATTACATTTCACTTTTATCTCGCTTTCCCTTTGCCTCTCCATCTTTCTGTCGTTTCTAGCTCTCTTTTCTCTCCCTCTCCTCTTTCTACTGTAAACCGCCTTAGGTGATTATGGATTGTGGTGGTGGTGGGTGAGGAAGGCGAATCCCTGCCTTTGTTTCCTTAAAATAGGTTTAATATACTATTACCCAACACAGTTGAGAACCTCTGTGAGATTGTTAACATGGATTGGGGTACAAAAAATACCTCAGACAAAACTGAGGTCAATATGGTGATCTCCACTGAAGAGAGAAAGTGAGCAGGTACCTACTGGTGGGCTACTCTCCTCAGTGGTTGGAGTGTGTAGGTTGCATCAGACGTGCCAGGTATGCATACTAGCAGGATATGCAAGAAATGTAACACACTCACTGGAGACATTAAAACAGGCTATTAAACTCTTTGGCATTTGATTTCTGTTAATCAAAGAGGGCATCAGTCAAGTGAGTAGAGTCCCACACCACAGGCCCCAGAAGAAGATGCTAGAGAGGAGCCAGCGACTGGTGCCTGGCTGTGTTTTGTCTTAACAGTGTTGCTACCATTTGGAAGGCTGAGTTGGAGCAGAGACATGCCAACCTTTACAGCAGCCCTCTTTCCTGTCTGGTTTTGTCTCTCTCTCTCTCTCTCTCTCACTCTCAGTGTGTCTATATGTCTGTCTCATTCTCTCTTTCAGGCACAGAACCAAGGCGCACATTAGGTGCTGGTGCTGCACATTTTGATGCTTGGCTGTCACTGTATCACTGTCTGGTGACATAAACGCACTAAAGCACTGAGCAGTGATGAAGTGGAGAGGTTTTAAACCTGCGCTCACTGGCACATTTCTTGCCTTTCAACCAATGTCATTTGGAGAGTCATCATCCCACTGTGAAAGTAGCCAACCCCCACTCCCCACCCAAAACACTGAAGAGAGAAAGAAAGAGAGAGAGATCCTCCTCCTTGGCAGTACTTGCTCCATTATTCCGCTGGAGGCTTGATTAGACAGGGAGGGGGGGGGGTAATTTACGAGCCACTTCATTGCCAATTCAACGGCCACATCACCTGTAAATAATTGAAACCCTTCATGTCCATTCCGACATAATCATAATGCTATCATGTTAATGTATCCAGCAGTGCTGTCCTTTGGGTCAGGAGCAGGACTACTTTAAATCTTGGCTGACCTGTCTCCATAACTCTCCAGAGCACCACCCTCTAGCAAAAAGAAAAAAATAAAGATGAAGGACTGTACTGACAAATGATGAAAATATGAAAATACAGTAAACAAATAGAAGACTTCTCAGCAAGGCAGCCGTGGGTTGCAGGTGGAGGACAGACGTTTTGCACTGGCTTGTTAATTATCTTTACTTATGAAGTGGATAAGGAAGATTCATCATCCTCTCATTTATTTATCTCAGAGTTCTATCAGTCAAGCAGTGATATAAAAAAAAAAGGCTGCAAGATTTGGATTGTAATAGCTATGAGTTGAAGGAGACAAGGAGGACAAGAGAAATCAAACCCGTTGCATTTAATCGTAGGGAATTGTACCATCGTGGGAATTGTCCTTCTCAAACACTTTTAATTATACAAGTGTTTAAAAAAAAACTTGATGTTGAATTGATAGCTGTTTTTTCTTAGTTCATTTAAAAAAAGTAATGAATATTAATTAGCCGATCCAAGATGGTTCTCACCTTTTCTTTTGCGCACTCCTCTCAAATGTGCACGACAAAAAAAGATTTGAATAATTTATCAGTTGACTTATATTTGAATTGATTAATTCACTGATGCAAAATTAATACATGGCAATCCTCCACATTCCACCCACTCCATCCGCTCCCATCTTTATCGAAGCGGTTAAAATAGTAAGGGTCTTGCCTGTGGACAGGGGTGTGGAAGGCTGGGGTATTTACTGTAATGAAAAGGTGTCATCAGAATCAACAGGCTAACTATATTCCAGACTAAGACAGGTAAAACATACCCCAAGTGTTTCATGCAGTGTGAGCTAGTGCTCTTTAGGGAGCAGCTTTCTGAGTGGTTTGGTTACAAAAAAAATCAAAGACGCAAGAGAGACATAACGGGAGAGATGGAAACAAATTGTACGGGTCAGCCAGATGGGTGATGGGCAAAGGTAAATAACAAGTCAATAACAGGGGCTATGATTGCTGAATGCTCTCTGTATCAGTGTGTGATCCACAAAGCAGGCCTTGATGTAAAGCAAGCCAGGATGCTATTCTGTCTTGATCACTAAATGTTAAGGAGGTACAAGAATGGTGCCACGTGGCAACTCATCATCCACTGTACTTCCTGTACTGTGAAGCTCAGCTGGGGCGAAGAATTGGGACAGAATGTGTGCCAGTGTGTGTGTCCATTTGTGTGTGTATATGCACGCCCATGTCGTGCCTGTTCTTTGCTGGTGATTCACCCAGCTCTCTGGCAGCCACCCAGGACCTATTTTCTCCTTCTCTTTACATAACAGCAAGCAGTATCACTGAAGCTGTGTGTCCTGTCCTTTCTCTTCCTCCTCCTCTTCTTCCTCTGCCACTTCCTGTCTTCCTTCCCCCATCCTCCACCTTCCTGTATGTGTGGGACCTGCTTCGTTCCCCGGTGCTACCGTACCACCCATGGGATCGTGAAGGGACTAGTCAGGAACATACGTTCTCGGACCACACCCAAGGAGTGGTAGATCAGATTCTAGGGTATGGCATGGGCAGGTGCGTGGGATGGGAGGCTGTTTTTGAGTGAAGTGCCCCCTAGAGCTTTCTAAACGGCCAAGATCCGGGATCCGCTACACCATATGCCTACAGAACAGCACCCAACTGGGCACCGGTGCGTGACGGGCTGAAAATAGGGACTTGCAGTCACAATCCTCACCGTACTGGCCAACATACGGCCAACTCAGCACCAACAGAGCAGAGTGACGAGGTGGAAGAGGAAGGTACAAGAGGGGGTGGAGAGCAGAGGGGGTTGAAAATAGAAAATAAAGGAGGTGAAGGGAGAGGAGCTGAAGAGAGTTTGTGGGGAGGGAGGAGAGTGACGAACGAGGCAGTGTGTCTGTGTGTTTAGAGTGTCAGTGTGTGTGTAGGAGAGATGTGTAGGCAGGGTTTAGTGTCTGGACTGCTCAGTGACTCAGGTGTGAATAATACGTTGGGTCTACTTTGTGTATGTGTGTGTGTGTGTGTGTGTGTGTGTGTGTGTGTGTGTGTGTGTGTGTGTGTGCGTGTGTGCGTATGTGTCCGTGTGTTTAAGAAAGAGAGCCAGGAAAAGAGAGCATAGTGAAGTGCTGGGTCGGTGTAGGGCTGGTCGTCTATGTGTCTAGGTGGCTGAGGGTGTGCTCTGCTGTGTCTATGGCCCACTCCATGACAGCCAGCCTGCACGGTGCTCACTGGTGCAGAAGCGCTAATTGAATTAAGTCTTTATTATCAGGCTGCAGAGGCAGCACTTCTCCCCATCTCGGCCCGCTTGGCTGACACTTTCTCCTTGAACACCTGCTTGACATCAACTTCCTCCTCTATTTATTTATCCCCTCTCTCCTGTGGCCAGCCACTGGCTGCACTCCTTCCTCCCCTCCACCTCCTCCTCCATATTGGCATACCAAGAGAGGCTCTACCTGCTTGTTTATCATGCTGCTTTGTCTGTCTGTGCTGCGCAATGCTCCACAGCTTGGATAACCTTAGCATTACATAGTAAAGTATCTTTGCTTCAGTGCTCTTCTAAAAGGTACGCAGCCACATCGGTAAAGACATGCCCTACACATCAATGACTATTATCATACGAAAAGGGACACAAAATAAAAAAGGATTAATTCCTAGAACTGATCTTGCCCTTCATGGCCTTCAGCAGCAGTCCTGGGGAGTGTAGAGGGAATTAAGGCGATAAAGCTAGATGATGTTCTATGTTCTACTGAATAGTCTCAGGTGGGCAAGCTGGCCAGGGTAATATACAGCAGCTGGGATGAGAACTAACATACATCTAGTCCCCTGTCCATTTCCACTAGCCTCAGGCTCAGGCTGCTTCCCTGGGCTCAGCTTGGGCATTACTTTAGAGGACAGAAAAACAAGAGACACTATTAAGTTGGCTAGGAGTCTGAGGCCCAGGCACTCGGCCCAGCGCTAGCTGTAATCTATTGACCGCTTGCATTCTCCCTCCCATTCCCCAAAACCACAGGACTTTTCTCTATCTGTCCGTTGAATCCATTGCTCACCTCTGTTTACCCACTCTATTTTTCCCTTTTTTCTCTCCCTCACCCAATGTCAGCTCAATCCCCCTTTATTCCATCTTTCCCCAGCTCCTTCGTCTGTTTGTGTAACCCCCCCCACACAAACACACACACACTTCTTCTCCTCCTCACCCCATCCATCACTATTCCTCCCATCTCCATCTCGTCCGTTTACTTCTCTTATCGACATGTTTCCATTTTCTAAACTGCTCTCACTCCATCATATTCACTCTTCCTTCGATGGCCATTTTTCATTTTCTCTCTTTCATTCCCTCTTACCTCATGCTCTCTGGGTCCACCTCACTCCTGTCCTCTCTGCTTTCCCTGGTGGACCAGGGCCAACAGAATGGGGTACCAGTGGGGGAACTGTCACTATGCAACAAACTAAAATTTTACTCATGATGAGTTGGGATAAAAACAACACAAGTGAAGAATGACAAGCAAAGGAAAAAGATGAAGGCAATCACACTAGTTCACCTCACCAAAAGTCTCTTCAAATTTACTTGACATGTTAGCTTTTTTCATAATTCTGGCTTGATTCAGTACAATATGTCCTTCTGTCTTTGTCTCAATGTGATCTTATCTAATACCTCTTAATATTTTATGCCTTTGCCTCTGTATGTGCCCCTTTTTCTTTTTGCCTTTTACACACTCTCTCTCTCTTTCTCCTTCTCTATGTCTCTCTCCCTCTCCTGCTGCTCCTGTCCTTTTTCACTCTCCTTTGAAACTCTGCCAGCCAGCGAGTGCCACAAAGCATTAGGACGAAACACTATCTGACGCCCTTCGCAGGCACATCCTACACATCAGTCCCCACCCGTACTAATACACATAAACACATACACACATACACAGAAAGCCCCGCACTTCCTCACACTGTGTGCCAGACTAGGTGATAGAAACAGACTTTACACAAGGGCCTATGGAGGTCTTATTCACAGAGGCAGTCTCACCCAGATACTACCTCTCTAATAAAAAAGACACACACACTTGGTATACACAAGCACTCTATTTTTAATTCAAAACACATCCACACAGTTTCACTGGTAATTACACACACATCCACGCCATCTGAATACATTCATAAATGGCTGCATATGTTAATCCACAATGCAGTTTTTAAATGCATAGTCATGCTTTCAAGCTCGCAGACATACTCTGTGCATACACGAGTACACATATGTATACATATTCATTAATGCGTTTATGCACGTGTGTACGTAAATGAAATAGATTGTGTATACAATCTATTTCGCTCTCACTCACAAAGTCACACAACCACACGCGGATCTGCACAAATTTACAGGCTCCATACACATCAGCAAACACCATACACAATAGCAAACAAACAGTCATTAGTAGATTTCAGGCTGCCTCTCAGTTCTGCTGTACTCTGTTGTTGGTGTGCCCGCGCCTCTGGGGTGGTGCCGCTGCTGTAGGTTTTAATAAAAGCATTGTCTTTGGAAGCTGTCTAAAGGGACTCGGTTTCATTTTGGAGTGCTGCTGCTGGAGTGCTGCTTCTGTGGCTGTGGATGTGGGAGGAGAGAGGGCTATTGCGCTGGGACGTGGGAGCGGCTAGGTTCAGTGTCATTGTGGGGCCCTCCAAGGACTGGTGCTTATTGTTTGATAGTTTCAAAATACAATTTTTTTGTGTGTGTGTGAGTGTTTGTGTTCTGTGGTCATGTAAGCACATGTGTAAATCTGCGTTTTGCAAACTTGTGTAGAAGTCGAAGCAAATGGCTGACACAGCCCACCACTTTTTTCCCCAGCAGCTATAACAAGTCTACTGTATGTTTGTATTTTATGCAAGACAGGAGATTACACAAGTAAACACACACATACAGAGCAATCTGGATGACAGGCACAGACGCACTCTCTGTAGTGTTTGGAAATGGGTTGCTGTTAACCAGTCCTATAAAACAAACAGTGGAGAAAAGAAACGCAAAAGTGCAACTTCTCCACTCATGAATTTACGTGCCACTTCGGGGATGCTCAGGATAATGAGCTATCTCTATACGACACACAGGCGTCTATTAGTTCTTTGGGCTGACCAATCTGTGACACCCTCTAGTCAATAG
The DNA here is from genome assembly GCF_016859285.1 of Xiphias gladius. Taxonomy (NCBI): domain Eukaryota; kingdom Metazoa; phylum Chordata; class Actinopteri; order Istiophoriformes; family Xiphiidae; genus Xiphias; species Xiphias gladius. The sequence continues at coordinate 22,684,287 of NC_053417.1, read as the reverse complement.
TTCCTCCATCTGTCAGCATACAAACACCTCTGAAAAAGCCCCTCAAGGAGACATTTGTGTCATTTATGATGGACAGCAAATGCCTGTTCTCAACAGGAGCCAAATGTAATGCAATGAGGAGGTCAAATCAAATGTTATTATCTAGATTTGGAATCGCAATGTTCTTGTGCCATCCCTCTGTTTTCACTCTCCTCCCACAGGCACATTCAGATCCCATCGGCTGAGGCAACATGGACACATCTTTAAAAAGGCAAAGGGAAAGAATGAGTATGGCTTTCTCAAAGGATGCAGGGGAGGAAAATCCTAATTGTCCCTTTAAGTGTGTTCCCTCCTGTGGAGTGAAGGTGCGAGGTAACGGCCATCTTAAATCACAGCCTGGCCGCGGCCTTCATTAAAGCCATAATGCCAGGCTCTCCCTTTAATGGAAATGGAAGCCAGCGAGGCTGTGGGTGTAAATTAAAGTGTAAAGCCCGAGTAGGGAAAGATTTCCCAAGCTCTGACAGGTGCGGCCTGAATTAGCTGTAGTGCTGTTCAAGCAGTCAGTGGGAGAACACTGGTATTGATTTTAAGCACTGTTGCACTTCCTATCTGAAAGGGAATGTGTATTACTAGAGCTGGGCACATCAATCACTCAGCATTCCACCACTCTCCCCTGGCACGCTTCAGACTTTGAAATGATAAACAAACAGAAACAGACCCAAACAAAAGACAGCACTGGCTGTTCTGTTACTGTATTGGCCTGGCTGATGTGCATGAGCATTAGCCTAGTAAAATACATCTGTGCATGCATGTAATTGGTCCACTTCATCCCATCTTTCTTGTGTTGACAAGATGCCATCTCTATTCAGGGCATGTCCTGCATCGCGTGTCACCTTGGTCAAACAGCTGGCGTCAGCTCCTTGCGCTCCGGCTGTGGCCCACTCCCATGTTTACGACCTGCATGTGTCAGAGTTGTTACATGCATGCGGTGCAGCCATGCAGTGTGGTGCCTCTCCGTGTATGACCCTGATGCTTATCTCTGCCTCCCATCATGCCCCACCAACCCCGTCTACAGGTGCTGGCAGTGGGAGAATTAGCCCACTTAGCCTATTCCCCACAGGGGTCAACCCACACACTGACACGTAGACAGGGCACCCACAATCAGATGCATACATAGCCGCCCACACTCGGCCGAAGACGTGTGTTGACAAATGATAACGCAGCATTTAACCGCAGGTGTCCCAAGTTTGACCTATCACCCGTGACCTTGAGCAGAAAGCTTGTCACATAGAGGCCAGCCATCAATCAGCTCCCATCAATCACACATTTACAGTATGCCGCACCCTTTCACTCCCCCTACCTTTCCTTGGCCAAACATCCATCACTATACTCTACCCTTTTCACTGACATCTGGTAAAGCACAAACACCTCACAACCTCTCTCCCTGCCTCTCTTGTCCAGAAACACACACATGCAGTCAACACGCACTTCTTGTCCTGAAATGATGGCTGCTCTAGAACATGGAATGTGTTGTTGTGCTGTCAGGTCATCTGCAGGTGTACACTAGGGGTTGCTCCCTGGTGACACATTTGCTGAGATATCAGCACTCGCACCGAGACATGACATGGGGTTGAAATCCCTGAGCACACTGGCAGCTGAGACCACTGCATGAGAGACGGTCAGCGGTGACAGACTGTGGCCATGTGCATCCTGAGGACCATTTGCTTAGAAAGTGACTGGATCAAAAGTCTCTCACACAAGTGTCAATTTTAGGCTGTCTTTTGCTGCAGGATGCCAGCACTCTGACATCTGCAATGATTTAGCGCCTGTCACAGTCTCCGTCTTGTTTTTTTAACCCTTTTATATTTGTTCCTCAATGTCATTTACCATACTACAGCAAGATAACAGCACCTGTATGTTTTGACACTGGCTTCATTTGGAGGTTGGAGAGTAGCGGCTTGGAGAGGAGGGGGCATTCCTGATAAAAAACAGGTGAGCTCAGTGCTCTTTTGGCCCATGCTCCATAATTACACCAGAGAACGTATTCTAATTGGCAGTATCTTTATGCAGAACTATTATCAATGTCCCTCCGAGGCAGTGGAAGAGAGGAGGGGTGGGGAGAGGGACGTGAGGAATGTGTTCTCTGTCAGTGAGCCCAGGGTCCATTTACACATGCATGAGGACTGCTTTTAATGCCAGCATAGCAAGTCCAGCTCACAGAAACAGAGAAAGAGAGGTTTGGCACATTGAGCTGATTCCAAATGGAGGAACATGTGAATTTCTTATTAAAGGAGACACTGTGTGAAAAGGAAAAGATTGTGTGGTCTGACAATGGACAGACAATACAACAGAGGCCAAGGGTATCAATCTGAGAGCGGTCCAATATTAAGACATCGGCCAAAGCTGCTCAAACAAAGACCTGTCCACTACTGTCAGATGTAGAGGAATGTTATTATGAAGCAACATGCATTATTAATTATTATCCTAAATAGATTATATAATTACATCAATGCCAATGCAGCCACAAAACACATTAGTTTGGTGATGTTAAATTTCATGTGTTAAGTTTGCTTAAAAGCCAAGGAGAACACGTTCTTATTTCCAAATTGGCCCTATATGTATCTGCATACATTAACAAAATTAATTAACTGAAATGCTGGCACCCCTATTCTATTTCAAAAATCACAGCAGCTCTTGGCATTTTGTTCCATGTGGGTACAATATCTGACCCAGACAAACACTCCCAGCTTCAACAGTGTTATTAGCTGAGTGGTGAATGTGCAGACAGATAGGAACAATATTAACATACTATTCAAAGCAGATGCTGCACCCGTGCATGTTATGATAACTGACTTGCTAAAAGGCAATTATTAGTCGATATTAATATTCTATCATTTATCTGCAAACGGTAAACTTTTCTGAACAGCCATCAGCAGCCTGTACTATTAAACATCCTACACTGAACTTGAAGGAGGTTGCCGGCTGTGCATGAGGGAAATGGTCTTGAACAAAAAAAATTTGTAAAACTATAAAATTGAAATGTTGGCTCCCTGAATGTAATACTTTTAGGGCTATGAATTTTAACTTATGTTTTAAAAGAGGGCAGAAGTGTAATTGTCTTACCTTGTTTTAGGGGATGTCGTTAGCCATTCTTCATGCTTTTCAAATGTTATCAAGTAAGCTGCGATCTCCTGTGAAAAAGAGAAGAGAGGAGAGAGGAAGGGAGTGAGGCTTAGATGTGTCATCTTTAATCACTGTTCTCTTGTGTTTGTAATACATCGGTGAGACTGCTTCATTGATATTCAGATAGTCTAACCAGCAGCACAAACACAGGAATGACGGAAACAGGGGCAGTGCCGGGGAGCTCAGGCAGGTAAATGGAGACTGGTAAAAGTAAAGTGAAAGACAGAAGTGGAATGCAGCTGAGGTCAGATCATCTTCCGAGACCATCTCTGTTACGATAGCTTTGATCAAGTTCTCCTCTGAGGACATCAAGGTGCTCTTAGAGAGATTGACGTCTCTGTGTTTGAAAGTGAGCAGCTTTTAACATTTTTGGTCAGATACTCCCCCAAATCCTTTTGATCTGCCCTTGACACTCCTCTATGGATCAATCCGCTCTTTAACCTTTGAATAATAATTACACGCCAGTCTCACAATATTGACATGCGTGTGTACTGCTACTTCAGAAAAAGCTGTAGATCCTTTTGAGTCAGTTGTGTACAAAGAGATGCTACAGACACTGAAGTTAAAAAAAAAAAAAAAGAAGAAAAAAAAAAAAAAAAGCCAAAACTGCCACTGGCATAAATAGAGATACTTCAAACACTTTCATGTTTCCCATGCTAGTCCTGCCTACTGCATCAGTCTGAGTGTGAGGGGGAACACGCTAGACCATACCCGGCCATTTTCTCACCAAACTAATGGGCAGAAATAAAAGCACTTTGAATGCTGGTACACAACCTAATGATTACGAGAGACAGCCGGCAATTCTCTCCTCAGCAAGAACATTTGTCAGCTTCCTCAGACTGAGAGAGATAGACACGAGGACAGACCTGTTGCCATCTTTCCACAAAAATACCACCTTTTCAGTTACTAAGGTTGTGCATCTCCCCTCATGTTGGAGTGTCCTTTAAGTATGAATATGTTTTTCAAATATTGTCTTGTTTAGTATGTGAGGCTTGCGTTTGAATAAAAGTCTCCTCCGGGGCTCTATGTTGTTACTTTGCAAGACCACATGGGGTAATAATGTCTCCAACTCACCAGCTTTCTCGACAGCAGAAGCTGGAAAAATAAGAGACATATGTGGCAGCACAAAGAGATCCCAAAAACTGCATCAGTTTTTTTTTTTTTCTCTCCTTGAGACTCTTTGGTTCCTCCTTCTCTCTTTGCACACACACAGTGGCACTGTAAAGTATGCACCGCTGCAAGAAGCCTTCCATTGGCTCATCACGGCTGTGTCACAAGTGTGACCTGGCACGGAGACACAGCACACTGGCGATAGCCCATAGGGATGCTGCAGGGCGCTGTGGTGTGAGGGGTTCCCAGGCTGGCAGGGGTCCCACCAGAGCGGGGATGGTAGCACGACTGCCACTCTTGCCTCCAGGTGCAGGCTAGGAGATAATGCTGCGTTGATTAACTTCCTGTTCTCCTGCCATAACGACCGGAGGCAGTGAAGCCATGACAAGATGGAGTCTTGAATTAAGAAAAAGACAGGAAGGGGATGAGGCTGTCAAGAGGAGCTCGGGGCTGCTCCACTACTTTATAACTTCTGCTATATGACAGAAAAAAATACAATAAACGGTAGAAGTCCAATATAGGCAAAGTCCGCAACCTTTTTTGATGGAAGGAGCAAAAAATCTTGTTCCCTAGAATTGAAAACATATGGAGAAAGCGTAATGTTAGTTGTCCCAACTAAAATTACAATGTTCACAAGCAAAGAAAAAATAATGCTTCTACTAGGGGCACAATAAAGTTACTTTTCAGCTTACATTTGTAAGTAAATGAGACTAACACAGAAGTGATTAGATTAATCCCTGCTAGTCTGTGTTCATTTTGTGAGGGATAAATGGCAGCGGGAAGCTCCTTCAGTGACCTCTGTGCCTGTTAGCAAACAGTCCATTCCATCACTTTTGTCTTTAAAATCACGCCACAGTCCCAGCCTCAGTGGCAGAGGATAAAATAGAGGGCCGCATGGTCTCGTATTTAAAAAAAATAAAAAAAAATAGAAGCAAGCCTCTACCTCTGGCTCTTTGCACACCCCTCCCACTCTGAACAGATGCCAGGGATTATTCCAACCCTCAGACCAACCATAAAGGTGCAATAATCTTATGGTGAGGAAACAAACAAAAACAGACGTGCAGCCATTAAACAGCTGCAAAGAGGCAAAGTCTGCCTGGGCAGCATAATGAGAGGCTAGCGCATGTTGAGGTTGAGCAAACACGCTTGCGGGTTAGTGCAAGAGAGGCGGAGGGGGAAGCAGGCAGGCAGTGTGCTGAACACTGATGGTGTATCAAAGTCAAACCAGCAGCTGTCAATGGGCTTTGGACTCTATCTGCTGACCTCACTGCCTCTGGCCTGCTCTCCGTAACTGGGGAAATATTCAGAGGAGGCTCTCTGTACACACAGCTCCTACCTCCCCCTCCCTTTTAGGTCAGAATCCCACTCGTGCAAGGCTGTTTATATCTCCCTCCTTTATGCCTTGGACTCCCCACTGACATGATCCTTTGTGGGGTTTTATCTCCAGGTGCTGTTAAGATATACCGTATCAGTACGGGCTGTATTCTGCACACCTTATATTGAGGAAAACTCCCTTCCAAGCCCGATCTAAATAAATAACAATCAGCGCAAGCAAGCAATGAACCAGAGAGTGAGTATGAGCAATACCTACTCTAATTGACACGGTGTTTGCAAAAAAGGGGGCCTTTCATTTTCCACGGGAAAGAACAACCCGGAGCTGTTTGTTGTAACCCTGCCATCTCATTTGTTTCTTTTGTCTGTGTAAAAGCTGCAACACACTGTTAGCAGAGGGGGCCGCCCCAGAACATGACAAAGCAGTCTAACAGTCTCAGGGCTGATGGAGATGGAGAGCCGAGAGTGTTTGTGTGTGCTCCTGTCTATGGTGTTACAAACAGAGGGCCTGATTACTGGTTACCTGTCTGGGCCTGGCATGTTATTAACATGCTCTTCAGGACGTGTCATTCCTTTACTCATCAGTGTGTCTCCCCCCCCCTAGTTCTCTCTTCTCATAGCCTCCACACACCCTCTCCTGGCTCTCACTCACTCTAATTTTTTTCCCCTTCCCATAACTGTTGAGGTGAAAAGGAAAGCCACCATAAGAAAATTTTCATTTTGAGATGACTAGCTTTTACTGTCTCGCCTTTCAAATGATATTTTCACTCTGTAGGTACAACATTTTCTCCAGAGAGAATCAGCTTTTGAAATGTCTACCTATTTGAAATTGGAGATGACACTATCATATTCATCCAATTTCACATCTTTGCACCACGGAAGGGGGATGTGGGAGCAGGAGCAGTAAACTATAAGAAAATAAACACTATTTGACTTGCCCCACATTTTGATTGTGTCAAAATTAGTTAATGTAATGACAGTTTCAGGAGCAGCTGTTTGCAAGCCAGATCAGACAGATTTCATTAGGCTCTCACCCTTTCTTACTGCATAAAAGTCAGTCAAACATGACACCAACGTTTGATGGAGATATTCCATAGAAGATTCACTGTCCCTGGATGACCTGAGACTAGACTGTTTCGCTGCTCCCTCCGCTTCTTTCTCTCGCTACCAACTTTGATTTATGGGTGAAAAGAGAGTTGTTGAGAGGACCAACGATGCAACATTTGGATGACAGACCTGATCACTTGAAACAACTGTTGCTTTTCCATTAGAAGGAGAGATAGGAGTCTTTTGGCATTATCTCAGGACGCATCAGACAACTGTCTTTAAACACCATCCATAATGTCTCTCCTCTCCTCCTGCATCCACGGCGCATTTGAACTGACAGAAAATGAGAGGTGGGAACGATACGGAACTTTAAAGGACATTTCCTTCTTTGCTACACTTATATTAAAATACCACAAATTACATAATTGTCTGAGAATTTAATTTCGTTTTTTAAAACCCCCGATACACAACACACGATGTTACAACAGAGTAATGGCTCATTCTTCTTAAGCTCAGCCATTTAAAACCAGTCTTCATCATCCACACAAAAAAGGATTCAACAATTACAGCATATGTTTGTCCATTACAGTATTATTCCAGTTATACTGGTGCTCTAGTGACACTAATGAAAAGACAGTTAATAAATAGCTGTATTAGAAAAACTAACTTTAGCAACAGTATTGATTGTAGTAAAAGCTTGAGCTAATGAAATGAATACTAGGGAGCAGGAAGATGTAAAAGAATAGATGGAGCAAAGTCTAGTAAGAGAGCAGGGCAAAGCGCCTCTAGCCTGCCTTGTGGTGAAGTCTGGGGAATGCCTCCTCAAAGCTTTGACCTTGCCCTGCACTTGAAAGCAGGAAGTGGATGAGAGGGGGCCAAGGGAGGGATTCAGTCAGAGGCCCTCCCTGATGACCTGGGTTTTTTTTCTGTGGAGTGCCAGGTCATCCAATATTTCCTCCAGGGCAGCCCGGGAAACCAACCCGACCAGAGCCAGGCACAAATGTGCTGGTCATGTTTTAGGGGGTGGAGGGGTTTTTCTGAAGCTCCAGATTATCGTGCGATTACACTAGACAAAATTTAAATGCAATTAGACACAAAAGAGATAGAGATTGGCACTGAAGAGAGGAATGGAGAAGGAGGTGGGGAGAAAAAGTGAGAGGACGATGAGAAAAGAGAGGAGGAACAACGTTTAGTTTTTTTTCCCATGACAATGATAAATGCATTTAAAACAGGAGAAGCGTGAAGATATGGTGATTAAAAAAGTGCGCTTTGGTTCAATTCTGCAAGTAAAAGCACCTTCACCAAATCATTTTGGGTTTTTTGTTTATACTTCATGAATTCTTAATGCACTAGCAATAATGTATCACACACTGTATCTATGTAATCTCATATGGCCATATTACTCTTACAAACTGGGGAAAGTAGTGAAGTAGAGTGAATATATTTTAGCAAGCTGCAACCTCCTGCTAGCCTTTAAGATTGTTTGAGCAGGGCTCATAATAACATGCGGTGTAGATGCTATCAAAATGAATGTTCAGAAGAGAGAGAGAAAGTGAGAGGGGTGAGACACAATAAGAGACACAGGAGAGTGAGGAGGGTTGAGAAAGTAAAAGTAAGCAACAATAGAGCATGGAGCTGTTGACAGCTGCACTCGGCATATGTTGAAGAGGAGTAAGGCTACTCTGTAGGTCCCTGCTGTGGGTTAAAAACATGCTCTCTCCAGCAAACTGTTCATTAGGACCTGCATGGGATTCCCAGGGACCTTCCCAGAGACGGCCATGCTAAATAGGAGGGGTGGAAGCCACACTGCGTCCACTCTGTTCCTCTGCTGTGAAGGAGCAACAGAGTTGTTCTGCTCTAGCCTATTCACAACCCCCCCCCCCCATGTTTTGGCAACTGATGTACAGATCGATTAAAAAAAAAAAAAGTGCATCATCATGGCTGAACAAAACTCTGTGAGGGAACGATGAGCTAGCTCACAGAATGCATGCTCACACATCACACCCAGCATAGTTGCACAGCACACATCTACACCTTCACCACAAAGGCCTTACCATATGTTAAAAACACACCTCAGGCAAATTTTGTTCTGTTTCTCCATCTAGCTCGCTATGTACCTTCTCAGCTCCCTCTTGCCATACAGGAAGTGGTAAGAGCGAGACAAGCTGTCCACTGCCCTACATTATACATAGTTCTGAGATCAATTTGGCATCGATCCTGGATAGCTTAGATGTTTTCCAGTAGTTGGTCAATGCTTCTCTTCACATTTCTGCTTGGCATGCTGGTCATAACAGTGTTCTGAAAAAGGAGGCATTCTCCTGGGGAGCCTCCTCTCACTCCTCTATGCTGCACGCCTCCCTGCTCCCACAATCAATGTTACCACAGCAGCTGCTCAGCCAGCACCCTCCTTTTTGTTTACTACATCACTTCTATATACTACATACTTTCATACAAGCAGAAGACTTAGCAATAAGTGAGAACAGTGACAGAGAAGGGGTCTTGCTCCAGTGGGGGGAAATTGTTACCGTCTATACAAATATGAAAAATTATTGAATTACATACAACAGAGCTCCTGTGAATTGTCATTCTTACACAGATCTCTCACATCTCTCACAACGCGCACATGCACACACACACACACACACACACACACACACACACACACACACACACACACACACACACACACCTGGGCTTCAACAGAGGGGTAACGAATCAAAGGTAAAACCAGAATACATGAGAAATGAGAAACATATCAAACGCAGACGTTTCTTCTGTCTTTTTGGAAGAATGACATTTCATCCCTCCAGTAGAGCTACAGAGACTTGTGGAATCTATGCCAAAAGCCCACTGAAGCTGTTCTTGTGGCTTGTGGTGGCTCAACCGGCAAACAAGACACTTCCCGTTGGCTTTTCGTTTCATTTGTCCCCATCTCTGTATCTTGAAGACAAAACAAGTGTTCAGCAACTAGTCAAGCAGCGAGCTCATCAAGTCTATTCTACCACAAATGTTTGTCAGCCTTAAGAAATAGTCAATGGCGAATAAAATAAATACAGAAACCAGTCACAATACTACAAGTCCCAATTACATACAGACTGCAGTATGAGAGCAGAAGAAAAAAAAAACTTAATTAGGATTAGCTATAGTAACTCTCATTTAACTGAGTTAACCACCAGCTAAAAGTGAAGCAACGTTTTTTGAGTGTGTGACTTTGACGAGAGACAGAGAAGATACATGCTTTAATTAGCATATTCCTAAATTGCAACAAAATTTCTCAAAAGACATTATTTACAAAATAAGCATAATTAAGATGTCACTAATGTCATAATCACTCAATAGATATTAGATTCCCTCTTCCTTTCCAGTTTGGATTCCCACTGCTTTGCTAGGACAGCTAGGGCCCCACTAACGGGTCTAATGAGGACTCCAAAGCGACAGACTGAATTGAGAAATTAATTATGGTCATAAATTGTGCATTATTGGGGATTTTATGTTTTTATCTGTGAAATAAGCATTCATACAATTTAACTATCTTAGGCCAAATATTGGTCCATACAAAATCATATAGAAATTCTCATCATTATTATTGGTTTTGCCATTGTGCTCTGTGCTCCCTGATACAGTGTGTGTGAGGGAGTCGAATGCTCTGTCTTACTCCCCATCTCCTCTGCCTAAAAATAAGAAGCTGCAGCCATATGCTGATGGGAAAACTGAACGGACAGAAAGAGAGAGAGAGAGAGAGAGAGAGAGAGACCAGGACAAAGAGGGAGCTGACATGAGGCAGGATTGTTTTGGCTTTGGTGCCATGGCTGCTGTCTCGGGTGTTTGTTGAGAGGATGTAATTATTTGGCCTTGAAGGACTACAATGGTCAGCTACTGCCTCCCACACTGCAACAACTCAGGAGGCCCACATGCTTGTAAACGCATTTGTGTTAACACATCTGTGCGCACGCATTCCTGTATTTTTATGCATTTGTTTAGCAGTATACTTGTGTCTGTTTTACAGCAGGACAGGAGAGACAGCGGGGAGGCAGCAGCAAAGAAAAAAACTTTAAAAAGTTAAAGATGAGAGAAGGAGAAGAGCAGAGAGATTAGTGTTTAACTGAGCACAAGGTAAACCTGGAGGACTCACGAGAAGGTTTTATGTGGGTATGGATCTACAGCATGTGGTGTGTTAGGGACACTGAATGAGAATTGGACATGAAGTTAACTGAGATGAAATACATTCATCTTTGTCAGCCATAATTAGGCAGCGTTGTGACCCTGTGGTTGTTGGCTGTGGATGTTTGTTTCCCTGTTGATGTAAAGCCCATATGGGACCTCCTACTGCTGTACCCTTGTGAGATGTGTCTTGTGTAATGATTCTATTATACCTCTCTTTTCTTCTATCTCTACCTCCCTCCTACCCCTCCTTTCCTTCGGGCTTTAACTTCTGGCAAGACTTTAAGACATGTTGGAGGCTTGGCAGAAATATATAGCACTACATTAGTAAACGGCAAAAAATGTGTATGTATGTGCACGCGAAAGCATTGTGGTGCACTACAGGGCACGGCGGGAAGTGGCCAGGTTCACTTCCTGGCTCCCCGTGGCTGTCTGACCTCTGGTGTCTGCGCTGCACGTCCTCTTCATCATCTATGCAGCAGGATGTCTGTCCCCCCCACCCCCCCGCTGACAGCCCAACCAAGGAGAACGGAGAGCGGCAGAGCCTCCATGATGCTGACCTTAAACCCAGCCCCACTGCAGAGACTCCAGGCTGTTACCCCACTCCGCTGGTGAACTTTTCTCCCCCTCAAACCCAACTTCTGTCCACCAAAAGAGGGAAAAAAAAACTGCAGGAGCAGTCCAACTTACTAGAGGAGGTGGATCTCTCTGAGCTTCCTCTCTCTCTTATTCTTTACTGTATGTCTTCTATTTGACAGATGCTCTTGTTTTGGTAGACAGCAGATATTAAAAAGTACCGTGTCAGATTGTACAGCCAACAGCCGCCAGGTCTGTTTGAGTCCTAATGTAATTTCACAATTTAATATAGAGTGCAGACATAAATGTTACATTTGTTGCTTTCTTATGCTTTGTGTGGGAAATATATTGCAGTGAAAATCCACTGAGAGGGCATTAAATGTCATCTAAATATAATTGAGGTGTGATTTCTCTCTGTGGAGACATTGTAAGAATCTAAGCACTATATCCTCAAATATCACCCAAATCTTCCCAAAAGTCAAGGAGCGATGGTATCATGCATAAATGAAGTGACAGTGGAATCTAGAAGGTCACCATTCACTTCATATCAATCAACGGATGTCAGCTTTCATTTTAACGTCCCTTCAGGACCTATCCAAAGAAGGGAGGGGAGGAGGAGAGACTTCCCTGTCTTCTTTGAAAGGCACAAATGAGCAGAGTTCTGTCTCATGTGAGGCTGAAAGCCTATTTATTTCAGGCTCCAGAATCAATTAATGCCCGCATTATCCTCTGAATTCCACTATTCAGTGCAGCCAAATGACTGGGGCACCCTTGCATGAAACCAATTTCTAACTTTCAATTCCAGACACACCCCAGAACCACCTACAGGTCTGCCTTCAAAATTGCAACCATCTTTGACCATGGACATCATGCACTTGTGCCTTTGAGCATGTGGAGAACATACACGTATGTGTATGTGCATTTGCATTAGTAACATGCTGTGCTGAGAACACGTGGGGTTATGTAAAGTTTATAGTGTTTGGTTCAGCCTGTTTGCAATCTGCAACTATAGCGAAAGAGTTCTTAGGTACAAAGACGCAGAATGTTCTAACAGGAGAACAAATTGTGATACAACAAACTAAAGCCTCCTCACCATACTAAAGACAGGGAGAGAAGTGGCGGTAGTAGAAGGAGGAGGGGGTGGAGGAGGAGAGAAAGAGGTGAAGAAACAGACTGACGAAGAGGCAGATTATGTGTTAAAGGGCAAAATGTTACGTCTTTAATCGACTACAGTATATGTCGTGAAGAGAAACAGGATGAAATATTGAGTCCACACTGTCTTGTTCATCCACAGAGAGTGACACACTCTGCTCTAGAGAAAGAGAGAAAAGACACAAAGACAAGACTGAAATTCCACCAAAGGGATGGCCAGATCTCCCGCTCAGGCCAATTAGCCGGCAGAAACTCTTTTTTCATCCAACTACTCGTCAGCATGAAAGGATCACCCTTTGTCTGTCAGAATCATGCCTTTATCCTCTTTTGCTTCTCCCTGTACACAGTCTGTAAGGCACACACACATATACACACACCCTTTTAATTCTTAAATGAACAAGTTACATTCCTGCAACTCCCTCTCTGTTCCTGTCATCTCTCTGTACGCCTGTCAGCACACACATGGCCAGGCAGAAAACACAGACACACACAAATACACAAATACACATACACACACACACACACACACACACACACACACACACACACACACACACACACACACACACACACACACACACACACACACACACACACACACAATGGCTGCACATGCAGGCACATATACAGTATCAGTCAAATCCTCACATGAACTGCTCTCATTTTATCTGCTCTCAGCTCCTGCCATCTCGCTGACTGATGTGATTGTTAGTTCTGGAGGAGGGCTCTCTTTAATTGAAGTGGGTGTGAGCGCATGTGTGTGTTTGTGTGTGTGTGTGTGTGTGTAGCTATCTGTCCAGAGCATCGCCTGGCCATGGCTGGTATTGTTTGGCCTATCAGACAAGCTGTCAAGTGTTCTCCCACTCTCTCTCCCTCTCTTGGCTCTCTGCCGCTTTGTGTTCATGTTACAATAACAGGAATGTGGGACTGTGAAGGTCACAGACGCCTCAAGTCAAACCAGCTTGCCGGCATGCATGTTTTGTCTCCCAACAGCAGACCCCAACACTAAACACATCTATATAACACTACCCATCCACATGAGCTACAGTCAAGGACCACTTGACTGTGGTGATTATGCCAGTAATCACCATGTTCAAGGTCATTTTCACCAAACTGAAGCTACCAAATGCTGAAGTGCATCCGTGCAGCTGTATAGGTTTCACTTGCAATTATTTTTCACTGAGCTAACTTTTCCCCAACTTTTCTGCCTCTATCTGCATACTCCCATATGCCTTGTGTGCATTATCAGACTCACATCTCTCCCCTCTAAAAGTTCTGCCCGTTGAGAGGGGAGGCGCAGGCTGCTCTTTGTGAAGGCTGCTCTCTGCAGACGGTAGGGAATCGATCAACCAGACGCTCCAATGGCCTGCTCCTTTGTGAGCCCAGTCTGGCTCTGTGCAGCTTTCCTCTGTTTATCTCCCACACGTCGCTCGCTGGCTACATGCTCTTAATTAAACATGTCGCACGGCTATTAATTGTCAACCAGATTCAATTTGTTCCCTGGGCACGCTGTGAATGGGCCTCTCCTCCCAGAACAAAGGTGTCCGAACAGCCATGTCAGAGTTGAACAAAAGACCTAAGGCATCACTTCTATCTCACACAGCCTGAGTTGCTACAGCTTAAAGGCAGCCATTGAAAGAGGTGTTATCCCAGCTGGTTTCCAGGCAGGTGTTCAAGAAATGTTCAGAGGAAACTGTCTTGTATATTGCCACACAATCTTTTTTTCCACCCAATGACATTTGGTCAGAAACAAAGCACTCCATAAGAATTTAGCTGCTAAACCTTTACCTCTACACCTGCCATAATGCTTCTACCTGCACAAATACCCATTCGGTAAAATACTCTAAATCGACCCCATTTTTTAATCTTGTTAGGTTGTTTTTTCTTTTACATGGGAACTCTTTTGAAAAATTGTGGAAACAAATAAATAAATAACCCAATGACTGCTGAGATGAATCTGGGAGTAAGCAGCTGCCAAGGCATAATATAATTCATGGCCATGCATCAGTGTTACTGGAGACTGCTCCAGCACCCAGCCAGAACCCACAAAGCCAGGTGCCAACACATCCATCCCCTTACAATTCCCTCATCTGTCCCACCTCTCAGTCACTCTAGCCATCACCCCAATCAGTGCTCCCTCACCAAAATCCTAAAGCTCTGGGCCCCAGCTGTTGCCAACGAGGCCTGGCTGATACTATTGTGTCACTGCCTAAACCCCTCTACAATACAACGATAAATCTGCCACCTCTGTGCCTCCTAAGTCACACACAGAACAGATGCCAAACCAAGAGCTGTCCATATACACTAACATAGAGGTCTCTTAACCACAGGGCCTCCAAAGAACTGACTCAGTCAAACAATACTGCTTGTAATGTGAATCCAGTTTTAGAACCTAGAACTTACCTACCTACAGTACATACTAAGGCAAAGAGAAACAAACAAAACAAATTTACAAGCCTATCATGTTTACAAATAAATCACTATTGTAGTAGTACTTTAAAATATACTATTGTTTGGGTAGCCTTGTTCAAACACTGTGTTGTGGAATTCCTAATGAGAGCGATGGTGACGGTGCTGTAGCATATAGAGAGATGAGATCTTTTTCCCAGTGTGCTTCTGTGCCTGCCTTTTCAGCAATCCCAATATTTTGCTGCTGGTGAACTCACTGAGCAGTTGAGGAATTACTTATTTAAAAGATAAGGTTTCCTCTGTTGTCAGCAAAAACCGCCTCTTGTCCATAATGGGAGAAAACCAATGCAGTGTGAAATCAAAGGTCACCCAGAGACAAATAGCACTAACAGGCGAGAGCAAGGGTGACAAACGCTCCCTCTATGTGCTCACCAAATTAATTAAGAGTGGAGATTCAACATGGCATCTCCAACACAAAGGAGAACAAGCAGCCTTGTTGTTGTTTCAGTAAGACTTTTAAGAGAACAAACACACTCCCCTTTTTTCTCTATTGTAATCAAAGCATGTTTACCCGCATCTCTCAAATGACTCTTTCATTGAATGTTTTATATGGCAGCTTTAAGAAGTCATTGATCTCAATCTAGGCCCTGAGATGCCTCTGTTGAGCTTACTTCAGCTCCACAACTCAGCCTGCCTTCAGCCCAGGACCCTTGGGGCACTGCTTTAAATGCCTTACCCCAGGCAGGCTGCTAATCCACAGCATTCGCAGGTGTCTCTGTCTGGCCGTGACCAGAAGATAAGCCCATGCCGGGAGGAGACAGCAGCAGGCAATAGACACAAAGTGCACGTTTGAGTGTGTCTTTGCATCCAGTCCACAGTCAGTCACCCAGTTGAGGAGATGGGCTGAAAACAGCAGGTCTGAGACCAAGCCTGGATAATGACACCTCATCTGGGAACAGCTAGCGAGAAACATCTGCATCCCCTTATCTCTGCAATGGCTGCAGAGTTGAAACGACATGCCGATCATTTACCGGATTACCCTACAGTAAGCTGCCGCTTGATGTTCTTTCACAGATCAGTGTAGTGGAAATGTTTATATACAGCGTTGGGACGAGAAAGTTGTCTCAGTGTCTTAGATAAGCGTGACAAGCCGGCATGCTGGTCTCAGGCACAGATCGCAGTGCACTCACCTAGCATTGATCCCAGTCACAATGTTCAGTCAACCAATTGTGGAGCAGAGATTTTAATAAGCTGGAGTTAAACTAGTCCAAAGAGTACTGATGAGATGTTTCAATGTCGAATGGGATCATTGTGCTCAATCCATTCACACAGTATTCAAGTAGTAGTACAACACTCTAGAAGCAGAAAACAGAAATCTTAGAAATCTTAATACAGTCGAGGGCTCGCGCCAGGAGGATGAATTTAATTCATATGAATTTGATTATTTTAAATCATTATAATGCTCTCAATTAATTCCACGAGAAAATAGTTGATTTCAGACAGAAAGCTTGGAGGAAATAAATGTTCGGTTAATTAGATTTACCACGGAAGTTAGTAATCATGACATAATATCTTACAAATATATTGCAATTTAAAATTATTGCAATGTTTATATTGCAGTAACAGCGAGAGGTCTATGCCCTTGATGTTGGTGAAATAAGGGATGTAAGGTCAAGTACAGCTGTGGCTTTTGGCCTTTTATGGTCATTTATTGTTCATCAAGTGCGTGTGCTTGTGTTCGTGTGTGTATTCTTGCAGGCTTCTGTGTGTGTGTGTGTTTTATGTGTTCTCTCCCCCCAGTGGGGGGCAGCACCACACTGGCCTCACTGCCTCCACCCACTCATCCATCCCACATCTTGTCTAATTAAACATCGTTAACATTCATCCCAAGGTCTTATGCAGATGAGCACAGAGGGAATGTGGTGCACTGCGCATTAAGAAAACAACTTGGGGGGTGGCAAAGAGGTGAGCACAGGGATGTGATGGGGTTGTATCCGAATTGAGACGTGCCTGGATATCTCCGATTTGACCTCATTCATCAATTAATTACCACCATTAGCAGGAGGTGATGTGGAACCAAAGCTGAAATCACTGCACCGCGGCACACCACCAGTTTGTTGACTGTGTGCGTGCGGGCATATGTGTATGACAGGCACCCATTAAGCACTGAGGCAGGTAAATCTGAGTGTGTCTCTGTGTATGTGAACCTACAGTATGACCGGAAAAGTGACAAGCATCCAGCTGAGCACTGCCATCGGTGTCTCCTCAACAGAGCTGTGATCACAGCTTAGTCCTGTCATGTGGCTGTCACTCTATCACTCACAGTCACACACAGTCACTCACACAAACACACACACACACACACACACACACACACCACACCATCCCACCATACCATGCTGCAGCAGTTCTAATGCCTGAGACTGTATGGTCCCATTTTAAAAGACACCCTTTGTTCCTTTGTAGCTTGTAGGACACTTGAGGTGTAATTTGAAAAACAAACTGTTTCCTTTTTGCAAATTCCCAAATTAGCAACGGGGACAACATCAGTCAGGTAACCTGATGTGCACGGAAAACGATAGGGAAACCATTTTCGGAGTCTATTTGAGATGTCATCAGACTACCTAAAAGCAATATTAGTTATGAGCGTGTCAACGGACCCTGTGTTAGGACCCTGTGTCAGTTCATTTTCTCTGATAGCTTTTCTAAAAATTGTTAAGGTACCCATTTCAGCTATTCAAATACAACATAAAAGCCATAAAGCTGGCATTAGCTCTGCATGTATTGTAGAAAAATCTCAACAGGGGTATACTATGTGTGAGCAGGTGCATTTTTCAGAGACAGAGACAGGGTTTGTGCACTTGCCTGGTCATGAATGGCAACTCACAGAATTTAATCCAGGGGACTAAAATGTGTTTAAGAGCTGTGGTAGTTGTTGTGGTCCGAGGGAGTGCCTTCCAGGGCAGTGGGGCGGGTGTGGCAGCAAGGCTCTGAGTTATGCATGTTGCACATGGACACATTTTTGAGGCCAAGCTGACGGTTGGCCATGCAAAGTAGCACAGCACAGTACTTCCTAAGATCCTGGTTGTAACTGTCTGTGAACAAAAGCCGGAGGGAAGAGCCTGCTTAAACTCACTCACCTTCACCGCCAGCCTACATGCACTTGCACTTGTCTTAGAGCATGCACACATGCACTAAGAGAGAATATACTAGCGCACATACCCGTCACCAAAGCTGTGCGCAAACATAGCACGGGGTCAGCACACCACATGTGGGCCTTTGCAAAAACAAATAGTCTTCCTCAAAGGACCAGTGTCAAATAGGCATGCATGCAAAAGCACAAAAAGCACTTTGCCCCACATACATATCTGATGCGCTACAGCCAAGGTCAGTCCAAATCCTCTCCCCTTTGGTGGCCACTGAATCACCTTCAAGGATCAACAACTTTCATATGGTGCTTTGTGTGTCTCTTCCATAAACATGCGATCGTACTTGAGTTCCAGTCACTCTGACTGAGTGATAAGCTCATTGTGGATAGTCCTCAACAGTGCTGTAGCAAAAACCAGGAGCCGGGGGCGCTGTGTATACAGTCAAGTACTGGCAGTGAGGGTAAGCAGGCAGGCTCAGGAAACGATGATGAAGTGCAGCATTAGTGTGGTGATTAACTCCTTCTCCCGCTCTTCCTCCTCTCGTTCAGTCCCATTTCCTCCCACTGCGGGACGGGAAGGGAGCTTCTGATCAGTGTGTGTGAGATTTCCTTTGACACACCGTCCATCTGTGTGTGAGAGCTGGCAAGCCAGCAGGTCTTCTTCACCAACATGCTCTTGAGATCCCTCCTCAATGTCTCTCTCTATTCCAAACCTTTCCTCTCAGGCTCTCCAAATAGCACTGAAACTTTGATGAGAAAGTGCACCATTTGGCATGACATGATGTTAACATGCTATGGAGGATAAGTGTATACAAACAACAACTTGGATCTATGTAGTAAACAAATGCAATGGAATAAATCTTACATGGGACTGAAGACAATCTTGCCATCTCTGAATTCAAACTTACACACTATCTGTTTTTCCTCTGTGGTCTACAACGTACAACCTGTGAAAAGTTGTGATGCATAGTGGAGTTAGCAGAGTTATGCAATATCTGTACAGGCTAGCGTATGCTTAAAAGAAGAACACTAAGTAGAACCTCCCTGAAAGAGAGTCACGATTCTTCACAGCGCCATGTAAACAAGCTGAACTGAAAAGCAATTAGGCACCTGATTAACTCACCTACATTTCAAAAAATACATCTGAAGGAATATATAATAAAAGCATAGAAATTGCCCAAAATAATAATTTTGGAAAAATGTAAATGCTCAAATTATTATTTGTCAAGACTTGAACCAATTTTTTAAAAAGATGAACCTGCATTATTGTATTTCTCACTTGTTTAAAAAAAAAAAAAGTAAACATTTTAATCTGAATATAAAACCTAGTTGCCTGTTAACATGGACTACTTTGCAGAGACACACAGGACACCAGCGGGGGAGAGACCATTCCAGCTACTACAGCCCTTTCCAAGTAGTGATCAGAGGGCCAGGTGGCTGTAGCAAATGACCTGCACTCAGTGGTGCAGTAATATTTTCACCTCTTCACCAGTGAGGCTGTTCTGTGGTCACATAGCCTCCACTCATATCAGATTGCATCACCAGCCACCAAGCAGGGAAGTCCTATTTCTCTCACCGGTGCACAGAAAAAAAAAAAAAAAAAAAAAAAAAAGCCCAATAGAAACCCAGCATGCTAAAAACCCAGAATGAGTCAGACTCCTGTTATTAGCAAGTCCGCAGAAGCTGACTCTTCCAGATGACAGTAACTGAGGCTTATAATATTCTCCTGTGTGAACCAATTTCCCCTTCATTACCCAAAATGCTATAGTTCATCGTCAGTAAACTAGTTATTCCTTTGTGCAGACCCAGATGCATCAATGTTTGTATTCATTAGAAAACAATGTTTGCATTACTAACAGTTAATTCATTTTGTGGCAGATCCAGCCCTACTGCATACCTCAAACAATCTCATAGTTTCAGCCCTCTCCAATGAGAGTATCTTTAAACACATTACAGAGGTCACAGCTTCACTCAGGCATGGCCTTCTGGGAAGAAGGTGGTGGTATTGAACATCGTCTCATATTAGATTGAGAATAATGCCCCACAAAATGCACACAATGTGCACCTCTTGTTAAGCACTCAACAACATCCAAATGCAAATCACGGCCAAAATAAACTCCCTTTCTGTCATTCCAACATAATTCAAAACTTCTTATCATTTCAAGACTACTTCTGCTGTTTTCTGCAAAGAGGATAACACTCATGGAGGAGAGGCACTCTTTCACACAGACTGGCAGTCAACCTTAATAACAACAGCATTTGCAGTGTTTTAAAGATTTTGTAGACTTTCACCTGTTATAACCATCAGTATTAAGTGTCTTTCAGTAAAGGTGATTCTTACATTGTGATGTTTATCTCCTCTTGTCTGTATTTCTCTCCTGTGCCTTTATAAATTCTCAACAATTACATGCCAAGGCTTTTTTTTTTCCTCCAAGAGTAGAAATTACAGCTGTCTCCTCTCCTCTCTCTCATCATGGAATTGCTCATCTATTATTCAGTTTTTAATTTGGCTATTTGAGGTTTGTTCCCCTGTTTGGCGACAAGTAAGCTTCTTCCAAACAGGCACCTTTTCCATTACACTAAATCTAGCACACAGCAGACAGCATTCTGGAATTGACCATTAGAGAGGTTATTGATATATCCACCATTCCCTCTCGTCATTATCCCTCTAATTTATGCGTAATTGTATAGCAGCTTGTTGGAGTTATTCTCACCTTGGATGCAAAGAGAAAGTATCTCACTTTTTGAAACATATCCATGTTTGGATAGTTTACACAAAAACCTATCCATCAAATTTAGGAGGGGCAGTATTCAGTCAAGGCAAAGCCAAGTCCCCATTGTGGCCATTTTGTTCAAGAGCTTTTGTGTTTATGACAAAAGTTTCCAAATTGCATTCGGCATTTACCCAGGGTACTGTCGCACTTCTGGTCATCGTTACAGAGAGATAGGCCTCTCTCACTGATCTTCAGACTCCTATAATCATATGCAATTGTGGTAAAGTGAAAAGAAAGACATGCCTCTTTACTGGGATCTATGGCTCATTGTATCTTATGTGTCACACGAGCCAAGGATCAATAGCACTCAATAGTCTATTAATAGGCAAGTCTTGGCTCTGTTCAGACTATAGCCTGTCCACCAGACCAGGCCATGAAAAGAAGAGGGTGCAATAGAAACCAATCCTCGCCTTTCTGTTAACAGTGAAAGCCTCTTAATCATCTCAGTTTCCCATTGACTTACCCCTCTGTGCTTCTCTCCCTCTCACCGAAGGCCCATCTTAGAGGGGATAGTTAACAAACCCCCACCTCCCCTCCTTGCCACAAAGAAGATGACTCTGTCTATTGAGGAGTGTGGAAGTGAGGTCAGGAAGGTTTTCTTCAGTTGCACTGCAATATAATTCCAGTCTGGACTGATGTGTTTGGGTAATAGCGCAAAATGTCTTATGCACAGTTATATCTGTGTAAAAACGTTACATTAGCACAGCATCTTAATCATTCAAATTAAAATTCAGTACTTTTTTTTTTTTGATAACAAAGACCCTTCTCCCCATTCAGCTCTGATGATAGTAAGCTGCCCTGTAACAGGAGTTATTACTGATAGGCACTTGGACAAGTACAAGAGCATCTTCATCTTAAGTTTAAGTGATCTGCCTAATAGACCATAGTATGTAGTTATCTGATAGAGACAGTCACAAAAATCAAACTCCAGTTGCTCACTCATGCAGACAATCAAAGGACACCTGAGTAATATAAAACAAATATTGCTATTGATCTGCAGTCTTTTATTTCCTCCCACCTCTAATAATGTTGAAAACCAAATAAAGCTTCAGGCCTGCCAGTATTTACAATCTTGCCCAGATTACCGCATCAATTCTGGTTGAAGAAGAGCTATTGATAAATTCCTTTGTGTTTGTTTAGGCACGTTATTTTGTCAAGTGCCTAAATACTGAACTCAGTTTAAAGAAGTGTTTGTTATTTCCTATCATTTAATTCACAGAAAATAAATCCACTGTATAGACCCCCCCGTTGATTTCATGCCAGTAGTATTGCCATATGTGCTGTATGTGCTCTGATAATAGTACAGTGATAATGCTAAGCAAAATAATAAGCATGTCACTCATGCTTGTTGCTTGCTACATTAGCTAGCCAGCTAACCACGTAGCTACATTCATAGCCTGTCAGTTGACTGGAAGCTAATGTGTGAGCATCTTCGCCCATTCTGCCTATACATTATAACATTGATAGAGTGTAACTAATGGCAAAAGTTCAAATTAAAAAGTTGGGTTTTCCACCAGATACCCTGAAAGTTTCCACTGAACGTTTAATAGCAGAAATGCTGTACATCTCTTGACTTGGAAGCAGTGAACCCTGAGTTACTATTTGTGATTGTTATATATTCACAACAAAATATTGCTAGAGATGACATGTTTTGATTAGCAAGAAAAAGCATTTCTGATTGGAGTTCAATCCATTGAGATCATGGTTCGTAACAAAGCTGTAGCATGAATTTCATAGCTAGCTTGATAGAGTAGAGAATAAGTGGCTTAGCAGAGAGGACATCAGACGTTTTGCCTGTGAGTGAAGTCATCATTAGTGATGATTAAGCAATTTAGTATAGAACATAGAATATACAGAATATATCGATATCAGAATTTTGTACTCCCTAAAATCGGTATTGGCATTGGCCTCAGAAATCCAGTATCGGTTGGGCTCTAGTTTGATGGAAAGAATGTGAGGGCAGAGGGAGGGAGGAAGTCACTCCATAGGGTGATCTGATATTCTTCTTTCTCACCCCCCTGGTTCTTCAGCCACTTTGGGCTCAGCCAGTAGGGGATGTAACTAGGAAGGGGACGTGGTCAGCATCACGTTATCTCCCCTCAGTAGCTGAGCACCGCCCCCCTTTTGCGGGACGGGGGCTGTCACATTCGTCTTTGTCATGGCGCGACGTGCCACCCATTCATCAGGCCTGCCAGCAATGGCATCCCTTTCCTCTGTGTGCCCGGAGACTGGGCACGTCTGGGCCCGACTGCATTTCAGATACACACAGAGAGCAACACACAGACACTCTGATGGATTCATTTATTAGGCCTTTCATTACCCAGGGGGCCAATAGTGAATCGCAATGCACTGAATGCCACAGCAATGCACAGCTATGTTGTTGCCCTCTAAGCCTACTGCTATCATGGACAGGCTTTGGGAGACGGAGTAATCTTCTGGACGGTGTCTCATTAGGCACTGGAAACCATTTGGATGACCAAATTAAATGAGTAATCCCACATATAAAACATAGACACAAAAGATAATTTGTTCATGTTCCTCTCTATCTGCACTGCAACAGACCTTAAAGATCATGACCCTACCTATCCTCTGCCTGACCCAGCCCATGATTCTGCTCACATTTTATCTGACTACAGGCCAGGCAGGTGACTGCTCCTTATGTTTTACTAGGTGGCTCAGTTTTTACAATTGCCATGGCTTTATGAACCTTGTTTTAAAAAGCCAACTCAGAATCAGTTCTTTTGTGCGTGACAGCCTGCAGATTCCAAAGCAATTGAGGAGAATTCAACCACTGGGTATATGTGTGAGGATAGAGCTCAATACTGCCTGCAAAACTTAGTATTATTGATTGCCCAGGATAGTAAATTCAATATAGTCTAAAGATGTTAGAATTGTGGATCTACAAGCCAAGCAATTCAATAGTGTTCATCCCATGCAATGGTGAGGATCTGGGCCCTGTCTGATTCAATCCCAGAAGCCGTGGAGAAGGCTAGCAGGGATGGAAGAGCCAACAAATGCAATACACTGCAGCTTCAAAGAGAATCTTTGGAGTCAACAAATTTAATAGAGCCACATTATCCCCTCATATGTTCGAGCAACTAGATTTAGAGTGTGGTGGTTCCCCCTGTGAAGCTTCTAGGAGCTGGGGAGTTTATCCTAAATAAACTGTTGTCTTTATTGCATCTTTCTCCAAGTCCAAGCCAAGCCCTGGTTTAATTATGACAAATCCACTGCATGTGTTCACCACGTTTGCCAGTAATGAAGGACGCTTAAAAGAAAATTACTCAAAGCAACTTCTGTCAACAATGGCAGAGGGGAGACATCAATACCTTCCTTTAAAATATTTACGTTTTACTCTGGGTGTAAACACTAAACACCTTGTTACTGATTTTACTCAGGGGGCAATAGGCAGATGGGTACAAGGGTACAGAGAGATGCTCATTTGAGCACCTCAGTTAAAATTCAAAATCGTCTAATCCTGCGAGACCATGTAAAACTCAGACACAGGCACAATAAAGACAAGACTCTCATGTCACCCGGACATTAACAATCAAGGCTAAATTATATGTGGCATAAATTAGCCACAGATAACACAAACTAGCGCACGGGGGATGGAGGAAGGATATGATGTACACCACTCAAGAGGATACGATACATTTCTTTTCAATTAAGAGTTTGAACAACGTCAAAGCCTAGCTTTAATATTACCCATAATAAAAGAACTCATTTGAATAACTGCTGCATTTTTTCAAGATATTAGGATGAGAAATCACTTGTTAAAAATGAGGAGAAGAAAGGGAACAAGATAAGCATTTCTAATTGCTGCCATGTTTGTTTCCTAGTATGTGACCCACAACACTAAAATTATGTCAGTTGAAAACAAAGAAGGAAACTGGAAAGGCATTAAAGTGTGTGCTAGGAGGAGGCAGAGGCATGCTAGGAATGCTCAAATAAAAATTTAGCTGTGAGGAACTCTGAATAACACAGGCACTGGTTGTAATCCCAACACTATGCTGCACTGTCAAGCAGCTAATAAAAATAGGCTGGTGGCAGATCAAGTCTGTGATTCAAATACATTCAAAGCCTTTCTTAACTGAACTGAAAAAATCCCATTCTGGCTCATTTTCAGACTATTTTTCTCTTCTTTTTCATTCTCCCTTTCTGCCTCCTCATTGTTCTCTAGGTCTCTCTCCCCTCTCTCACTCCTGCTTCCTATCTCCCCTCTCACAGTATCATTGCTAAATCTATTTGGAGCCGCCGCTGGGAGCAATTGAGTAGACATGGGTTTGTGCACATTTTGAAAACTGTGTCTGTCATAAAAACACTAAGGTTCAGCACAAAGAACCGGTTAAATATCCATGTGTTTGGCCACTAGTAGCCTGCAGGTGTCCTCAGCTAGGGCAACTGTTGTCTTGGAACAACATCAGAGCAGCACACCCTCTGTACTGTAGCTTTGTTTTAGCAATGCGTGTACTGCAAAAAATCAATTCTCTGTCTATTCGGGGCTGCTATGCGTACTACACAGGTTACTACACAACTTGACCATACTGAGAGCGAGCTAGGATGACCAGCATCTACAAATGTACTGTTATCACAATAACAATACCTCAGAACCAACAATGGTACAGCTGTGCCTAGAGAGACATCACACTCTCTCCTTTTGACGAATCAAGTCGTGGGGATGGCACCATGTGACAGCGCTGCTTCCATTTGTCGGAGTGAGATAATATGACTTCAGCTAAAGCGCTCTGAACCTCAAAGCGCACGTTCATCTCCATGACTTTGAATTCATTACCCATCAAAGATAAGTCTCCTTTTCACACGCAGAGCTCTATTTGTCAGTGTCACCACACAAAGGAGAGGGGCAACTTATTCATGCCAAACATGCCTCAAGTTTCAACTTTTGGTTGCCCCTTTGAGCACTGTTTTTTAATTAAAAGAGATTCCCTTTCTTCTCTTTTTTTCAGCAGGAATGTCTCTTTGATACAACTTTCCTCAGCTTGAAATAGTCACGATAACATATCTTTCAATTACAGCTTTATTATGACTACCATCCAGTTGCCATTCAACTCCTCTCTCCTCCTCAAGCCAATGCATACCTACAAAGACGAAAAGTGACACATGGGTCTGCATAGAAACAGCTCTGATTTTTACCCATCACACACTGGTAGGAGCGGTGGACCAGTGGCTTTTATCTGCAAGCTGAGGGAACACGCAGCGCCTGTAGACAAGCTGTGGGGCGGTGGTGGGTTGGGGAGGGGCCGTTGATGAGTGGAATGGGGCACAATGTGAGGGGATGGAGCTGACCCAACTCCCTTCATCCCATACCTCGGCTGCTTCCTTCTTCACATTGACAGGCGGGTAGATTGAGGGCTAAGATTAGCAGCCACTTTCTCACAGAAGGCCAGGGAGATACAGTATTGAGAATGAATGGCCACATCATGTTGTCAATGTTGTAACCTTGGCAACAGACGGAGTACTATTTTAGTCCCCCCACTGGCCACCAGGAAAGTTGACATGACGAACTGAATCTTCTCTGCTTATAGCCAGTATTGTTCACACACACATACCAAACATACAAAAAGGTGTACATACTGTGCCTAAGATCCTTTTCACATATCTTCAGTTATCAAGCTCTCAAGCAATAGTTAAGTACATTTACATTTCAGGCATGTCAGCAGATATGGTCAGGCAGGGGTGCAGAGGTCAGAGAAGGAGTCCCAAAGTGGGCACGAAGTGAAATCAACTGATGGACATTTCATTCATATAATTACAGCCTAGCTTCATGTTTACACAGGCAGCAGCCTCTGTGTTAGTTGCTTGAAGCCATGGTGGCTGGTTGTTTACTGGCTAATGCGTGCTTGTCAGCAATCAAACCACTGGAAAAAGACAAACCAAATCCAGTAAACACAAACTACACAAAACTTAGAATATCAAAAAAGAACATCTCAGGTGATGGCTGTCAACCTGTTCTCCACATCACTGTCAGTTTAATAAAATGTTTTCATCACTTTGAACATGGGTGGGATGTAACGCGTCACATTGGTTATCATCCTGTTTACTTGCAAATCCAGAAACAGTGCTCAATGAATAACAACATGCCGGGACAGACCAGCCTTTGATGTCATACATGCTGGCAATTTGGCAATCAGCTAAAGGCCACATTTGCAATGAAAAAATGTTCAGAAATACTGTAAAACGAATGTGCTTTTAAAATATTTTGAATTATCGACTCACTTCCCACTATAACATAGGCCTGAACAACCTAAACATGGCAGGTTGTGCAGGCTCTCCTCGTCAAGGGCAAACTGACATAATCAGTTTGTATTGTATGAAATAATTCCCAATTTGCTTTTTTCCCTGTGATTATTTTGCAAGCAGAGTGAAGTCAAAGCGCTATATTAAAATCTAATCTTCAAACACCAACCTGGCTTCGACTGATCAGCCATGGGCTATTCATCACTGCCATTACCTCACCACACATTTTTATCCTCCTCCTCCACTGCTGCTGGCCAGCTCTCCTCCCTCTCTTTCTCCATCTGACTGACCTCACCTCTCTCCCTCCATTCTGACTCCCTCCTTTGATTTACAGCCTCCCGTTCAGCCCCTTTCTTGCTCTTTTCCTTGCACCTTTCCTCAGTTCATTCATTATTTCCTTCCACCCAGTCCCTATTTTTTCCATCTCCATCTGAGAGTGCATTCATCCTGCCCTCGTCTTTTTTCGATTAACTCTTTGCCATTGTTATTCCGCTTCATGCATATGGGCCTAACAGTTGTCTTGTGCATTGTTACAGAGGTCTTGAGGCTTCTCATTCATAGTCTTTGGGAGGCTGTTGTGATACAGACATGGTTCCTAGCAGAACAGCATGTTTGGGGCTAAAGGGGTCATATAAAATTGATTCCCACTGGATTTATGATTTACACAGAGTTATTACAGCAAAGTACACTCAACTGCCCGTTTATTAGGTAAACCTGGCTAAAACTGATGCAGTCTAATACAACAGTCCTACAATGAATCCTGCCTTCATGAAGGTTATAATGTTCAGTTTTTGTTGCAACGGTTTTAGAGAGGTGTTGATTGAGCGGTATGGTTATTTTGGAGGCTGCAGTCTGTGGTGCTGTTGAATTGTATTGTGTTATAATAACGGGTGTCACTTCTATTTGGTGCATCCCATTCCTATCAATAAGGGTAGGCACCACAAACTCCAACCATCCTTTTGCATTTGCATTTAACATTGTTCTATATTAGTCTTGGTTTACTAAACCTATTTGAAACTTAGCAACTAATATACATTTGATTTTCGACAATAGGGACCTGGTAGATAATGAAGCCGCTGAGGCTCAACATAAGTGCAAACCGTGTGTTTTGCTGGTCCAACAGTTAACATCTACATTTTGGCAGAACCTTACAGTAAAAAAATGCTTTTGAAACACTCAGCAGGTTTTATCAGTACAAATAACTGAGAATTGTTGGCAGAGCATTGAAACTAAACCTTATCTACAGAAAGTATTACTAAGTAGGAACAGGGACGCTGGGAAAAATACTAGACCTTTAACTGAACCTTGTGTTGCAGGTAAACTGTTCTCTCCAGGGGATACCAAAATTACAAATCTATTTAAACAGAGTTAGCAGCACAGTTTGGGTTATGGATTGTAAAAAGTGGCATATGATTTTGTTATAATGGAAATTTTAGAGAGTCGTGAAATCCTCCAGAAATATCATCCATGCCCTTATACATCCAGACCAAATATTGGCTACACTGGAAACTGTCACATATTGTTTGTTAACTCTGTCTTACTGGCTGCAGTTTAGATTAAACGTATGGCCGTACACAGAGGCAGTTTTGTTTTTCCTGTATGGAAGGCTCTTTAAGAACGCCTCTCTCCTCTTACTCTCCTGTGCTTTGTTCTTCTAATTTTGCCCGGTCCTTGTGCACAACCCCAGCAGGGGGTCCCACTTTTTGCCTTTCTGAAAAAGTAAAAATAGCACCACTTCAGGGCAGTTTAGCCCCAAGTGTTTTTCCTTTCCTTTCTGCCAGCAACTGGAAATGCTCAGAGACAGGCTGACTGCTGAATCTGGAGGATTAGGAAGACAGCTCTTTGATCAGCAATGGGTGAGCTCTGAGATCTCTTTCAGTCTCTCTCTCTCTCTTTCCCCCATATTCCTCTCTGTTTCCCCTGTTCCAATCTCTCCTCCCCTCTTTACCTCTCCCTCTGTCTTTTTCTATCAATCCTACTCATCCTCTTTCATTTTTCTTCCTCTCACGTTCCTTGTAAACTGCCCGAACTTTGGTCATTCCTGCTGGCATCCCAGGGCTCCAAGACAGAAGGTGGCAGTGTTACACAATCAAGACAAATGAGTGCACTGAGGATGGCATCACAGGAGAGTAAGCACTGGTGTGAGGGAAGTTGGGTATAAGGACAGCATATGAACTACACGTTTATGTACAGATGACATGGGGAATAAGTAATCCGTGGCCCCTTCTGGCCTGACTCAGCAGTCGTGTCTCTGTCTCAACCACCAGAGATAAGTCTAATGGAATTGCAGCATTGGAAGCGCTGCATCGCCACGGTTGGGTAAAACTCATAATACGCCTCTTTCTGTTATGACGCAGATTTGTTTGCTGTTTCAGCCTACCAAGGGGCATGTGTTGTAGGCAGCTACTTTTCTTTTCATACACTTTAGCAAAGTGTGGGAGGGGTTCTGAGCATAGCAGAGGTGGATGCTGGGACGAGGTGCAGCGATTCCTTTATCAAACCTTTTTTTTTTGATTTGTCTAGTGGATGAAGTGTGGGAATTACTATCCACTGCTATGTAATGGCAGAGAGCTATGAGCAGTTACACAGACAGCAGCACATCTGTGTGCCGATGAAATATTCAGCAGTAAGACAGCTCTCCGGAGGACAGCAAGCTACAACTCCTCCACACCTCTTCCACCAATGTTAATGATTCATCAATAACTCTTCCCTCCTGCAGACTGCATGGGATGCTGGGCGCACCTCATTAAAAACACCTGCCCAACATTGGGAGGAACCTAACATCAAAATAGATCTATCCAAAATATGGGAGTCGGTGGAGGTTGGCTGGTCTTGCCCAAGCGGCAGCTTTATCTCCAGAGATATAGAAGTTTAGCAGCCCCCAGCACCTAACCGCCCACTATCCCATTCCATCCACAAACACAGTCCAAAGTGATGCACAGTACGAGTAACAGCCACAGTACACAGTATGATGCCACCTATATAGTACGCTCCATACAGTTCTTTGAGGCTGCTTTGAGTATGCTGACTCAAAAATGGCCAGAGAGATGGTGAGCCTTGGCAAGGTACAGAAGAGCTCTCTTATCTCAAGACAAATAACTCCACTGCACTTCTAGCAAAGTTATGTTTTACCATGCAGATGTATTGTTTAAATAAATTGTGTTGGCAGCTGACTATAGAAACATTTAGTTTGGAGGTTTCATTCCCAGAGAATGTATAATTACTCGCTCAACTGGACCATAGCACAATGATTACACCAATATCTCAGGTAATGGTCCAAGAATCCTCCCAATTTCCATTTCAAAACTAAGCTGCAAATGTATGGTAAAAGTAACTCCCTTACAAATGACAAGAACATCCCCTCTGCATAGGGGGTGGGTTTAGGGCAGAAAGGTGTTTGAGGGAGGTGATGGAAGTAAGGAGGTAGGTGGTCTACTGTGAGTGTAAATGTTTAAACTATAAAAGCAGTGGGTCGATTGGTAGCGAGAACAAAGGGAGGGGCAAGCACAAAAAGTTCATAACCATAGAGGAAGCCTATTAACCTTGGTTGGTACTTTAAATGTCATTATTTTTAGCTGACACAACAAAAAGGCCTGCGAGAGCTGTTCTCTTAGCGATGCGCCATGTAAATCACTTTCGCAAAAAGGAAATTACTTCCCGGGGCCCAATGTTATTAATCTAAATTCTCTGGTTAGTCGAATTGTTGCACATAATAAATATGGAGCAGCTCGTGATGCTTATCTGCTGTGACATCCCATTCTCGCCAAAACATTTTTTTCCCTCATTTTCTCTTTATTCATGTCTCGATGGCGTTCTTGAAAGAGACAGCTCTACTAAACAGCACTAACACTGTAGGAGTGAGGCGGGTGGGGGGGCTTGTAGAAGCGGAGGGGACAGGGCTGGGAAGACACTCTCTCTCACTCATAGTCATCTTCAAATCTCTTGCTTCTATGATGCCTGCCTTGGCCGGCTTCTCTCTCTTGCATGTCTTCATCTATTCTCTGTCTTGGATTGTCTAGCTTGATGACACACACACACACACACACACACACACACACACACACACACACACACACACACACACACACACACACACACACACACACACACACACACACACACACACACACACACACACACACAAACATTTGAGCTCCTCTACCCCCTAGCTGGCAGCTGCAGATCTGGTTGCCAATATAGAGCGGACCAGATAACTCACTATGCTGTCATATTAGAATAAGCAGTCTTGACAGAGAGATCATTTGCATGCAACACATCACCAAATACCAAGTCGTCTCCTGTTTTGCACAGGGGCCATACCGTCAGCCTGGAGACAGCGAGACACAGAGACACAGAGGGAGGCAGAAAAAAGGGGGGAAAGGTGACACAGAGAGAATCACATACACAAACAGAACAGAAAAATCCCATACACAAACACAGAACACTGCTGTAATTATCATGCTGGAAAATAAAAATCATCTCCACAAAACAGTGCAGCCAACCCTTTGCGATAGTGTCTCAGTGCATGGTAAGACTGTTGTTTCTGCTCCATGGTGAATCACCGGCTTGTGGACTGGTGGGAAGGTGGCTGGTACTCTAGTTGGGGGTCCTTTTGGCTGTCTCGATGATGTGTATGTGTGTGTAAATGCATGAGTGCGTGTGTGCATGTATGTCCTGATTATGCAGGTATAATTGTGGGGAGGTGGGGAAAGCAGAGCCTCAAGGTCAGGGTGATATGGCTCATCAGTTCTAGCCTCTATCACTTTAATTAACTCCGCCGAGGGGCTTAGGAAAAGGCCCTTGTTAAAAATTCACCACAATGGAGCCGACAACCATTGTACGAGAGGGAAGGGCAACATGCAGGTTGCTAAAAATAACTCCCCTAAGCACAGCACATGACTACTAAGACGGGCCATTATGTAATTTCACTGGCTAGGAAACTAGACCAAGTTCAGTCCATGATAACTTTTGTGTTACTTCTGCCCACATCTACAGGTAAAAAAAAAAAAAAAAAGGGAAAAACAACACAAAAATACTGCTTTCTAACCCCAAAATTGTGATTGATTCCTGTAGGTCTATATAAAACAAGTCAAGGGCAGAGCTGTGCTATATTCATGAGATTCCTCTGACATGCGGGAGTAGACACAGGATACAGCACTGTATGCTCCACAACGTGTGGAGGACTTTTGGAATCTAGTAATGTGACATGAAGCGTAAAGCTGCCTCCGCACAGCTGCCTTGGAGGGGCCTTACCCTGTGGAGAGACGGACAGGATGCCGTGGATGTTTGGCCAGAACACAGACAGGTATGGAGGGAAAAGAGGACTGTGTGACACGAAAAGCACCAAAGACTACAAACATGTTTTGGATGCCTGTGACATGGGTTGTGGGGTTTGTCTTGAACCTTCCCTTTATACAAGTCCCATAAACGCCCTGAAAACCTATGAATCATCTTAATACTATAGGCGATAGGGTCCTAGAGTAACAAACAATTACCTGGAAAGTATTACAGAACAATACTGGTTATTACACGTAAGATTTCTGTATTTGTATTTTATGTGCGCTCTTCTCACTTTTTTCAAATGGAGCTGTGTTGAAAAGAGGCAATGTCACGTATTTCCTTGCATCAATCACGTTGTGACATTGTGATTTGCTTATGTTGCCACAGAAACACAACGGTCAGTCAAATCTGATCAAACTATACCTCCAAACTCCTGATAAATCAGATGAGCTTTTCTTTAGTTTTTGTGTCGAATCATTTATAACTGAGGCTGATTTTTTTAAACTTTGATTGGTGCTTATTTACTTACTATATTTACTTATATTCAGTGTTATAGAGAAATAAATAAAAAATATTGTTAACCAGGTCCTTAGGTGCTTTGACAGAGGCCCTATAGTTTTTGCATCATATGTTGCAGCATGAATATGTAAAAAGCTGCAAGCAGTTACTATGTCTGCAGCTTTGTTATATTACACTATATTGTACTACATCTTCCATTTGTTGATTATGATTAGGAGTAACTGGGACGGACATAAACTGTACTGGATTTTAGAGCTTCAGGTCCCCAGTAGTAAAGAATAAAAAGAGCTGTATCTGTTAGTCACCAGGGCAAGTCAGTCCAGTCAGTCCAAAAAGAATAAAAACAGTCAAAATCCCATGTGTATGCATCCAAACACAGATAAACAAATATTACACAAGACAGGCACCACTATTTGCTGTGTCATGCAATTAACCACTGAAGTGACTTTAACCGTGATCACTAGTAAGGCAATCTAATGGACGGCAGCATAGATGTCAGGAAACAACCACAACTGTTGTTTTATTAGGCCATTATGGGGCAGTTTCCACAATGAGACGTGTTGCTGAGGGTGGTAAAGGACAGATCTGTATCATGTTGTTTGTGGATCAATTTGAGAACTTTAATTAGCCAGGGGGTCAGGCCAGCCAGTGCAGCAGGCCCAGGTAAAGCTCATCAGTGAGGGGGCTTACAGGTGCCTTCGGCCCTAATCTCCCCGCCCATCTCGCTGAAATTAAAGCGGCAAATGGGAAATTGATTTCTAGCCCCCCTGTCCATGGCAATATCTCCTTTTGTCTTAAGGACATTAGGTAGGCTTGCACTTGCCTTAGCTGTTCTTTAAAACGCTCATTATTGATACGGAGGGCTGGGCTGGCAGACAGCCAGTGCAACCGTGAAGAGGATGAAGAGGAGAGGAGCTCTCTGAGCTGTTGGCTTTTTCATGGCAACAGGTCATTCTTGCAACGATCCTCAAAACAAGCTGAGTGGAGAGAACAACTTTGACCTCTCTACTCTACCAACAACCTGAGCTGCTGCTGACATGGCATCTACCTCAAGACTGGGGAGATTAGACCACTCTGCGAAAGCTGGGCTCTACTCTTCAAATAGAACCTCTCAATATCGTCCAGCTGATCAGGTAAATCAACTATGTTAGTACTGAGCTTAAGGAAAAAGCCCCAGACGCTTTCCAACTTGAAGGAGCACAAAGCTCTCCAACTCCAACCCATGGAGAGAGCAGAATGATTTAGAAAAAAACAGGAGTGAGTCAGCAGAATCTTCGAACCGACAGGCTCGAGAAGCCGTGGCTACTGATATCACATAGAATCAAATGGAGTCTAATTCATTTCCCTCCCTGCATGTCACTTCCCTCAGATCGCAGTTTCTGTTGTACCGTGTTGATGTTTTCCACTTTATGGCAGGATGCTATTTGTCATTCTAATGAACTTCTCTGTGGGAAAAAAAGATCCCAGGGAACATTTCTCAAGATGTCGGGGAGCAGAGAATGTAAAGTGTGCAACACAGTTAATTCAAGTGGGCCTGCCTTGCAGGCAAGAGGCTTGCCTGTGTATCAGTTCTTAACGGGGACAATTCATGCCAAATTAAGGAAGGGAATAGAGAATAAGTCCAGAATACTGTGTTGGAGAGCATGTTCTTTTCATTTGGGAAAGTCTGACAGACAGCACTGACAGCACAGGTGCCTGGTATTAATCAGGCTTGGTTTATCTAGGGAACAGGTATACAATGTGTACCTTTATATATTATGTAGCATGGAACAATATCATAGGCCTACTGCCCTATCATTCAAAAGCCAAAGACACCCAAAGGGCCCACGGCTGCTGCTGCCGTGAGACCGGTACAGAGTATGTTCTTCACCGAAAGCAGGGAAGAAGGAGCTAGCTGGTCTGTTGTGTGCACGTGATAAATCTGCTGGTATTCCAGGGCTCTTTTCTCATTTGTTAAGCAGCCATGTGTGAAAATGTTAATGAAGGCCCATATAATCTAGGAAATTCTCACCATTAGAATTTCCTTCACGTAGCCAGGCTTTCTGCTTACACACCGACTATTGTGTGCATCAATCCTTCCACTGTCGTACTAATAATAGACCTAATTGCCTAAGTCAGCCCACTAGCTTTCTCTGCCCCTCTATGCATCTCAAAAAGGAGTAGAGGAGTGTCTTATGCCAAGCCCATGGCACAGAACAAGGACTAAATCAGGCTATATATAACAAACAGACACAAATACCAGTAGCACTCTGCATGGTGTCCATCATCTACCTAGCCTCCATCATCTTATCTCATGAAATATTAAGCATCCAGATGCCAAAATATTTGCCAGGGTTCAGCCAGGCTGTGCAACATTTTTTTTCTTCCCTCCGGCTCATCCATTATAAATAGGATGGAATAAAACTAGACTTCATGACACGATGTCTCCCCCTGACCTCAAAGACGTACCCTGTTTGCAGTGGTTGTTTTGTTGGGGACAAGTCTTTGTGAGAGATTAACAATATCTTTCTAAATAATATCTGGCTATTATTTTACTTCACCCTGTCCTAGTACACATAATGTGAAAATATGTAGATCCCTTTTGAATTTCCTGCTTGAATTAGCATTCAATGAATCTGAGTGCCTTTTCCCCCTCTTTGCTCAGAGAAGCAGAATTGCGTAATTACTCTAAAAGGAGAGGGAGAGGTGAAGGTTTGGCAGTCTTAATCTCTCAGAGTAGAGCCTCTTTAAGGGAGTGGTGACTGCAGGGCAAAACATCCATAAACCTGCAGGGAACAGCTAACGCATCAGAGCATGCTTGCACTACAGCACGGCAGCAAACATAGGCAAAAACAATAAATGCATCCAGTATTTCCAAAGCCGTGGTCA
Source organism: Xiphias gladius (assembly GCF_016859285.1). Taxonomy (NCBI): domain Eukaryota; kingdom Metazoa; phylum Chordata; class Actinopteri; order Istiophoriformes; family Xiphiidae; genus Xiphias; species Xiphias gladius. The sequence goes on along the minus strand of NC_053417.1, from coordinate 22,648,491 downwards.
GGGTAGAAAAGCAAGACTTGGCAACTATTTTTGAGCCCATCTGCATAAGATTAACATTTAAAAGATGCCCTGCACTCTAAAAGTCTTGAGGGACAGGTGCATATAAAAAGCCACTCTCAGGACAAAAAAAAATGAAAAGAAAATGTCCTGAACACTATACAAAGCTCTAGAAAATGAAATACTCCTCCTTAAATGTAGGAGCTCACTTAATTAGTAAGCATCAATAGTTTATACAGCAATTGAAGTATTCAAAACAAATGCCCATTCTAGTGTGTAATAAAAGATAGATCTGTTCAAATAGTCTCCAGTGTTTTTGTTTTCCATGTACTATGAGAAGAGAATCTGAATATCTGAATAAAAACGTCAACTAGGGATCAGATGATAAGATATGCCAGTGTTTATTAAAAAATGATTTAATCATGTTAAAGTTTTATGAGAAAGAAGAAATAGTCACTGAAAAATTCTTATCTTTTTATTTTGTATTTTTCATTAGTAGATCTGGCTATCTTTTATTCAGGGCTGGCTCAAACAAATTCTCTATCGATTGCTTAGGATAACCTTGTTAAAACCTGTTTTTTATACCGTCCGTCCTCTCTTTTAAATTCTTTGTACAGTGGGAGATTCTACTCAGTCTGTGCAATTGGCTCTAACGTAAACCTTTCTAAGAGGTCAAGGAAAGCTCAAAACTGAGGCCTAACAAAAGTTATGTCACAGTATGTGCTAGCTCCTTCTTCCCTTCTGGGACATCATACTGTCATTGAGCCCACCCACATACACAGGAACTTAACCTTCTTTTTGCTATGTTTCAGTGTGAACTTCAAGTTGCTGTCAAAATCAGGGTAGTGAAACCACTTCAGTGTATTCTGAAGCCATACATATTACAACCCATTACAATTCAGATGAACTTATTTTAAGGAACAAGATAACCCGGGAAATGAGTCATATTTTTGTATATTTCTTTTGTTTATTTAAGACTGATCTACTGAAGTCCAGTTATCACTGACGTGATATTTATAGATTCATTTTTTATTCTGGACAATTTATATAATCCTACAAATACAGGTATGTAATATAATTTTCAGTAACTTTAATGGGGTTGATATGTTGCTGCCTACTGATCGAGTGACCTCTGGTATTTAAGGGAAGGCTAATCATTTGGTTTGTAGACCTGAGGAAAATGTTTTCCTTTAACTCATAAAATGTTCTAGGTGTGAGCTTCAGAGAGCGTGCGGGACCTTTTCCAATCTTTTGATCTTCAGCCAAACACAACCATCACAGGAAAAGTTGCTTGTACTGCATTGGATGTTTAGAATGTGTGAGTGTTCAGGCACACGTACACACACCAGACTTCAATTTAAATTTCTCTTCTCCTTCTCTCTCTCTCTCTCTCTCTCACACAAACACGCGCAACCGCGTGCACACGCACACACACACACACACACACACACACACACACACACACTTTCTTACCCTCTAGGCTCATTTTAAATTTTTGGAAAGGAGACTCCCACTGTAGCCACAGATAGAGGAGCAGGTGTGCTAACCCCAGGGTCCGGAAGCCTTCCAATTAAGACACATAGAACCAAAAACATTCCTCCACACTGACCTCGCCAGCAAACATGAATTACATTCACTTGGATGGAAACACGCCGACTGCCTGTTTCTCTGAGCCGTCCCTCCTGCTGCTCTACCCAGCCTAGTTTTAAATCTATTTACATGAGCTGTAATAGCCCAGCTTCATCTAGGTCCAGCTGCTTAGTGACAAAGATGTACAGTTTCGTTAGCAAATTACACTATGTACTGAGTTTGTATACTGTGTGTGTTTCAGCTCTCTGGATGTCCCTATTTGTCCTGGTTTGTGTTTTTACAAGTGTACATGTACTTCAAATGTGATTCTCACTATCCCCCTCAAAGACTACGTTTACTGTTTCATTTCAGGCTCTCTGGTTCATGCTGCCTTCTTAAAAATGGAGGTGAAAGTTGAGTACCTGCTGAGCTAAGATACATTTGCTGCTTTCGTGGTGCTGATCCAAATTCATGCTTCACTGAACACATCCCATCCAACCATATTTATTAGCTGCCATCTACATCATTCATAACTATTCAACAAAATAAAATGTACAATCATGTACACAAATGGAGAATATCAGGACAGGAGGAGCCACTGTGAGCTGTGTCGATTGTGAAGGAAGGACATTTGAAAACCATTGTAAAAGGGAATTGAACTTTATACCCATTTTTGCAGGTTGACCATTAACACCAACCATATCAAAGTCATTTGTCTCAGGACTTGTTGAACATCTCCAAAATGCTCTTTTGTCTGTTCTTGCGTGACACTGTTTTCTGAAAGGTTAATTGCTTCTCGTACTAATAAAAGGACAGATTCAAGGCTGTGATTGACATAAATAGAGGTGCTCTCCCTCCACGCTGAGGTTTTCCACTACGTCCATCCTTGCAGCCAGGTCAGTTTCAGAAAATTGTGATTTATTATTAATGACATTCAGTGCACTTCCTGTGACATTCCTTTTATTGGGTCTTGTGCCTTTATGTGGCCCATCTAAGAGAGACGCTTGTCTGCCCATGGCCAGCTTTATGGCCTAAGAGGGAATAAATTTTCCTATGTCAAAGCCACAGCCAACAACGGCTTATTTGATGCTAAAGATCAAATGATTCATCCTATGATTGTGCATGAGAATTTACATTTAAGCGACAACAATACAAACAGCAGTGCAATACGTAAATCTTTTGCCTCTCCATGTGGTGATTACTCTCTGTCCGCATGGTATTGAACTTTACACACAGTCAGGGTAAGAAAGTTGACATAAGCCCCCTTTTAAACAAAGATCCTGCTTATTATGCTGGCTTTGCTTGTTTACCCTGAACCAAACAAAGCCGTCATAATGCCGCTCCAGTGTGTGCTTTTAGATAGCATGCTGCCGTTCCGGAATCAGAGGCATGACATGTAAAACAACAGCGCCCGGCGTCTGTCCTGCCGTGCCGGCTCTCCCTTTTACACAGACATCAATTCAGCTCCCCGACTACCTCCGCTGCCGACTTATTGACAGAACAACAATGACCCCCGCCCCCATTCCGTGTTTGCGCCTTTTTATACAGAATGGCAAGGCAGAATAAAAGCGCAACATTCCCACCTTGAACGGACTCTATAAAAGGGGCTATAGACATTTGCTTACATGACCTGTTGCGGAGAGAAAGCAAAGAATAGATTGGGCACATGAAAGTTTAATAAACAGGAACAAAAAAGCAGAACGAGAATGGCTCAGGAAAACTTCACCAGCGGTTGTGGCCAAATGCTGTTTTGTATTCACTCCTCAGTCCACAAATTCTCCCCAAGCAGCTTTGGGGTTGAGAGAATTTGAAAGTTTAGGAGAAGTATGCCCGTTTCCTAGTGCTGTAGAGGTGTGTATGGAAAGTGTGCTGGAGAAGCTGAACCTCCAATGGCTCAGCAGGTTTTTTGTAGACAACCTTGGAAGCATGTGCCAGGCATGAAGGTCAGAATGTCTCCTCATCAGCCCTTTTGTGCGGGCCTCACAGCACACAAAGCAGCTGGAGGCTGGAGGCCTGGGGTGCGGGGCGACCCGTCATTGACCACCACTCCCTGCCTAATTACCTCCCTGCCCTGGCCCTGTGTTCATCCAGCCCTCTCCGGTAAGTAAGGCTGGGCTGCTGAGATGGCTGGGAGCCTAGCCTCATTAGATTCTACAGAGCCCCTCTGACTGAAGCAACATGCACACACTACTAGACACCATCTTACACTAATGGGCTAGGAGGAAGGCAGAAGACAGACAAGAAAACACATAAGGAAATACATCATAGAAGCACACATCTAAGCGTTCATCCAAGACATATTAGTCTTTTGAAACTGTACTTATGGTGGGCGCACAATATGGAAATGAACACTTTTTTTTACCCAGGTGTCATTGTAGTGATTCATCCACACCGCAGCTAGGTGGTTAGTCCTCTAATGGGTCCACTAAGCACACACTCTCCTACACACCGCCAGTATCCCCCCTCCCTTAACTAGCTTTGATTCCCACCCATGTCAGCAGAGTTTCCCTGTCAGTGTCTTCCCCACCGCAGCTAAGATGGAAAAAGCTACTTTACTTAGGGGTTTTATTTGTTTGCCTGTTTGTTTCTCTCTGTTCGCTTTCATCTTTATCTTTTATGACTGCCCCCTTCTCCCTTCCAAACTCCCCAGAGAGACAGGCGTGGGGTGGAGGGTGGAGGTAGGGGGGCTGTAGGAAAAACACAGAGGGGGGCTCTTTTGAAGGAGGATGGGGAGAATTGAAAATGGCCGGTGTTGTGAGGGAGGCGAGATGAAGAAAGCCAATCTGCCTGTGAGGGCAGAGGAGTGGGAGAACAAAGAGAAGGAAGTGGAATAGAAAGAGAGAGAGAGAGGAAAGTTCTGTTGGAGCCTCTTCGTCTATGAAGGAGGGAAAATAAGAGTAACGTTGTAAAGTACTATGTGAAGTATGGATTTGACAGAATAATCCTTACCCAGGGAACCATCTCCACCTTTCTCAGGCTGCAAGGCTGTTGGTGCAGGCAGAGGCCACGGGGAGGTGCTGTGACAGAGGGGGCTTCGACAATAAAGCTCCACTCACCAGCAGCACTGCTCATCAAGCAGTGTACTGCCCCAGAGCACAAGGTGTTTTCTCACAGAGATAGAACTGTAACGATACAAGTAGGCCCTATAAAAACTTTTTGCTCACGTAACAAGAACGGATGGCAGTAGAAGTTTCACACAGGCCTTGTTTTATCACCTTTTTTGATATTCGTACCTAGGGCTCTTAGAACCTACCTATCTGCATGCAGATTTGTAATTAAGATTCCCTTTCTCTCGTCAAGCTTCTTTGTTTTTCCATTCTCAGTTTTACGATGGTCTCTTGTTTGCCTGTGATTGTCATAATTGCATTGCCCGAATGGAATCAAAATGAGTGAGTCAAGTGAGACAAAAAAGAAAGAGGGGACTACACTGCGCAAATCTTTTGATGTAAACTAAATGAGTAACTATCTACTCTTCACATTTGCACCTTCATCTTTTTTTCCCTCATCAGGCACTGATGAGTGTCATTTATTTATTTGCTGGTTAATTTATTTAGCTGCTATGCTCTAGGGCCTCCACATGTAATAATAAAGAATGAGGTGATTTGTTATCGCTCTCTCTTTCATCGGTGCATTGCATATGCTGTCCCTGATGGTTTGGTCCATACAGTGACTGCAGGATGAGAGTCAGTATATTAATCAAGATGTTGACAAAGTAAAGCATCCCTGCCAGGTACTGCCAGGTCCCACTGGTCTGTATCATGACCTATCCCAAAATTCACTCCGTTACTGGGGTCATCCTTTCCTAAGAAAATGCAGGCTGCTTTCTATATAAAATGATCCATGACGGCTCGAACTGCTTACAGGGGACAGTCACTGTCACACGAACTAAGTTCCCAAATCATGTCCTTGACTTTGACCTTCAAGCAGCTACTGCACACTTTAAGTGTAGCTGCCATGGGCTTGGCTTGTCAGGCCTGGCCTACAAAATGAGTGGGTAAAACTGCCCCTCAACACGCCCCATGGGCTGTTGTGGTCCCCTGCTGAACTGAGATCAGCCCCTAAATAGCCACTTTGTGTGTCTCTGGAGAAAAAATGAAACTCCTCACAAATCTACGGTGTAGTAAAAAGTTTTTCACAAAACTAACAAAACTTAAACAATGTATTCTTATTTACCTATTTTCTAAAATCTTTGCTCTTCTCTTTCCACTGTTTTCGTTCTCTGTGTAGTTCATTGGATCCCTATGTTCCTTTATTATACTCTCCTCATATCTTTTTCTGACTGTGACCCTTTTCACCGTTTGCTGCATAGCATTTTTCTTTTCCTCACCCTCTCTCTCAACCACTTTTTCATTCAAGGCCTTTTGAAAGGGCCATTCCCCCCCTGACGTTTACAAATGAAATGAATGAAAACCACTGGTACGTGACTCCTCCACAGGGAGACGCTCCATTATATCTTGGTTTACTCAAACAGAAGCCTCCCTGTGATTGGCTATAAGCAGGGATACAAGACTGAGAAGGGTTACCCTAGATAGCGAGGGACGCGAGCAAGTGGAATAATGGCAGGCTTAGAGAGAGAGCCTTGCCCAATGTTTTTTAGCTGTTTGAAAATTGATTTATTCTTACCAATCCAACAAACCCCATGTATTCTCAACCAATGGATGAAGGATGAAAGGTATCATTTGTCAGAAACCCACTGGTCCACTCATGAGAACAGAAATTGTTTGTGAACACGAAAAAAATCCTGTACGTACACGCCACTGTTATGTGTCTTCCAAGTTGCCTTTTTGTTTCAAAACTGCAGCCACTACACTGAGAAATGGGGTAAACTTTTAGGGGCAAGGAACATGGTTTCACTTTTCTGCCCCCCTTGATATTCCTTAAATTGGATTTCAGTCTTTCCCCGAGATAGACTACTCTACTATGCCATAATAGAGTGCCTTTACAAAGAAGGTGTTCAACCTTTTCAATGTTTCTAAAAAGGATGAGCATCTTTACTTTCTTTCATCCTGTATCCCAGAATGGCTGTTATGTTTTCTTCTCCCCTGAGGAGGAGTTAACAACCTTGAAGCTTTGTAAACATCAACGGTACGTGGAATAAAAAGTAGATTATCAAAGGAATATTTCCTATGAAAGCAAACATCTGCTATGATAAGTTATCGTCATCTTTTATCTCTTGATCAATTCATACAGCAGTTTTCTTCTTTGTGACTACACCCATTTTCCCTTTTTTTATTGCACTGTTATTCTGATAAACAGTAATGTTTATCACATTCGGGCAATTGTTTTGATGTTATTCATGATTTTCAGCTCTTTAAATGGCATGGCAAGGGGAGGAAGCGTTAACAATCTCGTATTGTTAATATTAGTGGAGAAACCAGGGAAGCCAAATTAGTGGGAAATAAAACAAGATGCCTTTGTGCTAGAGAAGCCTCAGCAGATGCCGATCAAGCAATCTGATAGACAGCTCTGAGTCCTGGGAGGGATGTAATAGAGTTCAATGTGAAGGCAAGGACGCTCTTCTCAGTAGACAACAAAACAGTAATACACAGAGCAGTGTGCTAAAATGAAACATAGTCAATTCAAACGACAACACCGCTGTGCTGGGACCCCCCAAATCCAGAGGCTTCCAGCCTTTCAGAATCCTGCACTGAAAGCTGGCCCTCCTGCCTCCCATCGCCTCCCTGACTCTCTCCCCGTTCACATCCAGCCTCACTTCCTCCCATCATAAATCTGGATAAATCCACAAATCACTGTCTGGCATGCTCCATCTGTCTCCCTCACTCATGTACTGCTAGAGAAAACCTCTCTGCATCCCTGCCTGCCAGCAGGCTGTCCTCCAGGCTCACTTAAAAAAGAATGAAACAGTGAAAAAAAAAGTACCCCGACTGTTCACTGGGAAGACAGGATGAAGACCCACCCCTACATTATATCACTATTGTTTCTCATCTCAGTAAAACTTTAAAATACAATAACCAAAACCCTAATTTAGATTTGCTCACCCATGATACAATGTGATAGAAATGGGCAGACGTTCAGAAGGAGCGAATTTAAAAATCATATTTCTAGTGTCAAGATTTTATAGTCCAAATAAACTTATGGGTCATTTATTTAAGATCAGTTTGCTTTTACACCAACTATGTTGTGCTTCGGTGTTCACATGAAACAAAAGCAAAGTGAGAAAAAAATGCTGACACTGACACGTCGACAATTTAGTTTTTTTCTGCATTGCTTATGTTATATTATTTGCTACATTGCTCGACTATACACACAATGTTACCGGCAATATTTCTGAGTGAGACTATGGCAGTGAAATCAAGCCTTAAATTTTATGGACAGTGTCAGAGTTGAGCAGGAGGCAGCTCCAGACGGGTGGAGTCACATTACAACAGGCCTTTAATATCTACCAACAGGGAACATAGAGGAAGGGCATGCGGCATCCATGGTGGCATACTAAAACACACATGCAAGCACGCATACACACACACACACACACACCTACACACAAAACCTGCTCCAACAGATCGTGGCCCAGCAGTCCAGGCTATCATCATCCACCTCACAGCTCCCAGGGCCTGACATCTCCTCACGGTGCTATTGTTTCGCCTGAGCGCTGCTCTCTTACCCTTTTCTCTCCACTACAGCGCTCAGGAAAGGGCTGCACAGCCGGGGGGTGGGGGCTTGTTTAGACAACAGGGGGACCCCGCTCGCACTCAGGCACTCAGTGGCAAACATCAAACATGATTGGTCAAAGGAGGCAAAGGGGAGTTTGACAGGAAAATAATCTGACCATTCCGGCTGCCGTGTGTATTTTATCATCTGTATATAACACAACATATATCATAGTAGAAAAACAGATTGCATTTACCTGTTTATGACAGTGACAGCCCAGGAGGATACATACAAGGGGGGAAAAAAAAGAAGGCAAACCATTAGTCTGTTAGCTTTATGTAACTTTGATGAGGTAATATTTGCCATGCATGCATATGATTACACACAATAAAGAATACACTTCAATTGACTATTTCCAAAGGGATTAAAATCGCTTTGGAAATAGTCCCGAAACACTCTGACTGAAGAGGGTCTATGAAGCTTCATTCTCTGAAGCACGCCCTTTTAGTTTTTTGTTTTTTACCATATTGCACGTGGGGATGAGTGAGAGACACATTTCCTTGTAAACAGACTGTTGCAACATGTTACTTTTGACAAAACTGAACCTGGAGAGAACGATAGGCGATGGGTGTCTGAACTTCCTCTAAGGCTGTAATTCTACATTTACTGATTGGATGCCTTCATGCTGTTTATGTAAAAAATCTCTTAATAAAGTAACTTCTGTGCTGACCTCGGTTTTGCCTGCCCAAGGATACTGTCAAGACCACACTGAGGCAGGCTGTATCAAGCCACCCAATTTACCGTATGAGACTGCTGGCAACATATTGATATGCTGTATGCATGCACTTCCCACGACTACACCCTTAGTCACATAAAGAGTATAAATTTGAAGAGCAGCACAGCACTTTTCTCAAGATAGGAAGTGAAAACTCGCTGCAAAATAAAATGACATTTACGAATGAAATAAAAATAACTTTGCCCACATTCTCATAACTTTCATTTACCATAATGAAAGATTATTTATGGGTCTGCTGGATGTGCAGCCATGACAGAATATGCTTCAGTATGTGTCCTCGTAGAGACAGGAAGAAATGAGTCTAATGGCCTTTGGGTGGTGGTTGGCAGAAGGTTGTGGTCTCTGGCTAATACCACTCATTCAGGTCTAGTCTTATTATAATAATCACCAGGAAGGCCACCGATGAGCTAGCCGTCCCAAATGACTTTCCTCATGGATGTTAAAAAAAAAAAACTGCTCCTATATATGTTGTTTTCCCTTTTGATTTATTCATATCATGCTCCCACCAGTATACCGCTTATCCCTGCATGAGATCCTCTATAGCTGCTCGCAATCTACTGCTACATTCACATTACAGAGGCCGATATTTTTACATTCTGTGTGATATGGGCCTGCAGACGGAACACTACCTGTCATCAACGCAAACAGCCTGCTATCAACAAAAACAAACTAAAAAACTGTGTCACACCATTAATGTGGGCTACTGATGCAAAACCACTTGTCTCACCATGATCATGTTTGCACTCTGCTGTAATATTGCTTTCTTTGGTTCCTCCTTTTCTTATTTGTATGAGATGGAAACAATTTATTTCTTCTTTACAAATAATACAAAGAGTGATGATGAAACTAGCAAGGGCATTTGGTGTGCTGTCTCTTAGAAGACAGGAGACCCATTGAATTTCATGAATAAATGAATGAATTAAAATTCATCTAATCATACTTCAGGAATCCCCCACCCCCTCCACACACACACACACACACACACACACACACTGCTAGACTGCTGAGAAACCTCTGTCAGTATTTCCACTTACAAACAAACACATATAATCTTGGAGTACACAAAGAGGGGGGTTCACTACAGCAACAGCACGTATCACCTTTAGCAATATGTCTCTTCGTGCATGCTTCTTCATTAAGATTCATGGATCATCAATGGAAACAATTCTTTGTATCTCATTTGGCATTGTGTGAATGATTGTTTGCACACCAATACAAGGGAGATGAAAATATAGACCTTCCGTATTTAGACTTAATAGAGTTTTGTTCTGCTTCTCGTACCAAGGCTGAAACATATCTGCCCACTGAATGGCTGCAAAGTGCAGCGCAATCATAGTTTCATGTTCACAGTATTGTAGTCCTGAATTAAACATGGATTCCTTGGCACTAAGAATATAAGACTTAACTGTGTTTTAGATGTATGAAAACTATGCCTCATACATTAGCATACACACACACACACACACACACACACACACACACACACACACACACACACACACACACACACACACACACACACTCTCTCTCTCACACACACACACACACACACACAAATTACTTGCTAGCAAAGACGTCATAATTCTAGTTATAAATTGAAATTTTATGCTAATAATTTATTATTTCTATCATATATTGCTTTACTTTTGTTTTGATCAATTGGTAAAATAATGGGTTTTACATAAACTGTTATATACTGTACAGCACATATACTCTATGATGAGTGAGGCCCAAGCCAAGCACCTCTAAATGTTGGAACACAGATTTATTCAAAATATACATAAAAAATAACATTTAAGCAAGGAAGGCTAAGCTTTACATTTGTATACTTATTCCTTCTTGACAGCGCTACAGGAGCAAGCTGTTTCAAAATGAGTCTGGAGACCACATGCTCTAATTGATATGACCTTTAATTGCTCATTCAGTGCAGAGGAAAGAAGAGGAAGACATCAAGCCAGTCCACTGTGGCTCGAGCTAAAGAGGCACTGTGTAGATTGGCCTACACTCCCAGGCCCCGTGGACATAATTAAACCTGAATAACAAACACTTACACAAGTGCTCTGCTCTCCTGAACAGGATTCTGAAAACATCTAGGACGCAAGCTCACTGCTCTTCTATTTGGGCCCTCAATCAGAATGGATTTGCTCCTGTGTTGAGAATATAATTGGAGCCTGGACAATTATGGCCAACATAAATGAGGTCCTGTTATCCATGGCTGAAACTTGGTTAGTTGTAACTAAGCACTGGGTCTGCATTTCATCTGAACTATTTAGGATAGTTTTATTTTAACACCACTGCTGTAAAACCCCTGAAGAAGTTCAAAAAGCTACGGAAATTGAAGATAACATATTCTGACATAAAAAAATATATAGGTAATAAATTGTGATAATTATTTCCCATATTTTCTCAATGGCTCGTAACAGGTATCATAAATACACTAAATGTACAAGAAACACTGAATCACTCACTAAACATTCCCAGATCCAGATGGAAGGGAAGAAACCCACTCTAGGTATAGACACATTCCCGAATTCTCCACAGGCAAAACAGATGTACAGACTCTAAATAGAACATCTGCATTGTGCTCTTTAACGTTTAGAAAAAGCCTGTCTGCATTTTGCAGAGCAGTAGTCCACAGGGAGCAGGGACCTGTCCACATAAGCTTTGTATAGAGAACAACTGGACCTTGGCATGGAATTAAACATCATTAATTAATTTACACTGAAGTCCACAAGCCTTTCCTTTGAGTGAGTGCTCAGCTTCAGGTTAGCCACGGGTTCAAGTTGTCCGCCAGGGCTGTGGCAGCAGTGTGTTCGACTACTATGTATTCAGAACAGCAAACTGCTGGTCACCAGATGATCCCCCTGGTGGGGCTCACTGCTGGCCTTTTGCAGACCTCCATCATCTCCACCTGCAGTCTGCCTACACCCCAGAGAGCTCGCACTAGAACAGCTATGAATGCAGGTGCTGGACGTCTAGACGAGGGGCTCATTAGCTTTCCTGCGGCTCGCCAGCCAGTGACTGCAGAGGCCTAAGCTGCCTTGCCTAGAGGGAGGGGACAGGTCCTGATTGAGAGCGTGCTTTATTACAGGGGCTTAGGTGGGGGCTTCAGGATTAACACATAAGTCTTCCACCTTCATGGGTGCGAAGAGGACTTGTAGTGCTCCGTGCAGCTGGACGGGGAGTGCAGCCCAGGGAGTGAAACAGCTTTTCTCACTTTGCATTGATAGACTGACCAGAGGCTTAACACACACGTCCTGGAGGTCTAGATGGATTTGTGTTACTCACAGCAGTCAACCTAAATCTCTAAAGGGCATAGAGAAGTTTTTTAAATGTTAATTCAAGTTAATTAGTTTTAATAACTTTGGCTTCATGGTGTGAGCCTGTGTGTTTATGTGTGTCAAACATTTTCAGACATCACTATGTAAAAGACCTCACAGTGGCCTGTAATTGTTTCAGCTCTGTTCACCGCAGGGGAGAGCTGGTCAAAGGAGCAGCAGCCTGTGCCCTTTCCTCTCACGGGTCTCTTTCAAGTGGGTAGACCTTAAGCCAAGCTGCCCTTCAAACTGATGCCTGGCAATGAGCTACAGGTGAGCGACAGTGTTCCAGTTGTGTGCTATGCTTTGTAAAAACATTTTTACGTCTGAGCATGATGCTGAATTCAGCAAACAGCCATTATCTTGAAGCATCTTTGGCATAGTACTTAAGTTTACTTGGCACAATTCCGGTAATTTTTACATCACAAGTTATGGGGTGTTTCAAAATTCTAGGTTCACACATTTCAAAAGACAGGCTTTATTTAGTAAAAAATGATTTGAATTGCAAAAATCTGAGTCATTTGCATGCCTCCAAATTCCGTACATATAGATGTATCTCTAATATAACTTTCAGATTGCTTTCAAGCCTGATGTTTATAGTCTACAGAAGCTCGCATCTCGCTATATATTACCAAAACCACTTTCCTCAGATGATTAAGCGATAAGAAAGAAAGTCAAAACAATAGTGGAACAAACAACTTTTCTCTGCTGAGCCTTTTGCATAATTATGATGCCTGAGAGCAAACTGATTCACTGAAATCTGTTCTATGTATGGGGAGGGAAACCTAAAATAGAAGACTCTGATTGTCACACAATTGGCTTAGAGTGCAATGTGCAGCTGTGCTCTGAGCCTGTCTGTCTGTCATTTAACTGATTGCCGCAAGGCTGCCAACCTATCAGGTGCATCATTGAACAGTTCTTCAAAATGTATTCCATTTTGATTACCATAACGCCACAGTGGCAGAGTTCAAAGCTTAGATTGGACAGCTGCAGATATGAACAGAGACAACCCCCATCCCACCCTTCCATATTAGGAGAGAGGAATAAAGGGTGAATGAGAGAGATAGCAGAACAGAGAGTGGATTCCAGGGCAGTCCTAGATAATTACTGGGGTACAAGTGTGATAAAACAACCATCCACCTCGGAGGGCTTTTTTTCCTGCCAGTACCTTCGTGCCTGTTTTCAGAGCTCATAAGAATATGCAAAAAACTCCTGGATGCAACAACCTGATTTAAAGCGCTTACAATTGATATACAAAGGTAACTACAGGCAACGGCCAAAATGGTGAGAGATCAGTCCATAGAAGTTAGTGAGGGGTGAGCACCCACCTCCGTTTCCATTCACAAGCTTTGTCATCAGTATGAGAATAAACTGCACATAATGAATTAAACAAAAATTAATTATTACAGACAATATTTTCCATTCTTTTACCACCTTTTGAATTCGGGCAATTTTTCAACGCTGAAAAGCTGTATTGATTATCACCTTGAAAATAATTACCATATCGCATTTTCAGGTAGCAGGAAGTGACTATTGCAAGGTACAGTATACAGAACAAAAGTAATAAAAAAAAACAACAGCACCAAATAGACCAAAACATCTTCAGGAAGGTCTGAAACGTGTGCACTTTGTGTCAACTCCATGTTTTTTTAACAGTGCCAGTGTGTGACTACATGGCAGTATCTCCAAATATTAATTAGCCTTGTCTATGTATCTGATTACTGACATGCCTGAAGTGAGGGTGATAAAAATGGTGTGTGGTTTATCTGCTCCCCTCTCCATTGAAAAGAAGGTACAGATAAAACTGGTATCATGAGGTTCATGCATGGTGAATCATGTCCACAGTATTTTCTCTCTCTTCCGAAGTCAATAGGCCTGTAACGTGAGCACAGCACCGGGCTGTCCCTAGGCAGGCTGAGTGAGCCTGCTAATGAAAACAGAGGGAAGGGAGACAAAAAGAAACAAGAGAGTTCTGTGTGTCTGAACAAACACAGGAGGAATACCTTCAAGGTCACCATAGGAGAAAAAAGAGGACGGAAGATTGACCGAGAGACGGAGCGGGAGACGCTGAAGAGACGGATGAGGTGATGGTGAAACCGGCAATATGGGCTCAAAGAGAAACTAATAACTGTAAACTTTTCTTCTGTACATTTTGTTTTGTGCCACTGTTGCAAACTAAAACATTGTGGCCAACAACATGGAATTACAATATAATAGTTCCTAAATAATTATTTATTTTCACAGTTCATTTATCTTTTTAAGTGCAGAGGATTACATGGGCTTTACAGCAATAAAGCAACGCAGCAAGAGAATAAAAAAAAAAGGCAGGGACTGTATCCTACTGGGCAAACACAAAAGGGCTTTGTTTCATTTTTATGACCATTTTAACATTACTTTATCAATAACAAATCAGACATTTTTTGGTAGCTCAGCACTCAAAGTAATAGGCAACAGAGCAACCCATGGAGCATGCTAAAACTGTTGCAATAAAATGGGCTGTGGCTGCACAGCTGTATAACGGGAAAAGAAATGGGAAGAGGCCTGTCATGAGGACATCAGAACTGGACTATTCCAGAAATGCCCGAGTGTGGACAAACACTCAGGCGTGACGTTAGCGCAAACCTATTATCTACTATTCTGTCACTTGGGCTTTCCCACCACAAACTTGGGACCAGATTCAATTCCAGCAGCAGAGATGTCTGCTTCTCTGACCATCACACGAGCACTCTCTCTCTCACCCTTGCTGAGTGGGTGTGTCCCCTCAGGGAAAGGAGGTGCTTTTTACAGCACTTCACCCAACCTTAAAAAAAACACTTAAAGCCATATCCAGAGTTGGTTTTTTTTTCCACTATTAAAGGCATCAGTGCTGCCACTAATCAAAAACTGGCCTGCAAACAGAAACACAGTGTTCACAGCTTATACAACTTCCAAAACAGATGTCCAAAAGGAATCTTTTCAGGTGGGATGTGCTCATTCGGCTCTCAAGGATTCAGGTTAGGAGTGTGTGATATGGGTATGAGATGTTTGTGGTACAGTGATAGTGCATTCAAGATAACAATTCAGTCCTAGTTAGCTTATCATTAAAATTCCATCAGAGATATGGCACGTGGAAGGAGGCAGAAGAAATGCCCAAGATCTAAGGACAGGAGGCCTGACGTCACAGACGAGACTGATGCTAGCTCAAGCCCCTGCTTTTGATCTCTTCGTTTACTGGATGAGACCTGCTTGAAAAACACGCCAAAAATTGGACCTGTCAGCTATAGCAAGCAAACTTTCATGTGATGGCTGGGCTGTCTGACTGTCTGTGTCTACCCGAGCCTTAGTACCCGCCAGCCATCTCAAAGCAGACCACTATATGTCACTCAGAGAATCAAACAAAGGCTGTTATGATAAGAATCTCGGAGTTTCTCAGACAGTGATACAGCAATAAAACACTTAAGGCAGCACAATGGCATACTTAATATGCATGCCATCCAACTTTAAGCAACTACAGTATAAACATTTCACCTTCTAAACCTTCCTCATCATATAACTTGATAGAAGGGTCAGTCCAAGCTTATTTGGCAATCTCAAGTCAATCCTTGACAGTTGAAAGACGTGAGTCCCTCAGTCTCTTGCTCAGTGGTCCTTTTTTTTCAGGTGTTGTTGTTTCTCGCATCTTTTGTTTCGATAGTTCAACATTTCACTCAATTAGGCTTTTGTCAAGAGGGACTTGTGTGTCCAGTATTAAACTCACAGAGGAGAATTAAAGAAAAGACGTTACACAGATCAAACCAGAGGACTCCTGGGTCTCTTGCTCTCTACAATCAATAGGCAGGATAACACCAGTCAGCATCAAGAGGCGAATGAGGACATACCAATAAACGTAGACATTACAACAGTGGCAGAACCTACACACACTACACACATCCTGAAAAACAGGAGGGGTTGACTGAGAAAATATATGGTTGGCTAGTTGGGAATATATCACATAATTATGCCAGGCTGTGTGCTGTATGTACGCATGAACAGATCAATGCTTACTATGCCTGCATGCCTAACACACAGCCAAGCCTTATTTAAAATGGACGCTACAGTTTGCACTCAACCTGCATGCGTATTGATACATGGATGCCTTGAGTTTCAAAGGTAGGCACTTTAGGTAGTGCAAGTGTCCCTCCAGACTATGCAGAGGCATACCCCGACTCAATGAAAGCCTGTTTCTCGGTTTCTCAGCTGGAGTGGCCAATTAGTGTGAAATTTGGTGACAGAACTGTGGAGGAGCTAGGATAGTCCTTGTGTAATTATTGATCTAAGTTTACTTGCCTGCTTGGCTACATGTGGGGAGGAGAGGACACAGTACAGGGTTGTTCTCATACAGCGCCTAATTAATAGTGACATAATCTGATACTATAGCTTAAAGTTGTTGAGGATTCTTGATCCCCCCGCTGGTGTGTAGACTTAGAGTGCGCTCGTTGCACTGTAATTGCAAAGCTTTGGCTTGGTGTCACAATTAGAGTGGAAACCAGCCTTATTATATCCACTGTTATAATCTCTGCCAGACCCTATTTACCCCTGCTGTAGTTTGGTTTCTTTTCTTTTGACACTGTGCCAATCTCTATAGAATACAGACACTAATCCCTGTGACTACAGGTTTTTTTTTTTTTTTACAGGGGCTCACGCAGGGCCATGCATTGGCATACAGTCTGGGTTTTTGCAGAACAGGTGCAATAATTATAGTGACAAGACAATTAATATGGACAGGGATATCAAGGGAAAGAAGATTTGCAATTAAGCATCAATGTCAGGCATCATATTGCAGCATATAGCAGTTTAACTGGACTGATAAACAGGGTCCAAGTTTATTGAAATACACTGTATTTGCCAACTATTGTTTGTGAATTTTATGGTAGGTTTTAAAGAAAGATGTTTTCTTGTACCACAGACAGAGGCCTCTCACTAGTTCGCACATTCTGTTGGTCTGAATGACAACCCACTTCTTGATTTGATTATTCTGACGGCCAGAGGACACTGGTGGAACTGCGGAGCAAAATCATTTACAGAGCAGCTTGAAAGAACCTCCTCTAGTGTCTTATTAGACCCTGTGGGTCAGACAATGAAACACTGTGGGAAAAGCCCACAATGGATGCTGAAAGAGCATCTGACTTTGGTTCAGGATTCTGCGCATCTCTGATGAAATGCTAACCAGCATCTTTCCTTTTTTGACCTCTCTGTGGGATCACTTCTAACCAGTCACTCTCTGAAGGCTCCTCTACAATGTTTCAGCCAGAAAGACACATAATATTTATCAGAAGAACTGAGGAGCTGCACACAAAAAAGGGGAGAGACAATTTAAGTGGTGTCCTTGATAAAGCAGTGTTTTTGAAGCAAAGCCCATTTAGCTACAACAGGACAAGAGGAAATAGGGATGGGAAAGTGTGGCTTAAGACGGTGCTCCACATCAATACACACCACAGATACCTGGATGCCTCCCAAACAGAGGAGAGACTCTAAAACCGCCCCTTCGCCCTTTAAACTTACGCTCTTTGATCTTCTCCCTCTTGAACGTAAAGACTGCTACTGCCTGCAGAGAGTTCAAGCACCCCACAACCTCCATCGCACTCACTCACCTTAAAATCCACACTATGTGCTGCCTCGCACAGAGAAAACTTTAGAAAGTGGGCAGCGGAACTTTTTGCTGGGCACCAGAGAGTCATCCTTACTAATGCTGCAAGATACAAGTTGGCTGGGCTGTTGTGAGCTGGTAAATTAGTAGGTCAGTGGTTTGATAGCACCATTTACCTGCCAAATGATCACTTTTCTGCCTGTTTATATACTTCCATTTCTCTGTATTGAAGTTTTTGTCTGGGTTTATCAAAGGCAGAGCCTACACAGTTTGTTTTTAACGTGATTTCTTTGGCCTCGGCCAATTAAAAGGGCTGCAGCAACACCATTCGAGGGCTAAATGAGACCCAGGGTACCAGTCAGATCCAGCAAGAGCTTTCACTGACAGATTCAATCTCCCCTCCTCTCCACTGTTGTTATATCCTTTGAATTTCTCCTCCCAACTTTCCTTTCATTTTACTGCACTTATTACACAAGTACTTGGAACCGCACAATGGTTTATGCCTTCTATCATTCAGATTTAGCTGAAGTTAGTGCTTGAAAAATTTCTTTTTGTCATATCTACATTTGGAGGATTTGTCATGACTGTGACTTGAAGCGTGTTTGATGTCTACCAAACTCTTTTTTTATGCATACTGCTATTCTATTTCAACTAAGTCTCCATGGTGTTACTTTGTTGGGGTAAACAAATCAGAGGCACAAATGCTGATGTAATGCATAACTATCTGATAAGCTGGCTAATGTGTAACTGCTGTGCAATTTATTTTGAGCTGTTTAAACATTATAGCTTACTGTGTGTTTTATGGTATGCCTTGAATCATTAAGACAATAAAAGTCTTGAGGTTTTCAGTTGCAGTAATGTGAATGATGCGAATTTCAAATCCTTTGGAATGGCGAGACTACAGGATATGTAATATATTTTATCTCCTCTGTTTGTTCAGATTTAATTTTCTACTCATTCTGCACTTGAGGTTGAAATTTTTTTCAAGAAGTGTGGGAGTCATTTGAATAAAAAGGGAGAAAACAAAAACAACAAACAAACCAAAAGTATTTGCCTATATTTTAGATGGAAATGCATGGCAATGCAATGTTTACAAGGCTATAATAGGGATGCTCTCTTTCTATACAGCAGCATGCCTCACATTTTGCATTTGCTCTGAAATGGTCAGTTTAATTGTGTCCTCTGTCACCATGTTATGGAATCACTTGAACATCCAGTGACATTTCTACATGATTCGTTTCACAGAAAAAGATTAATGTTATGCTAACTCTATATGTTGTTATTGTTATAGTTCCTTTCAGCTGTTACTTATGTACTACAAAATGCTAACCTCGGACATTATGATGGATTTTCCTTCTCTTAGATTTGTTAGTACTTTTATAAAGGCTCTTGGCTTGCCTTTCATGGATAGTTTGGTTCTATTAAATGTTCAGCAGCAGAAAAGACAATCCTTGGCAGCACTGTGATGTCTAACCACCAATAAGAGCTAGACACAGTGGAGTGGTTTCACCGGTCTCAGCCAACTGGAGGTGGGCGACAGTTAGGGCTCTCCCATCCCGTGAGAACAGAAACTGTTAACACAGCAATGGCTCCAGCATTGCTGAGTGGCACTAAGAGGGGGAGGGGCTGTGTAGTAAGAGGACTCACCTCTCTCTACCCTCCAGTTTCCCTCATCGAGCAAAAAAGCTTTCTCTTGTCTCTTGGTTTGGTGTAATGTGCGTCAGGATCTCTGGAATTCAATTACTGTTCCCTTTTAGCCGCGCCTGTAATCTTCCTGTTCCAGTCATATGCTCAGGGTGCCAGCCAGTGTCACACACTTTTCCCAAAATGATTTCTTTTGTGACCAGCCAGAGAGAGCACAAACTCTACGCAGTTATAGAGCAGATCTGGATCCATGCAGCCCACCATTTTGCCTAAACCTAATTATGTTATATTTTGGGCAGTGTCGCTGCAAACTGTGGGGGTATAACAGTGTACTCTCTAATGAGTGTTAAATTAAACAGAGATCATTCACAAGGCCAACAGGGCCCAATAAAGCCAACTGAATGCTTTCCAATTGACACAATCTCTTCTTTAAGTCTTAAATCAACAATCCATGTTCGCGAGAAAGACTTCACAATTAAGAAAGTATGTCCCCATCCCTCCCAGCGGGATGTGAGAACTCTTGAGACTGTCCTCACCGGAAAAACTAATTTATTGGTTGTTTGTTCAAACACCTAAAGGAAAAGTTTGACATTTTTGGAAACAGCTTATTTGCTTTCTTGCCGAGATTTTGATGATAAGAAGACTCTCGTGTCTTTATGGTAAATATTAAGCTACTAACAGCAGCTGATAAGCTTAGCTTAGCACAAAGACTGGAAACACTTTTCTAACAGTCAGTTGGGCACTGGCAAACAGTACTGTCCTGCTGATAGAGGCATTTGATAGAAAACTTTCAAATGGGTAATTTTGGAAAAAACACTGACAAAATTACATATTTTGTTGTTAAGTTGGGAGGAACTCTTGCAGCATGAATTGTTGTTTCATACAAAGTTGGTCTGTGGGCCTTGTCATCACCTCTGACAAACATGCGGTTGTGTTTAATTATCAAGTGTGTACTCTCCCGCCCTGCACGTCAATCTCGTGGACCCCCAAAAATATGACACACACTGTGGCCCCACGCTATTAACTAGAGTCAACAGAGCAATGATCTGTGCCTGGTGTTCCTGTCTTGTGATAGGTGAGCATCTACACCCCCAACCCACCCCTCCCCTCCACCTGCCTCTCCTGTCTGCCGGAGTTAATTTATCTGGGTGATAAGCAGGTGGCAGAGGGGAGGAGAGGCCCTCAGACTGAGCTGCACTGTCAGACCTGGCAGACTGAGTGACAATGCTAATAGCCCGTTCCCATTAACCTCACCACACGCTTCACCTTTATCTACCACACAAAAGACTGTTTGTTTGCTTGTTGGATGATAATATTTACCTCGTGATTTGGTGGCCCCAGACATGACAAATATATTTGTGCATTTTGAGAAGGCACTGCGATTCTTCTAAAGAGGGGTTCTTTCTGAAAGGAGACAGTGCTCTCTAGAGCTCCAGTCTGTGATAAGGGATATTGTTCATAGCCTAATTTGTAACTTTAAAATTAATGAATATTCTTGTTTCCCTCTTCTTACTTTCAAATGAACAGTATCTGTGTCGACTATTATTCTATCATGCTCTTGTTTTACCACTACACAATAAAGTTCAGCTTCATAGAACACAATGTACCTGCTTGTTGCATTAGTGCATTTAGGCAGTTTATTCTTATCTTGAGGCCATGGTCCTACTATAAAGAAGTTTGGTGTTTGTATATGGACGAGAACTGTGGTTACCTCAGTGCTTCAGTGCCAGACACAAGACTGAGAGATATTGCTTTAAGTGGAGAGTTACTGATCCTGCAAGCCATTTGGGTGCCAGACGTTAGCATCAATGCTGCTCGCTGTATTCTGCTGCGCAATCACAAAAATAATATTGGGGGGACAGCAGGTGATCCATAAAAAGCTGTGTTTTAAAGCCTTGTTAATTATTCCTTCAGAAGTCTAATGAACAATGGGGATAAAACCTTGTGCAGGGCAAATCTATTTGTGGGAGACGAGGAGCCAACTCTTTCAGATACAGTACTTCAGAGCCCTTACCCCATCTCATCTGTCAACATGAGTCTATCATTATCAAACTCACACACACTCACACGCGCAAGTTTAGTTCTTTGATCATGCCCCCGAATATAGCTGGTACAATATTTAATCGTCATGTACACTTACAGGGATATGGTGTTTGGATAGAAATATGTACTCAGAATGGTCTCTTCCATGCATAATGAAGCAGATGCCGAAGATTATATAGTTTGGCACAGAATTTGAATATGCATAGATTATCTCCTATTTGATTTAGCAGCTGGTGTCTGGGTGCGGATGTGTACAGTACATCACTTAGGAATACTGGAACCTCCGCAATTCTTGAATTTTGTTTCAGCGTAGTTTATCATATTTCCCTGTGTGGAGCAGACATCATATTCCGTCTTTGGCTGGAGAGGGCTTAACACGCGGCAGGCCTGCCAGCTCTTTCGCTCCGTAAGAGATATGAGAAGAAGGAGATTAGCTCAGCTACCCATCCATGACCTTGATATTACGATGAAGACGGATAAGAGCTTTCTTCTTCCACCTGCCCAAAGCCTGCAAGGCTGTTTAAACAGCAGGCCAGGCAGTCATCATCCATTCAAAACAAATGTCTTTTCAGCCATTCTATTCAGTATCCTACGTCAATTAATGATGTCGTACGGTAGCAGGATAAAACGAATGCTTGCTATGTACTGGAGCCTCCTGAGGGAGGCCTAGGATAGTGGCCATGAAGTATATACCTCACCTCAAGAT